>NC_140914.1:24611617-24945993 GCF_045865225.1 Trachurus japonicus | reverse complement strand
GCCTGGAGGTGCAAATCAACATTACAAAACATAAAACACTTTTACAAATTCTGAAACAAATTTACATTTCAGAAAACAAAACTACAAGTCTTAAAACAAAGTTACATTTCAGAAAACAAATTTACATTTCAGAAAACAAAATTACATTTTAGAAAACAAAATTACATTTCAGAAAACACATTTACAAGTTGCAAAAAAAAAATACAAGTTGTAAAACAAAATTACATTTCAGAAAAAAAAATTACAAGTTGTAAAACAAAATTACATTTCAGAAAACAAATTTACAAATTGCAAAACAAATTTACATTTCAGAAAACAAAATGACAAATAACATAACACTTTTACAAAGACCAAAACACTTTTACAATATCTGAAACAAATTTACATTTCAGAAAACAAATTTACAAGACACCAAACACTTTTACAAACACCAAGACACATTTACAAGTGGCAAAACACTTTGACAAACTGCAGAAACAAATTTACAAAAAGGCCAACATCAACCGGAAAGGGAATGTACCAACCCCGGGGTTGACCCGGAAGTGAACGAGGAGCGGTCATGACGAGTTCTAGTCGTCAATGGAGAAGCTAACGGAGACCTGAGATGAGCGAAAGAGTAATGTTTTGCCCCTATTGTGGCAAGCACATGAGCCGACTGTCACGTTTTTGTTTTTCGTGTGGGCGATCCCTTGAGTTTTTAAATGAAGTGGACCAGTCGGAAGGACCGGGGACGTCATCTACGCCAACAACCAGCAACCAACAGCGGCAGCCGGTTGATGCTAAACCAGGTAAGTTAGCCTGAGTGCAAAAATAACACACCCAGGGGGCGTTTAGAGGGGTACAGCCACTAAACAGCAATAACACAGACGCACCGTGATGTTCTAAGGGCAGAGGATGTTATGATGCTGTGTGAAGCTCTTTTGCCCATGGCTTTTGCCTTGCCTAGAGCCATTGGTTAGAGGCCGTTAACACTCAATTTTGAATCGTGGCTTTGTTTATTTCTGCAGAACAATCTTGCCCATCATACAAGCATTTCATGGAATACCGGAATTGCAAATCAAAAGAGCGACAGTGCTTTAGCTTCGGGCCGAGAGGAAAAAAAGATCGACCCAAAGAAAGAAAACGTGTCCAGGTAGGTTGTACTGACTTTAGCTTATCAATCCTCTACTGTCTGACTCGAGATGAGAAGTGCATCTGTGCAGTTGTAATTACTTTTAAAAGGAAAAGTAACTGTCTTGTCTGTGTGTAACAACATGTCTGTCCGTCCTGGGTGAGGGATCCCTCCTCTGTAGCTCACCCTGAGGTTTCTCCATTTTTTTTTACCTGTTAAAGGGTTTCTAGGAGTTTTTCCTCAGTGGATGTGAGGGTCTAAGGACAGAGGATGTTGTTATGATGCTGTGTGAAGCCCGTTGAGACAAACTAATAAAATTGCCTTGCCTTGCCTAACTTAGTTTTGACGTAGGCTTCTATTATTAGTATTAGTACTAGTATTAATGTGAAACACTGATATATGTATAATTTTTGTATGTATTGTATAATGCATGAAATTAAGATAATCTTTGTCATTTGTTTTAGATAAACATTGGATTGATGGCGCCATATGGAACTGACAGAACTGATTTAAAACCTCTAAGAGGGAAAACACTCCCATTACTTTTAGACCCAGAGGATGAAGCACATGACGTGCTAAAAAAAGGTGTCCAGAAACTGAGAGCATTTAACAAAGACATGCAAGAAGAAGGACCATATGTCCTTTTGTATCCAGACGCCTCAGAGGTGGTCCATGTGCCTGGGTCAGAAAGGCCATTCAAATTGGCTGAATATAAAAATGAGCTAGGGAAGCCATACTCCAGGATCACCCTTTTCATTTGCCTAGAAAAACATTTTAAAGGAGGTTAGTGGATCTCTTGATTCAATACAGTATCTTACAAAAGTGACTATATCCCTCATATTTTTGTAAATATTTTATTATAACTTTTCATGGGACAACACTGAAGTGTTTCAACTTTGATACGATGAAAAGTAGTCTGGGTACAGCCTGTACAACAGTGTAATTTTTACTGTCCCCACAAAATAATTCAACATACATCCATTAACGTATAAACTGCTAGCATCAAAAGTGAGTACACCCCTAACTGAACATGTCTAAATTGTGCCTAAAGTGTCCCAAGGTGGATAACATCCACCAGCTCCAGTGGAGGATGTCCTCAAACAAATAAACAATAAATTAAATCAAAATAAATAAATTCCAGGGGCAACCTGTGAAGCTCTAGTGAAATCTATGTCCAAGAGAGTTAAGACAGTGTTGGAAAATAATGGTGGCCAGACAGAATTTGTGAGATACTGTATATTTTTACACATTTTAGAAACTCTACTGAAGGATACATCTATAGTATCTACATGATCTGTTGAATTTTCTGTTTTTACAGAAGTGGATGATGACCTAGACTCTGATGATTCTGAAATTGTGATCTCTTCAAGGAGCACAATGGAATTCAACCGAGCTGACACTGTGGTATACCATTTTGTGCTATTACCTGTATGAATATATTATTGATTTATCTATGTCAACACTGACAACCTTTCACCGTCGATATATAATGCTTATGGTAAGGGAACAGTTATTGAGGCTGTCTCATCCGCCCCGTTAACATTTTTATGTTTCCATATACTGTGTTATTAACTAGTTTGTCTGTTTACAACATGTCTGCCCCGTCAGCCCCTCCTGTGTAGCTCACCCTGAGGTTTCTCCTGGTTTTCCCTGTTGAAGGGATTCCAGGAGTTTTTCCTCAGTGGATGTGAGGGTCTAAGGACAGAGGATGTTGTTATGATGCTGTGTGAAGCCCATTGAGACAAACTGTCAAAATGGTCTATACAAATAAAATTGCCTTGCCTTGCTTTTTACAAATCGTTTATAAATGTATGTTTTTCCCCTCAGATTTTCGAACCACAAAACCAAAGCTCTCCCAAACACAGTCCTGAAGATGAAAGGTCAGTACATTTTAGCATCTACCAAACGCATGTAATGAGATGTCTTTTGTAGTGGTAATCAACTAGTAGGATTCTGCTGTATTTTTTTACTATTGTTATATGACAATTTAAGGCCTGAAGGACAGTAATAAACAATGTTATAATTTTATAATTTTAATCATGTTTCAGATATGCACCAGGACATTCAACAAGAATCAAGCCTGGACCGGTAATAGGCCAGACAATGGCAGTCTGGAATTTCTTGCTTTCAGTGTTGTGTTTCTGACATTTAAAGCATTTTTTTAGATCATAATATCTGATGCTGATGATGGGGATGTGCATGTGGATCCACCTGAAACAAAACCAGCTAAGAATTCTTGCTACAGGTAAGTAATTAATGATAGAGACTCACATAATTTGTATTCAATTTATCTGGAAGATATTTGTGTTTTGTAAAATGTGTTAACATGGAAATTGTAATTTCCCAACAGTAAATACACTGACCTCTACGCACCGGGTGTTGAGGAAGAGGATGAAGACTGTGTTCCAGTCGATGAGGACAATGTTGAACACACAGCATTGTAAAATGAACTTCTCAATGTGGCATTCTATTTTCCTTTATTTTACAATATCACTGCTATTAAAATGTTTGCTCTAAAAGTGTGCACTGTCTTGGATATTCATTAATTTCATCACTTTCTGTCATTACAGGGAGGAGAATGACATTACACTACAGGAAATAGTGGCGAACCTGGCACTCCAAATTGACCACAAACGGGTCAGCAGGTTCAACATCTCCAGAGCCAACATTTGGGATGGAGCTGTCAGGGGTTTCAAGCGTGCCACATATACAGGTGCATCTCAATAAATTACAATATAATGGAAAAGTACGTGAATTTTAATAATTCACTTAAAAAAGTTAAACTAATACATGATATAGATCCATTACACAAACACATGGAAATAATTCCATGTCTTTATTACGTTTAATATTATGTCGAAAACCCCTAAAAAAAATAGATTATTACTTCAGACTGACTTTAAATATGATTGGTAATACAGAATTGTTGGTCTTCTTGAAAGTATGTCAATGTATATGCACTCGATAAGTACCTCAATTTGGGGAGGGGGGGGCATGGAGACAAACAACATGTGGCACTGCTGAGGTGTGATGGAAGCCCAGGTTGCCCTGACAGCGGCCTTCAGCTCGTCTGCATGTTTGGGTCTGGTGTGTCTCATCTTCCTCTTGACAATACCTCTTAGATTCTCTATGGAGTTGAGGTCTGGTGAGTTTGCTGGTCAGTCAAGCTCAGTAACTTCATGGTCATTTAACCAGCTTTTGGTGCTTTTGGCAGTGTTAGCAGTTGCACAATTCAGGTGGAAAATTAAATCAGCATCTCCATAAAGCTTGACAGCAGAAGAAAGCATGAAGAGCTCTAAAATGGGCCGGTCTTATTGTCCTTGGTTTTTAAGCACCAGAGAGAGTTGCACCCCTAATTTCGTTGTATGTTTACAATGACAATGATGATTCTGATTCTGACTACATTGACTTTAGATTCAGAAAACACAGTTGAGTAACACCAGCAGATGAAGTTGCACCCCAAATCATCACTGACTGTGGAAGCTTTACACTGGGCTTGGATTCTCAACCTCTCCACCATGTCTTGTCTGTATACAAGATCTATTGCATGTCTGCCCATCCTGGGTGAGGGATCCCTCCTCTGTTGCTCACTCTGAGGTTTCCCCAATTTTTTTCTGTTTGAAGGGTTTTCCTCAGTTGATGTGAGGGTCTAGGGGTAGCAGATGTTGTTATGTAAAGCCATTGGATACAAAATAACACACCTCTGACGTTGTCTTGGCTTGTGCATGATACACTAGACCCAAACATGCAGACGAGCTGAAGGCCACGAACAGTAATTGAAGCAACCAACTGAGTACTGGACATACTTTCCAGAAGAACAACAATTCTGTATTAACAATCAATTTTGAAATTGGTCTGATGTAATATTCTTTTCCTTCTTTTTGCAATACTGAATTTGTGGTTTTCATTCATATAAACCATAATAAAGATTATACTTAATAAATACATGAAATACTTAAGTGTGTTTGTCATGGATCTCTATCATGTATTAGTCTAACTTTTTGATTTTAACAATTAAAATGAATGACCCTTTCCATGATGATCTAATTTATTGAGATGCACCTTTACAGAAAACTGTGACATGCTGGTCCGATTCACTGACGATGCTGGTGTCACTGAGGAGGGAATTGACACGGGAGGTCCCAGGAGAGAATTTTTAACTCTTATAATGAAGCACCTGAAAGACCGTCCCATTTTTGATGGACCAGAAGGACATCGTTTTTTGGTGTACAATGCAAATGGTATGCATAGGGTTAGATGTGTACTATACTAATGGTTGGTTAAGTACAATGAAACATATCACATGGCATAACATTTCTTCCTCAAAATCTTAAAATGTATAATGTATTGTGTGTTTTTAATTTTTCATTATGATTTCATTCACAGCTGTCAGGGAGGACGAATACTTCCTGGCAGGAAAGATGATTGCTGTGTCAGTTGTACATGGAGGTCCAGGACCCCATTTCCTGTCAGAGGACCTTGTACATTACCTTGCCGGCCAGACTTCATTCAAATCAACAGTTGATGTAATAACAGATGAAGAAATAGGGAGAGCTATGCAAGAGGTGAGAATAGCTTAAGGTTACAGTGTGGGAGGACAGAGACTTACCTACTTAGGACAGTTTTATTTCCTGTATCACATACACATCATTGGCTTAATGTATTAGTTTTTGATAGGGTACGGTTACACCCTCTTGTATATGCAGTGGAGAAAAAAACAAGGATTATAGAGTTTTTAACTGGGTCTGTTCATGCTGTTTTTTATGTCTTTCAGATTGATAATGCTCCTTCATTGGATGCTCTGCGAGACTGTGTCATGAGACACAGCACAATGTTACAGACAGCTGGCTGTCTGAGACATGTGACTGCTGTGGAAGAAAAGAAAGGAATAGTGGCAGACTACCTTCAATGGTATATAATTGGCCGCAACTCATCTGTAATTGACAGGTAAGATCATATTTTTTATGATGTGATTTTCTTTATATGACTTTCATGATGACATGCACATCTGTAGTCACTGTGACAACATTTGTGCCATAGTGTGTTACAACTGACAGCCTTAGTTTTGTAACACCTACCTTGCCATGTGCAAATCGTAAGAAATTTAATTTTTAACACAGAAACAACCCCAAATGTTTTTTGGTTGTTTTTTTTTACTCGTTTAGGTGGACTGTAATTGCTTGAGAACCTCTAACACTTTTCTTTAAATAATTTACATGCAGTTGTCAGTACACAGCCGTGAAAGTGTTTTTATTCACTTTGTAGATTCAAAGATGGTCTTTCAGCCCTCCAGTTTCTTACTGCACTACAGCAACAACCTTCTTTGCTGACCCCTGTCCTGTGCCATGTTGAGAAGCGACTCACTGGCTTTGAACTAGAAAGACTCTTCAAACCTGACCTCAGCCCTTCAGGGAGTAACATGAGACGAAAAGAAAGTCAAACCTTGGCCTACTGGGCTGACTACCTCCTTGACTGTGAAGGTTTGTATGTTTCTTTTCTCTCTTTTTTTTTGGGGGGGGGGGGTATTACCGTGGTATATCTGGACCTCTTTTTTTTCTTCTTTGCAGAAGGTGCAGCTTCCGTTTCTCTGGAGGACGTGTTCATGTTTGCAACTGGGCTGACATCAGTTCCCCCTTCTGGCTTGCAACCATCGCCTCAAATAGAGTTCCTGGATGACTCTCTGTTCCCAATGGCAAATACATGTTCAAACCTGTTGAAGTTACCACTCCTCGAACCATACAGTGTGTTTAAGTCACAAATGGACTTTGGAATTCAAAATAGTCCAGGATTTGGCTTTTTTTAAGCCATATGACTAGATAACCCCTAGCTGGTGTCAATGGTGCACTTAAAGGTGCAGCTGGTTTTGTTAAAGCGGTTTTTATGTGAGCATGTTTTTTGCTCAGACACTTAACTGTTGTCTGTTTTTGTCTCTGAATGGGGAAAAAAATCAAGAGATTTTGTTTTCTATTCAAGAAAAGATTGCTCATTACTTTTTTTATTTTAATGAAGCTGTGGGTCAACATTTCAGACACTTTGTGTACATGTTCCACAATTACAATAAGAGATGTTCTCTAACCCTCCTGTTGTCCTTCTGGGTCAAATTAACCCAATCTGTACCCTTCCCCCCATCCTTCCCTCCACAAGCCTTTTTTCCTTTCCCTCCCTTCATCCTTACTACTTCTTCCTATTTTTCCCTTCCTTATTTACCTTCTTCCTTCCTTGAACAAATCTGTTCCTTCCACCTTTCTTTTTCCCCTTACTTCTTTCCACAACCCTTTTCCCTTCCTTCCTTCCTTTTGACCAGTTGACCCAATCTGTTCCCTCCCTCCTTCTTTCGTTCCTTCCTTCTTTCCACAATCCCTTTTCCCTCCCTTCCTTCTTGACCCAATCTGTTCCCTCCCTCTTTCCTCCCATCTTTCCCTTCCTCCTTCCTTTCAAACCGTTTTCTTTCCTTCCCTTCCTTTCTTGCCAATGGACCCAATCTGTTCCCTTCCTCCTTCTGTCTTTCCTTCCTTTTCCTCTTCCTTTTTTCCTCCAATCTTTCCCTTTGTCCTTCCTTCCTTTCTTCCCCCACCCAGGAGGACAACAGGAGGGTAAAAAAAAAAAGTTTTCTCATTGCTTTGCTTAATTTTAAAGGGATAGTTCAACATTTTGGCAAATTGGCCCATTGCCATAATCGCTATAGTCATAGCAGTAGGTTCATTACCTTTAATTGTAGGTGTAAGCTATTTTCAGTACGGCGGAGCGCAGCAGCAGGCTGCTCAGAGCTACACTATGGAGGCTAAGGGAATTTCTTGGTTTCCCTCATTAAACTCATCAAATTCAACATCCCAAAACTCCACAGCGCTTTTGTAGACAAGTTGTGACCTGCACAACCACCACGCTATGAGATAATGACGGAACGATACGAAACGGAGCCGTTTTCGAGGTAAATACAGGGTAAATACGGAGACTGCTTGCTGAAAAACTGTCCCTGAACGCAACGCGCATCAGCGGTTTTGTATGAATTTACCTCGAAAACGGCTCCGTTTCGTATCGTTCCGTCATTATCTCATAGCGTGGTGGTTGTGCAGCTCACAACTTGTCTACAAAAGCGCTGTGGAGTTTTGGGATTTTGTATTTGATGAGTTTAATGAGGGAAACCAAGAAATTCCCTTAGCCTCCATAGCGTAGCTCTGAGCAGCCTGCTGCTGCGCTTCGCTGTACTAAAAATAGCTTACACCTACAATTAAAGGTAATGAACCTACTGCTATGACTATAGCGATTATGGCAATGGGCCAATTTGCCAAAATGTTGAACTATCCCTTTAATGAAGCTGTGGGTCTCGATTTCAGACACTTTGTGTACATGTTCCACTATTACAATTACAGATTTTGTTCTCTCTAACAAAAAAAAGTTTGCTCATTCTTTGCTTTACTGTAATGAAGCTGTGGGTCTCTATTTGAGACACTTTGTGTACATGTTCCACCATTACAATAAACCTCTCTTCCATTCATAGCTGAGCAATTTCTTTTAGTTTCAGATACAGTTCAGTTGCAGACTGCCAGTTCCCTGGCTTCTGTAAATGATTGCTGTCCATGGATGAGTCCAGGTAATCCTGTATGTTAGTGTCCCCACATGGAGCTCTTGTGAGTCGAGCCTCGGGAAAGGCATCCAGTTCTGCCTCTTCAACTTTAAAACCACAGTCTCTGGAGCCAAACCTGTATCAAACAGAAGGACATAATTACATTTAATATTTAAGATAAAAGAAAACAAATACAAACATCAAATCTATCACCATAGTATTACCTGTGTGGTAAGTAGTAGAGCTCATTGGGCACTCCTCCTGGGCATGACGCTGTTCTCGAGGGGCGAATCCTGTGACTGTTCCACAATCTGACACACTCATCCAAGTCTTTCTGGAGAACATCGCCAAAGGAGTATCTCAGTAGACACTGATGCTCATGACTACCATTGAAGTATCCGGCATCCCTCAGGTCTGCAAATAGCTCCATCCAGAACTGAGACCTATAGAAATTGATTTGAAAAATATAATAAGTCATGGTTTATATGTTTGAATGAATGGATGAAATTAAATTTTACATGTAAATGGCTTAATGAGACCACTTACCTCCCCTTCCTGAAGATGGACCACCAAGACTCAATCCTTTGGTTGTTTGTGGATGAGCCATACATGTGGCTGGATGCTCCGGAGAAGTAGTCGTTGTGGTCGTGGCGTAAGGTGCACTGAATTGCGGCCATGGTCCCGTTCTCCGTGCCGCAATCGGTCCTCAGTCTCATGGGAGTGACACCAAGGTTACGCACACATGACAAAAAATAGTGAGCGATCACACTTGGGTCGTTGTTTGTCGGCCCACACTCTAGCCACAGCACTTTCCGTGAAAAGCCATCTATACACCCTGAAAGAGCCAAACCGAATGGCTTCAATTTATCATAGCCATCGGCGTGCCACACGTAGTTTGGTCCCATCGAGTGGTACGTTCTTCTGATGAACCGTCTGTGTGCTCTCCTCTCACAACCACGGGGATTGAGCACCCGCAGTAAACGCATCACTTGATCTCTCCTCAATCGCAGATCGTATTTTTGTTTAAGTACCTGCCACATGGTGCGGTAGCCGAACAGCTGTCCCGGTCCGCGAAGCTCCAGTCGGATGGCCCTTGTTACGGCGTTTGTGGAGGAGTAATGTTTACGGCGATACAAGCCGGCTGCATTCAGTTTACTCTTGAGAGACCTCAAGCTGATTTGAACCCCATGCAAACATGACATCATGTCAACAATGACAGTATATGCGTGTCCCTCATTAAAATATCTTCTGCAGTGCTGCAGCATATCCTCTCCGTCGATCTGGTCCATGCCATTTAAAACATCTAAACACAGACCACACGAAAAACAAAACTGTGTTAACCGTCGCATATATCGTCCGCAAAAAGGGCAAAACACGGCTCGCTCGCACTCCATCTTGGTCAAAAACTAGATAGTCGGCTCATGTGCTTGCCTTTCGCTCATCTCAGGTCTCCGTTAGCTTCTCCATTGACGACTAGAACTCGTCATGACCGCTCCTCGTTCACTTCCGGGTCAACCCCGGGGTTGGTACATTCCCTTTCCGGTTGATGTTGGCCTTTTTGTAAATTTGTTTCTGCAGTTTGTCAAAGTGTTTTGCCACTTGTAAATGTGTCTTGGTGTTTGTAAAAGTGTTTGGTGTCTTGTAAATTTGTTTTCTGAAATGTAAATTTGTTTCAGATATTGTAAAAGTGTTTTGGTCTTTGTAAAAGTGTTATGTTATTTGTCATTTTGTTTTCTGAAATGTAAATTTGTTTTGCAATTTGTAAATTTGTTTTCTGAAATGTAATTTTGTTTTACAACTTGTAATTTTTTTTTCTGAAATGTAATTTTGTTTTACAACTTGTATTTTTTTTTTACAACTTGTAAATGTGTTTTCTGAAATGTAATTTTGTTTTCTAAAATGTAATTTTGTTTTCTGAAATGTAAATTTGTTTTCTGAAATGTAACTTTGTTTTAAGACTTGTAGTTTTGTTTTCTGAAATGTAAATTTGTTTCAGAATTTGTAAAAGTGTTTTATGTTTTGTAATGTTGATTTGCACCTCCAGGCCACCGTAGGTAGAGTCTTTCCTAGAAAATAAAATAGAGACTTGTACAAAATAAATCCTGCTTAATGGGCTTCTACTCATATGTGGTGGTGACTGTGTCTGCAGAGAACTCCCTCTGGCTGTATTTTGATGTTTTGGTGTAGTTGGGACGTTTCTGGGCGGGAAGTCGGTGTGTTTTCCCCAGCCAATGGCAGAGCGTAGGTGAACTTGGGCGTGCGGCGTGGGCTTGTATAAAAACAACTATGAGGACAACTCTGGATACGGTCGAGCCAGGAGAAATGGCGGCTACACATTTAGCATCAAAGAAAAGGAAACATAGTCCGAATGCCGTGCTAGGGCATCAGGCCCATACCCGGCCCACACCGGCAACGGGAGCCTCAAGGCTATGCCGTGACGCTCAAGGCTATGCCGTGACGAGTAGGATCACAGCCAAGCCACCATTGTATATGATAATATCAAACTATTCCATCCATTTATCCATTATGTCAAGCTAAGTATTTCAACTTAAGCTGATTATTGTTTTAACATTGAAGCCATAGGACTAATATCTGGTGCATGCACAAATGCAGCACCTGGTGTGTGAACAGCTGACTCAATATGTGAATTTGCGAAAAAAAACAAAAAAACCCCCATCTCTCTCCTGGTTGGGAATCACCACTGTAACTTTATTTCTTTCCTGTGATATCAAAGTCTTTGTCTGAGTGTGACTTCAGCACTGCATGGATTATACAAAAGGGTCTGATTCGAGCCAAGTGAGAGTTCCTTGATGAATCCTGACGATGGGAAGTCGTGTGGGTGGAAAGAATGACTCACCCATCATCGGCCCATAGTGTTATGTTGCTGCTGCTGGTGCAGAACCGAGTCAAGCCCCATCTCACAGTGCTTAAGGAGTGATGATGTCAGAGCTGTCACTGCTCTACCCTCTCCGAGCACCCACTCACAAAGCTCTTGTAATTGTGCACTCAGGGCAGGGTGGGATACAATAATAGCACTGAGTGGAGTATATTGTCTTCAGTTAACCCTTTGTCCCTGTGTTGGGAACCCTGCGTTACTCACTTCTTATCATTTCTTCCTCAATTTTTACGGCTGTTCTCTGCCTGGAAACTTGCATATTATTATTTCTAGAAGTGGAACTAAATGAAATTTAAAAGGGGGGCTTCCATTAAATCAGGAAACATTACTTGGCTAGTCATCCTCTGCAAAAACAGTTTCCTCCTCAAATATTTTCTCTAATGCTCAGAGAAATGTTATTCCACTCCTTTTACCCCTCAGGAAGAATTCTTATCCCGGTGATTCAAGTGTGTTTGGAAAGAGATAACATTACCGTGACGTTAATCTAATTGATGTGTTGTTGTTTGTCGTTTAGATACATGTCTTAATGCGGTCTGTCCATGAAAACACTCATGAATGACTCAGTGTTAGCGAAGGATCTGAAGAAATCACCACCCCCATGCTTCTGCAGAAAATGACGCAGACGTGCTCTTGAGCAACTTTTTTTTCTTAGTGTACATGGAATTGATAATGCATGGAGTCGGCAGCTTCAGTTCTGTGAAATAAGTGACTCATCACTGGATAAATTACAGAGGTTACATAACTACTGTACTTTCTCAGGATATGTCTACCCTTCGAATAAAACGACTTCTTGGTATTCTTAACATGCATCTGTAACCTAAAGATATATAATATATATATAGCTATTTGAAAAAAAACAACTCATGATGTTGTAGGTTTAGGTCAAAGGGGCTGGCGTAACAAGTGTTTCAGTCGTGTATGTGCGTATGTTTTGTTTTTACGTCTTGAAGACTACTTGAAAATACCTGTAGTCATATTTTTTTTTCTTTAATGCTTGCAATGCATACCAGTAGTCAGAAACCAAAGTAATGCCATTTTTAGAAGAACTCAGTTACTTAGTGTTGTCCTGGAATACCTCCTCTTGGTTGTTGAGGTTATACTGACCTCTAGTGGTGTTCTGGTACTTTTTGTCACAGATAACCACACTCTCTCTCTCTCTCTCTCTCTCTCTCTCTCTCTCTCTCTCTCTCTCTCTCTCTCTCTCTCTCTCTCTCTCTCACACTCACACTCACACACACACACACACACACACACACACACACACACACACACACACACACACACACACACATACCTAGTGCCCTTTCGGAGATCAGTTTTATTTTGTCCATGTCTGTTCAAAGTCCTCCAATCTGTCCTGAAGCATATCAGATTCTTTCCAGGGCAAGGCTTCAACGTTTTGAGAGATACTTTAATTGCTGTGTTGCCATCTAACCACACTCTCAGGCTTGTATATAAATATAAAGTGTTGTTGGCATTTGCCCTCAGATGTCTTCTCCGGTTCCCCGCTTCATCATTTGTAACTTTACTCTGCCTCGCCATCTGTGCCATCATCTGCAGATGTCTGATGGTTATACAAAGCCTGATTGTGCTGCTCACCTTCCAATGCATTGACATCAAGACAGATGATGCCGTTGTCTTCCAACAGGATAGACTTGGAGGCCCCGATGATTAAGATGCATGATGTACAAATGCGCAGACTGGGAGGTGGCATCAGTTGTAAGAGCTGATCCACAGCACGGACAAGAAGAGCGGTATGGCTGTGATTGCTCGGGCCCCCTTGACACCGTGCGTGTCAGTCGTCTGTTCCATCTGTTTGTTTTGTGGTCATTAAAACATGCATATGTGCTTCATGTACAGTATGTTACTTTGTAAGAATTCCCATCAGGGCAGTAAAGGCATACACTAACATCAGGATGTTTGGGGGAGCCGTCTTAAAATGTCAGAATTGAAACTTAGGTCTTTGCCCTCGGTGCGGTTTGTGAGCTGGTGTGAACTGCAGCCAGTTCACACAAGGGTTTCTGATCCGGGAAGGGCAGAGTACAAAAGTCCTTGCTCCCTTGGCAGAGCCACTGTGTCTGACAGATGGTACTTAGACAGGCTAAGCTGTGTGCCTCCGACCAGAGATTAGAACCCAAACTCTCTCTAGTGGATGTGATCACAGGTCAGCTGCAGGGGAACGTTTTCCTGAAGGGTGTCTGACGGCTTCATTTACCCTGGACTTCCTCCTACATTTAGAAGAAAGATTTACACAATCTGGTCTTGAGTAATCAAACGGACTCTTCGGCCTCCACTTGAATTTAGGATGAACTCTGTGACTCAGTGGCACTTGATATTTAATTCAATGAGAAAAAGTTGTCTAGTGTTGTAAGAATCCATCTTTGTGTCCTGGAACACTTTGAGGTTGACAAAAGTATGTGCAGAACGCCCACAAGAACTCAGCACAGTTATATAAAAACAACTGTTGTTACAATCAGGTGATGCAGCTTTTAAAATGGCATTATTAAAGCCATCTATTAGTATCTAACTACCTCCAACCAGCCTCAGTTCTTATTTTCATGATATACGTGAAATAAACTGTTTTGTAATGACCGTCTTAACCACAGGGGCACGCTGCTATAGCAACTACATAAATGATACTTGTTGGTTTAATACTACACTGACTGAAAGTTGGGAAACTAACTTGAGAGACAGAAAAGCAGCCAGAGATATTAACTCAATTTTTATTTCCTACTACGGCCCATCACACTGGACCCTACATTTCTCACAATGTAAGAGGATCGTGTCCTCCCATACATTTGGATGTGACCTTAGACAGCGAATGTCTAAGGAATTTGTTTATGTAAAACAAACAAACAAACAAACAAAAATATGTATTCATGGAAATAAGGGTTGTTGAGCAAAAATGTGCAAAAGCTGACAACTCCTTTTGCTCAAATCCAAAACCCAAAGCAGAAACTCCATTGGAATTCTGCAGTAGGAACTCATGGAAGAGGAAAAAGGTGATCATTGCAACGTTGTAGGCCATTTGGTTGAACTGTATTTTGTTCATCAAATTCAGTTAACAGAAATAAAGAGAACAATTGAATAGATGTGTCAGCTTCATTTATGTGCTGAATAAAATTATTACTATGACATATCAAAATAAAAGCATATTTGACACAGATACAAAGCAGAGTTAGAGGAGCCAGAGAGCTTCGGCTGAAACTATCATAAGGATTTAGGTCATATTGATTTATCACTGTAGTATGTTCTTCAAGTCAGTCATATAGAAAGTGTGCTTTACCTTGATATGCTTCTGACTGTCATCTGAGGTCAGGTCACCTGATGTTGCTGTGATGTTTCTCATCAGCTGTTGTTCGGCGTAGGTGTGACCAACGCGACAGTCTTGTTGAATTTGCCGGGTTGGTCAGGCAAACTGCTGTCAGCTTAGCCCCAGGTGTGTGAGAGCATGAAATCCCCCTTGTCCCTGTTAATTGTCCCCTCGGCCTGCTTACTGATCTCAACGGCCTCCTTAATCCAACATTTGTATTTGATGATTTTAAATTTCAATGATTTTTGCGTTGTTCAAGTCCATGATGTGATTGTTTCTTTTGCAGTGGTCTATTATGACGGAGTTATGGTCACACCGAGCAAAACAACAGCTGATAAGACACGTCACAGCAACATCAGCTGACCCTTCTGAGGAAGACTGCAGATGATGGTTGAAACATACCAAGGTAAAGCACACTTTTCTATTGGTCTGACTAGAAGAACATACTATAGTGATCATCAGATGAAGACATACTGTAATGAACTTCAGTGAACTATAGTAATTTATCTCTGCCTAGATTTGTGCAGCAGTCTAGCATTGCAGATCATAAATATTTTATGTGTAGTGTTGCCAGGATGGTCAATATCAGTTCTTTTCTTGTGATGGCTGCCCATTGATCAGACCAGACTCCCAACGCTGCCACAGAGGAGCCTTCTGACCGCCTGCTCTGTGAACTTTTGGCTCCTGTTGTGGGATAAGATGGAGAGAAGAGCAAGATTTAGAGAGGGAGATGAGCTCTGAATTTCAAATTGTTGTGGAAGTAGAGAAGAAAACACTGCAGTTGAGATTACCATTCAAAACACCATCAAAGAAACCCATGTGTAGTTGATAGCAACTCCTGACAGATATAACCATTATCTGGTACTGTAGCAGCCAGTCTTTCATATGTAATATGAATCCAATACAAAAAAGTGAGGTCACAATGAAGTTGACCCTTGATCTTTTGGGTCTAACACGTCCTCACCACTGTCATAGTTACTGTATGAAGTCTCAAGTCATGGCCTAAAATGTGTTTTGTGAAGTTACAAAGATTTTCAAATTCTAATCATGACTCCATGTGACCATTGGTACCAAATTTGACGACATTCTCTCCTGAGATATCGCACTGATAAGAATAAGATGGATGTACTGTATGTACACAAGGTCTGATGGCCAACCCAGAAACTTAATGGCCATTGGAGGCATGGAAATCTCATGTAGAACTCATTCCGGATGAAAATAAACAAAAACATAATGACTTATAATTACATGATATAGTATTACTGATATATCTCTTTCAGATATCATATGTAAAAAAAAAAAACCCCAAAAAACAAGACATTATGTAAATGTTATGTAAGGATGATTTCACGGTCTTACGCAAGATGTTGTCACAAATCAAATACAGAACAAGAATTTATAAAATCCATCTGCATTTCAGAACACTTCAAATCTAATGTTTTTGTTTACCCATTTTATGTGCCGACCAGATAGGATTCAGAAATGTGCAAATACAGCCACATATTTAGAGTTCAATTTGAACTGAATCTTTATTTTTCATGCCGTGAACGTCACCATTAGTAGGCCACCCCCTCCGTGCTCTCTGAGATGTGAACAACAGAAACCCTTTGATGATGCTCTATCCTTTTCCTGAACTGGTGACAGTAAAACATGACAGCGTACTGTGTTCCTGCCAGTGCGTTGCATATATCAAATGCATATCTTACAGAAAGAAGATGAAAACAAAAATGAGCTGTTTCCAGTTAATGGACCTGATTCATCACCTTTTTCTGATCAGGTTTCTTCTGATCTTTCTTGGCCGGCGGTGGCCAGACGCATTCCAGTTTCCCCCTGTGTCTGACATCTGAAGAGCAAGAAGAAGAAACAAGTGAGATAATATGAAGAGGGGGGAATCAGACTAGTTTACTACCCACAGCAGAAACCTGAACATTATTTCCCAGGCTAGCTGCATTTCATACAGAATTATTTTGTAGGGTTTTGGGCTATGTTTAAAAAAAACAAAAACATAATCCACAATCTCTTCATCCACTGTGTACAGTTCATGTAGATTAAGTAGCTCTGAGCAGCAAGAAGCTCATATCACAGTCCTGAACTGTGTGTCTGGGTTACACAAAAACAAAGTGTCGTGTCAAGCATGATTAGGATAACACAGTAGAGCTTATCTGACCTTAACAATGAGTCATTTCCCTTAGTTTAGCCCAGCCCACACACATTATATAGCTGTCACATGTGGCTCCGTCGTCTTCACCTTGAGACAACCCACGCATCATTATCCCGCCGCTGAAAATACTAACACGGTGCTACATAATGGCACACTCCCTGACTGGGTGCTGCTGTGTGTTTACTCAGGGCTTGAAGCTCTCCTGCTGGGTGTATAGGCAACAACAGCAGACAGGAAGAAACGCAGACAAACTGGGCATACAGATTCCTTCCAACAAGACGTATCAGCCGTCTTAAGTCATTCCTATTTACACAACACTATAATCGAACCAGAACTGCCCGTGGCTCAAGCTGGAGCCCAGATAGCAGCCTTCATGTTGTCACTTAGCCCGCTGGCATCTGCTGACTCAGATCAGGCCACAGCTAGAGTGATGTGCCCTTAACCGCCGGTGACAGGGTTGACATTAAGTTGTCGATAAGACTCCTTGGATAACACTATGTGATGCTAATGTAGAGAGGCATTCATTAAAGTGTTCAGACTGAGTGTCAGAAGGCTGGGATGTGCAAAGAATAAAGATCTAAGTGACTCCTATCAGACATAGAAGTATTAGCGTGATGCATCTTTGCACCATGATGGAAATGTTTCGACATTATACCCTTATAACACCGTGCAGTCACACGGAGAATTCATCAGTAAAGTGAAATTATACCAACTCACTGGTAGTTTACCATAGGAGTAAACAGTATAGCATTTACCTTTGAGATAAATGTAAAATACTGGAAGTACTCTACAATGTGCCTCAGAGCTGTACACTACTGTATTCAGTTAAGTCCCACCACTGATACTCGTGTCAAACGAATCACAGAGACCATGCGGACTGACCTGGTACGAGGGTCTGTGCTGATTGCTTCTCGTCTTCCTCTTGAGCATTTTGCCTATTCTCTCCATACAGAGTGCATCTCTGTCTGCGCAGCTCCTCCTCTCTTTCTCTGGCCTCCCGGATGTCCTTTTCTACCTCTGGCTGCAGAGCCAGGGCTGGACGCAGCTTGAAGAAGGGGTTGTGTTTGAGGATGGGCGATCCTTGCCTCATGTCTCCCTCCCTTATTTTGCGTCTCATATCTACAGCTGATATGGCGACATCAGTGCCTATGGAATCCATGCTTCTGCACAGACGTGGCTGTTTGTCTTGTTTTGGGTAAGGGGATAGGCGCATTTTGTCTCGTGAACCCCCAGTTGGGCTCCTTGACCTTAGCGTTTCAGAGCTTTGGTCCCTTTCAGAGGTTGTAGATTCATGCAGTCTGAGGGAATTTGTTCTGGAAACAGGGCAACTTTTGAGGGAAAATATCTCCAGGCTACGTGTGCGCTCCAGCACAGAAGGATAAACAGGACCTCTTATCTGCGTGGTAGGGATTTTCTTGTGCCTTGTTGGACCCTCTGTGTTATCCTGCTGGAAAGCCTCAAACATAAGTTTTGTCTCTTTTAACTGGCGGACCTCTCCTTTGCTGTAGCCACCCGGGATCTTCCCCTGGTTGACCAGCACCAGTTCTCTCTGAAACTCTTTACTTATCTCCTTCTGCATCTTCTTCTCTGAGAACTGCCAGTCGTCGCGTTGGCCAGCCTGGGGTGGGATTGGTTCGAGCGAGATATTGGTCTTAAAGGGAATCTCCAGTACATCTGGATTATCTGCAAGGTTGAGGATACCCCCAGCTCTCTGCAGGTTTTGCTTGTCACATTGATCGTCATCAGGGCTATCAGTCCTCTGTACAGGCATTGTAGACAAAGACGTCCTTTCTTCTTCACCTGTTGGCGTCGCTTGTCTTGGTGTCAAATCGTCGTCTAAATCTTCCTCAAACTCATCCTTCTCCTCACCTCTTGTTTCTTGGTCGACCTCATGCCGTTGGTGCACCAGTTGCAGACGTTGAAGTAGTTCCTCTCCCTGTTGGATATCTATAGATAACCTCTTGTTTCCATCTCCCTGTTCTCCCTTTGTCATCTCGTCAGAGCCATCGGAAACAGAGAGTCGAGGGGTTTCGCTTGAGCTGCTGTCTCTCCTCACCCAGTCATTCTTTGTTCGGTTATAGTCCAAAGACCTGGTGTCAACATGTTCTTGATCATCCTTGCTCTCCTCTACAGGTATCTCTGTGCTTGTTGAGTCCATCTTGTTTTGGTTGCATTTGACAAGCTTTGGTGACCCTTGGGGGGTTTCTAAATCATTTGCACCACTGCAGTCGTCATTTTCTGTTACTAATTTTGAGTTTGTTTCATTGTCAGAGTTTTCATCGATGTTTGACGGATTTTCTTTTGGGTATTTGTCTTCCTCTGCATCAGTTTCCCTCCAAATATCCTCTTGTTGCTCATTTGATTCTCCATCTCTTGTTGTGTTATCCTGATGGTGCCTTCCTGGTGAATCATGGCATGTTTCCATCAAACAACCCGTGTCCTCCATAGGTATTTGGTCTTGATCTGTTGGAGAGATGGTGTCCTTGCCGATGGACAGAGATATGTTCGTAAACTCCTTAGGAGTCTGCGTTGTACCTGCTATTACTTCATCCACCTTGTTGTGTGCTGCCATTAACTGGTTCTCACCATGGTGCCAGTCTAAGCCGCTGAGATTAGCTTTAGTCTCTGTGGCGTCAGCTGCCCCATTTGAAAGGGTCACACTGGATTTATTGACCACTGCACCTGTGCTGCCCTCTGCTGGAAGCACAGGAGCAGTGGTGGAAGGAGGTGGTGGGATGAGGCCATCATCTACACCCTCATCATCCATCATGCTGTAGCACCTCGTGATCACTGAACGGCCAGGACGAATGACTCTGCTTTTATCTTGGGGCATCTCACCAGGGTTTATTGATCGGACCTCAGGGGTGGAGTCCACCTTCATCCACAAACCACCATCGTCTTGGGAAACCTGACCTTGAAGTCTGGGATGTCTTGTTTCCATGGTGACATGAATCACTTAAAGATGTTAAATCTGTGTTCCCCGTTAATTCTTCTTTGCTTGCGATTAAATATGAGTCACATAAGAGAGTGTTACTGAGGTAAATGATAAAATCCCGTGTAATATATCCTGTAATGATAAATTGAACACTGTTAGGTGATGAATACACAGGGAAATGTGCACATCTTATCTTATCTGTTGCCTCAAGTGTGTCTTGCCTATTGATTGTTTTGACACAACATCTGTAGAAAGAAAGCTCCTATGTTCTCTCTTTAAAAATCTGTATATTCTTACTAGCAGGATTTGTGACATCAAGGTCCAATTTGCAACTTGCACACTGAAATATGAGACTTCCTCTGGCAAGGGTCAGACTTTTAGAATAAAAATATGTTATTCACAACATTTGGCATCTTTAGGGGGTAGCAATTTTCAACACATTTTTGAGTTCATTGATCTTTTTCATGGAGGAGCCGCAAACTGTTTTTTCTTTAAAACACATTTAAAAGAAAGCCCTTGGTGAGATAGATCTTATGTCACCATATCTTTTTGTGCTGGGACTTGTACTGTCAGATTCATATGGAACCACACAAGTAAAAATGATCTGATGAGCCCTATTGAACCCACTGCTGATCTCAATGCAAGCAAAGTGTGCAGGTGTTTAATGTTTAAATGGAAATTCATTAGCAAATATACAATGTTCAGACATTTAGGGTTGTTGGGAGCTGGAGCCAATCTGATAATATGCAACATACAACTAACAGACCTGAATTGTTCCAAAATCAAGATTGTCATTTAAATTGGTACAAACTAGTTTCCATACACCTGGAATTCTGCTCTGCTTGGCTGGTTATCCAGCCTTGCTACAAGCACTGGGAGAGCCACTAGTTGTCTTTTATTTTTCTTTTCAGCAGTGCATACAGCCGCTGTGTTGTTTTGGTGACTTTTCTCCCCCACTGTTACTATAGCGCTGCCATTTCTGCTGACAAAGGAAAAGAGTAATCGGCTTTCCTGTCTGTTTTGGCACGCACACTGTGTACAGTATCTGCCTGTCTGGCCGGACCCAGATGCTCTCATCATCACTGGTGTGTTCCTGTCAACAATTATGTTTCTGTCTGGTATAACAGCCTTTATTTATCTGGTTGATGCCAGTTATCCATGAGGTCAGTGATCAGCCTTGTAACATTTTGTCTTCACCAAGCTTCCTAGTGGACATGTATTGTGTGTTTTCACTGATGAATCATAGAAAGCATGGAGACATTATGATGATACAATGTCAGAGCGTGCAAATATAAAATATTGTCCCTGTATAATCTGATTCCTTGGAGCAGCAGGTTTGAATGTACAAGTCTATACTTACACCTGCATTCAGGGGCTTACTGCCAGCCACACACAGCAATTCAGGATTAACAAGAACAGCACCACATTCAATGTAAAGCTCAAGCTTAATGAGCTTAACCTGTTTATTCCAACTTCCTTTCAAGGAATGTCTTATCATAAATAATTATTTTAAATGCTATTCACAAATATTCAAACACTTTACTTAAGTGGCATTATCCACGCAGTTTCATTATTCTGCCATATGTGCAGAAACTAGGCTGTTGCGCTAGTAATATTATATTATTGGTTTTGCAAATATGGAGAAAATGTGATCTTTAACTGTGCTGCTGCTTTTCTCTTGTTATCACCAGGCTTTTAAAACCTGCCATTCGGTCTTCAGAGAGCTGTGTGACAAAAACAAACAGGCAGAGCCATAACGTAGACATTTTGAAGGAAGAGACCCACCTGATCGTAGCGCTTCTGTCATCCTCTGTGCATGATAGTACAGTACTAACCTCAATGGAAATATGAATGATCCAGCTGATCTGCTTAGCACCTGCACACCTTCCTGTCCTCTGTGTCATGTGAACAAACAAAATCCTCTTGTGTGGAAGGCAGTGTACAGTCCAAATGACCCACAGCAAGTGTAGTGACATGGAGACATGGAGTTTGTGCTCAATGCTTTTTATTCATAGGCCACTCATGACTATCAATAAGGATTGACATTTTAAAGTATTCCTTATAGATCTGTAGCCACAGTCTGAATGTAGTAATAATTGTTGTAATGAGTGTTCTACCAAAAAGCTGTCTTCAGAGACATCTCATCCTTCCTTTTAAGATGGCCTCCAGTCTTACATGGTGGAGGGGGTTAATCATTTTAAATATTCTACTAATTATCCTGGAAATCGATGTGCTTTATTTTTGACATTGGTGGGACACAAAAATGGTCCACAGGAACCCTTCTGAAATCTTTTTTACTTTTATGGTAGACATAACATATGGAAGAGCACTGAATGAATGAAAATCGTACGTTGAGTGTCTGTTAGAGCACCTTCTATGGCAGAGCAACCTTAGTGTAACAATTATCTATAATTATCTTGTAATCACGTTGTTATGTCACGTTGCCTAGGCCTGTGATCCTACCTTCACTACGATTCGATCTGCACTTTTGTGCACAGAACTAGTGATAAAGGCTGGTGTCACTTCACCTACATCAGTGGTTCTCAAACTTGGTGGTGGACTGCAGGTGGACATGTTGGCTGAGGGGTTTATTTTTCTTTAATTGGCTTCTTGTTGATGGAGCTTCGACTCTTCTCTTAACCAGATGTAGCTACAGCTTTGCACACGTGAGCAAAAAAACAACAAAGCCAATCCTATTAATGATATTGGTTTAGAGAGGCTGGACTCATTGTATAGAACAAAATCTGTTAACCATTTGTATACCAAGAGATTGACTAGACACTGATTGACAGCAGTGCTTATGTTTTAATTGTTGGTCAAAGCTGCTGGAGGAACAATTCCCTGGTTTCTTGATATTGTAGGGCCGTCACTCTGCACTCTTCTCCATACCTTAATCTCTTACACAGTTTTGAGAAATCTTTTGTAACTTGTGTTCAGTGACTGAAAAGTGAATAAAATGATGAAATACATTTTTCACATCATGATAAATGTATGAAAGGATTTTATGACCTGGAAAGATATAAAATGCCTCATTAGTAAAAATCTAAAGAAATGTTCCTTGAGAGATCAAGTGACTCTTGTTGTGGTTGTGACCGAGTATTATCATGCATTCCCTCTTCCTGCCAAGAGGACAACACATCTGTTTACTTACCAGTCTAGACAATTATTATTATGTGAACTTATGTGAGTTCAGCATCAAATTTGTTCCTTTACTCGCCAACTGCTGTCTGCAGAGGTGTAAAGCAGCACAAATGTTAGCTCTTTTCCTCTACTGTAGCATGCTAACTAGCTATCCCCAGCCCATTATGCTATACCATTGTTCAATAGTGACCCACTGTCGCCTACAATTTGCCCTGAAGATGAATTCTTGTTCATATGGTCTATTATAACCCTGTTGGATCACCACCATCTGTTCCTGACAAGAAACCACATTCAACAGCAGAGAAAACTTACAAATATGTCCTTTAAGCTATTTTCCAAAATGTTAAACTATTAGTGTAGGGATGGGACTTTTTCACAATAAAGTACACATAAGCAAGATGAATAAGAAGGTTAACATGCAAAATACATATTAAAATGTAGAATACAAACTCCTCCCCAGGACATTAAAACACCCATATTCTCAATTTGGTTCAAATTGGTGACAACAGTCCTGAGCAGTCATGGATAGAAACTATTTCTGAAAGTGTGATACAAACAGACCATGATTAGTCTTTTAAAACATTAGTGCCACACACCAAACATTATGCTGCTACTCTTTGGCTTTTTCCACCCCTGGAGGGAACAGCTAAACATCAGGAATATTTATAGCTGATAAGGCATAGGACAAGTCCCAAGGCAGAGAAGAAGAAGAGTCCTTTGAGATGAGAGTTGTCTGTGAGTCTGCATCAGTACACGTTGACATTCTCAGCTTTGTCCACCAGGGGGAGGAAGAGGATTTTAATAGTCCCTCAGAGCCGACAGTCAACACTGCTGCAAAGACTCACATCATGATAAATGTCTTTCTCTTTGGCAAAGTAAAAGAGTGGTGGGTGCGCAGAGCCAAAACCATTGTAAGATCCTATCAGGTACTGGCATACACTCTTCTAACAGTCATTAAGGCCGCAGTGCAGCAGGTGTCTCGTAGTCACAAGGGTATCAAAAGTTAAGGATTCTCCTGATTAAACCTAATTAGGAAGTATCTGTCTTCAGTCATTTTCTTACATGACAGAGCAGCACTGGCAGGTCTTGCGCTTGGGAGTGCCCTCTCCCACTTCTGTACTGGGTGGAGATGATTTATGCAGCTCCTTGTCCGCTTCCGGGTCCTGGACTTTGACTCCAGTTCCATTTCCATCCAGGGGAACGTCCTGAAATACCTCATCGATGGACTCCTTCCCAGCCTCTTCCTCTGCTTCCTGGTCTACCGTTGAAGGAGGTGAGTCGGGCGTCTCAGGTCCGAGGACATGTTCTTCTCCATCTTCAGTGATAATCACTCGCTCCACTGTGAGCATGCCTTCGTCGTCCTCTTGGCTGTCGCCTTGGGACGTAGTGGCATCAGCGTATCCCAAGAACAAGAGGGTCACTGGGCCATCTTCCAACCTTTGATCCTCCACGTTCTCTACTTCTTCTATGTCTCTGAACGCCGTGATTCGTCTGCTCTGCTCTTCATCCTCCTCGTTTTCTACACTCACAGCGCAGTCCTCTGCGCTCAGCTCAGCCTCCAAGTCGTAGCTTCTGGTGCTGTCCAACTGCATATCGTCCTCTTTTGACATGGCATGATGGGAAGGAAAAGACACAACTTTTTCCTCTGGAGTTCTGCTGCCTTCTACGTGTTCAATCTTCATCTCTGCGTCGCTATTCGGTACGACTGTGACTTCATCCAGCAGCGCTGTCATCCCAACCCCATCAATGACGCTCAAGATCTGGCCCAGCTCTTCACTCGAAGGCTGACATCCCGTCGCACCGACAGCATGGATACTCTTCCTGCCGTCGTCAAAGACTGTGGTAATGTTCGGAGCATCAGCCGGTGCGGACATGGGCGCCACTGACCTGACGACAGTGGCGCCTGTCTTGGGGTCTTTCTCGACCTGCACGGTCACCATTCCCAGGACTAATATGAAAAAGACAGAGCACAATTCAATTATAATAAAATGTTAAAGGCAAGACAACACAAAACCTGAGCACATTGATGGGCTGAGTAAGAAGATTTGAAGAGTTTCAAGACTGTTCCAATGCATTCTCTATGGGGAAAAAAAAATCAGAAATAGTTGAATATTGCAAAAAGTATGAATAGTTGAAAAGAGAAAAGACATAGCACACCTGTCCCGAAAAGGCTGAACATTTTGATATTTGAATTGTTGAAATAGCACAAAGTATGAAGGACTAGTTACATGACGAAGAAAGGCAGAAAATGGCCGAACCGAATAACAATAGTGTGAATGCTTCCAGCATTCACACTAATTACAAATAATAATTTAAGCCACTTGCAGTCTAGGACAAATCCCCCTTTTTTTTCAAACTCCTTAAATCTATCATAGGCCTGAGTGTATGTAAAAGGTCAAAGGTCAGTGGCAGGTCAGGAACAGAGCTTTGTGTGCCGATACAGGGACACAATGAGCAAAATGCAGCAGGCATTAAAAATTAATGAACAAGAAAAAAACGCAAAGCGAGCTAAATATAACGTTGTTCTCAGGCTGTTCACCTCAGTCCCATTGTTAAGTCATACCCTGAAGGATGAAGTTGAACAGAGCCACATTATATAAAAGGGTCATCATTTGCAACAGACAAATGGAGAGACTAATGCAAAGAACTGAAGATATTCTTTTGCCTAAATTCCCGTTCATTAAGTCTTATATTTATCCCTCTCAATGGTGAATATTTTGGGTGAACTCCAGAACTGCCACGTCGCATAAATATAAAGTCAGTTCAGTGCAGTCCGACAGAGAGAAGAGTAAACTGCACTGAATGCATTACCTCGTTTTCCTTAGTGCTGCAAACCTGTAGTCACACATAATTTATAATGGACATAAACACATGAATGTTGCATTACAATACAGACTGTTCTCTTGCTTCACCTGATCGGCCATCTTGCCCACTTTCATGAAACATCCTCTGTGCCATTTGTTTGGAGAAGTGATCCTCTGCCTCTTTACTCACTGAAAAAGAAAACATACATTGCCATTAATCAACTGAACACACACATTGTACATATGAATACATACATTCATGCAGAGGCAGACACCTTCATCTCTTATTACACATTAGGGGAACAATAACTTGAAACACATCATCGTTTGTGGCCTTTACAGAGCTGTGAAAGTAAACAACGTGTCATGTGAGTGAATTCACTCTTCAGTTTGAGTGTCAACAGTGAAACAAATTCATATCATGAATCCAGATTTTAACTTTAACATGCTTTGAAACATTACAAATAAATATTAGCACCTCTCTCTGTTGACTAAAGTTTCCTTCTCTGCTGCAATGTCTGTGCCAAAGTTAGTCGGATGTTTTCTGCCTCATGTGGGGGTTGCCTGTTCTGTTATACTCTCACGCCCTTTTTTCTCTGTTTTCTGCCCTATCTCTACCAAGTGCAGAAAGAGATAGCACAGAGAGGGGGTTGATAAACTTTTGCTCTAATGGCATTCTTGCACAACAGACAGTGTCAGATGCAGGCAGAGCGTAAGTCATTTCCTTACAGTCAAAGCAGAGCTGTTTCACAGCCATGGCTCCATTCTGTCACCCTGATTAAAATGACTATTCTTCATGCTAAGATTTAGATATGGTTAATTATCATCTGTCAGGAGAGAGAGATTCTAGGAAGGCGCAGTCATGACGGAGACAAAGAGATAGGAGCTGATGGTGGGCTAATGACGAGTGCAGCGCAGCCGACACGGACGGCTTACCTTGTGTGTCCTTGTCAGCAGCAGCCTGTGGGTAAAGAAAAGAGACAATTTTAAGTGCTTTCCATGGTCGGACACTTAAAGCGCAGCTTCACAACTGAGTCTGCAACTTCCAACACATGCCTCCTCCCGCCCTTTCTGGAGCCCTCCCCCAACTGTGCCCTGCCATAAATATTTTACAGTCATCATCAGAGAAGTGTTGAACTGAGCTCATGTCAAGAGCAGCTGAGATTATTTTGCCCAACAACCATTTCAGTCCTGTTTGTTAGACTGAGCTATATTTGAGTTTCACACTGAAGGGGAATGGCTGGAGGTTAAAGTGCACAAGTTGTACATTTGCCTGACAGACAGAAGACAGCACAGTCTGCAGTAAATGATAAATTCACATTAAGTGATGTATTAAATGATACATCCAGGGTACAGAGTCTCTTTGTAAATGATTTTCACCAAAACAAGCCAGGGCATTTGTTTCATTATTCATCAAAGTCAGGAAAAAGTTTCCTTTTATTCCTGCAGTGAAATTATGTGGTGGCACAGTTGTGTATCTTTTATTCATGATGTGTAATTGGAGGTACTTACATCCCAGTTGTATGGGCTGGGAAAAAAATATTTCCTGTTTGTTGCAGTGTTTATTTATTCAACATTTGTTTTACCACTGCCAATGCACTGAGGCGTGGCAAGAGGCCAAACCGAGCCCTGTTCGCTTCCCCTGACCCTTATTTCGTATTCATTAATGGTTTAGTTCAGGTTTAAAAAAAAAAGTTCAGGCATGGAGGAGAATTTAGCCAGTGTGGAGGGGGATCTGGGTAGGGGGGGGGGGGGGGCATGGTGTTGTGTTTACGACACATCTTAAACCTTCACAGCGTCTGGAATCAGAAAATGCTTTGGGGCTATTTGTGTCTCTAAATTCCCGAAGCTGACTTTGCTGGAGAGCATGGGTATTGTTTAATGATCTTCTCCTGCTGTATGTGATGAATCTTCTATACATCTGACATACATCTCTGTGTGTATTTCTGTTGGTACTGTACTCGCCTGATGGGAGCTGTGTTTTCTGGCTGCAGCTGTACAGTTGACAGTCTCTTTGTTTTCTTCTCGGGAAGCTTGTTCTTCTTTTCTGGCATCAGCTGCCTCCTTCTCCTCGTCCTCGGGCGTCTTTTGACTTTTGGTTCGTTCCCTGGCACGCGCACACACACAGTATGTGTATGAGTATGTGTCAACACAAAAAGATGCACATTAGAGCTCATAACATAAAAGATGCAGAGCAGTGGACCAAGAAAAATAGAGACGCAGCGTGTGTGTGTGTGTCTGTGTCCTAGTCTAGTCCTCTGTCACTTAACTCTGATATGGCGTGGTGTGTTTGTATTCCCTGCTTCATAGCAAATGTTTTCATATTTAGACGTGACTGTCTGAACCTCACAACCCCCCACCACCACCATGTAGGAGCCATGTCTAAATATTAAATATTATTTGATGCCTTATAGAGACTTTTTTATTGTTATATAAAACAATTGCGGCTAAATAAAAAGAAATGACTTATTTATATAAAAAAAAAACCTTTGGATCCCTTAGTTGTGGACTTTGTGTCAGTGAACACTTGACACTGAAAACCTCAGGGCAAATTTGGCCAACATGATGGCCTGAATGCCTTCTGTCAGCCCTAAAGTTTGTCATAGTGGTAAAATGTGTCTCACGTCTTGTTGTCCGCCTCGTCCTGTAGCTGAGGACAGGTCCTAAAGCTGTCAGGTGTCAGGAGGACAGGGGGTGATGTCGTTTCGCTCAGCCACTGGTCCCTCAGGTACTTCCTCTGTGTAAGAATGCGAGAGACAAAGTTGAGACAAGTTTAACCATAAGATCCAGACAAAGACACGGGGGCAGATGATGGGCATCAGAGAGGCAGCAAGTCAAAGCTTTCTGTCTTCACACAGTGATAATCCATCACTAATAACGTTTAAACCGATTTTGCTGATTTGGGCACCGCTGCGGTCGTTGGCAGTTGAATTTCCTCCTCTGCTAATTATGCAAACATTAGCTGCATGACTTCAGTGTTGAGTTGAAAACACCGCTGGCCATGTGGCTGACTTTTTTTCCAGATGACTCATTTTAAAATAAGAACCTTAAATGAATCTTAATCAGACATTTGATGGCTGAGTAAACAACTGAGACTAAAGCTACATGTCCAAAAAAGTCAGCGTCCTCATCGGCTGATGATCAACCCGAAAAATGTGGATATAAAGACACCGTATTGTTCGTGTGTAAAGCTGCTTAGGGCTGGTATGAGCACGATGAGGAGAAATGATCAGACTGTTATTTCATTGTAACAGAATCCTGCTTGGCTGCCGAGCTCACATACTTGTTTGTATTTTGAAATGTATATTTTTAACCGTACAAGAGATGAGCAGCTGCTGGGGCCTTGGACTGTCGCTGGTTTAAACTCAGTCTGCTACACGAACACACCGCACAACAATTCCTTCTGCCTCTGTGAGCCTGGAAACAGAGGTGGTCATTCAGGAGACACACAGCCAGCCACCTGGCAGTGGCCCCCCGCCACGTCGGGCCCTCTGCAGACCGAGCAAAACCCCGTGGTGCTGCCATTTGGGATGTAGCTGAGGATGAGTAAGGCCAGCAGACTGCTGTTGTCTGAGAGTGATAGTGAAAAGGTTTCACAGCTCTGTGCCACTGCCCCGAGACCCAGACATCCTGCTCCTTGAGTGAAGATGCAATCTGTCATTCACGCCTGGCTGTGGCGTTAGCAGAAGTGACAACCTGAAACCTGACAAAGCCTTTTTTCAAACACTTTATCTGAAGTGCCAGAGTAGCTCCTCTGTAAGGGGTTACTATTATGGAATAGTCTGAGGGGCGACTGAGGGGACTGATTGCACCCTAATGCCTTTATGCTAATTGTGCAGCTACCACAACTCATCTTAGCTGTTAGATGTGCAGCTACAGATGGGTGCCATGCCAGTAAAAACAGTAGGCGGTAGCTGGAGTGGAGATGCCGAGAACACCATCTATGTCCTTTGGGTTTTTCTCGGAGAAACAGACAGATTCTGCTCCACATGCAGTCGAGGCCACAAAGATGAAGGAGGCGTTGCCGTGTCTTCGGGGCAAAACTCATTTAACTGCAGCAGGGTTGGTGTGTCCCTGCCGCTAGCGATGCACACGCCCCGAGGCGATGCGTGGTCGGAGAGAGCAGAAATGTGTTGCGTACTGTTTGTGTGGGAGGCTGTTGCAGTGTGCATGATGTGCAGCGCCGGGCTACTGGCAGCATAGATAATGTAGGTTGTGTGTTGTTTATTTTCAAAAAGAGGACGTCCTGTGGGGAACAGCGTAGTAGTTAATGGGATGCATGAAAGCTCAGCGCAAGGAATCCCTAACAGACCTCAAAATAATGTGCCCGTTCCATCATCAGCACTCGCCCTCTTGCAGTGTGTATCCCTTATTATTTTCAACAAAGGAACAGGAACAGACAGCACTCTAGTTGAATGCATTTTCTGCTGTAGGTCTAGATTTGACCTAGTAATAAGGAATCCCTTTTTTTTCTGGAGCCCTGAGCACATGTAACTGAGACTTTAAATCATGTGTTAGAGGGAGTAAAGTCTAAGTGACCCCACCCAGAACACTTGAGCTAAGACGTCAGCCAGAGAGCAGCTCCTCTTGGCAACAGTCATAAGACATGACATGAGGGTGGGACACAGCAGTGGTCAATTTTTAACATGAAGCAGCTGGAGAGGAAAGTAAACAATAGAAACTATCAGGGTGGATCCCCGCCTTAGGTTTTGACTGCATTTTTAAAAATAAAGTCCCTCTGTGTTAAAATCTGACATTTGGGACATTCACTGTCTTGCAGCATATTAGAAAAGACATTAATACCTCTTTTAGGTCTGCACGGTAAGATACAGCCCAGCAGCTGAGAAGTGCTCTTTCTGAAATGTCACCAGATTTCCTACAATTAAAATCACATGGCATTTTAAAATCTAGGTTTTGTCCACATGAAAAAGAGAGATAGCAAGTTGGCAGTATGGATTTTGTGGCAGGAAAGCAAATGTGTTTATTTTACCAAGTCAAAGCTAAGCTAAGCTTGAAATACAAAGCTGTGTTAGCGAGGAAAGCTTACTGTGCCATGTCGTGTCTTTGTAAGCTTAAAAAGAATCTAAGCTAACCACCTGCCCTTACTTAACATGTAAATTAGCTTTAGCGTCAAATGTGTTGTCAGATGGATATTGTAGTCTCAGGGATCCTGTCTGATAATATTAAGTTATTCACTAACTGTCTATAGATTGACAGGTTGAGCTCTATGAACACAACAGTTATACCCATATGTTCTTTTATTGAGTTTCTTTCTATTCAGTTAAATTACAGTAACATTGAAATATTCTAATTTTTTCTTGAACCGCCTTGAAAAGTTAATTTATTTACAATATGGATTTTATTTTAATTAATGTAATTTTCATGCAATAAAACAAACAAACAAACAAACAAACAAAAAAGCGCTGCCTGGGGCATCACTGTCCTTCCCTGAAATTCAGCTAGTTGAATTGCAGATGATTTCAGATCTGGCAACCCTTCCTCCACCAAACAGCCTTTTGTACCAAACAAAGATGTATCTACTGTATGTGGCACAGGGCAGATGAAGACATGCCACTGTTATCACAACCTGTTTGAACCAGCTGTGATAGATGCTGACCTTTTTCTGGGCTGTCTTCAACCGCTGCTCCTCAGCCTCCCTCCTCAGCTTCTCCTCTTTTTCCTGTTTTAGACGTCTCTCCTGGTGACAAGAGGGAAAAGAAAGTGATGCCTTTGGAAGAAAGAAGATGTGACTGTTGGAGCCACTCCTGCACCATCCCTGTCGTCATCATCATCATCATCATTAGTTGTGAGGTATGTCACCAAAAATAGGGAGTTATAACCAGGCAACTAAATAATTAACAGAGGGACAACACTCAAATCCTGTGATATGATAATGAATGGAATTTAAGAGTTAAGTGAAACTGTGTCTCTCATACAATAGCAGATGCAGCAGGAAGGTAAAATTCACAATTTTTCAGTGTTTACTTTATGACTCACTCCAGTCTGTGCTCCACTCACTCCCAGCTCTCCTCACATTCCTGCTAAAGCTGCAGAAAGTGACAGACTGTCTGTGCAGCCTACAAACATTTTATCCACAGCCAGCAAGTCATTACTGTTCTCTAAAGCACACATTAAAGACCGTTTATTTAATTATCCCGACTTACCCCTCACTTATTCTGTAAAGAGTCTTCTTGTAAGTTACCGCTCAACAGCAACAATGTCATGAAACTTGGGTTAGTCCAAAGAAGCAGGTTGTTGTGAAGTGAAACAACCGGTCTATGTTCCTCTACTAACTTACTAACACAGACAGAACCTGATCCCAGAGCACTGTACTCGTAGTGGTGGGTTACACCCGCCTTTTTAATATAATTCTCTGGTAACTCCCCTTTGCAGTCATGGTCCCTGAAGACAAGGACTTCTTCTGTATGAAAGCAGAGAACTGAGACAGACAGCGGGAGAGGGAGGGAGGGTATTTTTAGGGGACGTGACCGTCAGATTAAAGCGGGGTGATACAGCTGGCAGGGAGCGCGGATGCCGAGAGAAATAGTTCAGTGACACAGCACATTGTATGCATGCTGACGCTGTATCTGTACTGTTAATGTAAGCTGTAAACCTGCTGAGGTCCACTCTAGGCCCTCACTGTCTACAGTGAAGTGGGTCACTTGTGTTTGGACTGATTTTACATTGCAGAGAGGTCAAGCAGGCTACTCTCAGGCCCTCAGACCTTACATTTCACAGACCAGTGATTATTGGCCAGAAAGCTAACTGGGGAATGTTCTTTGCATGCTCACTTCAGGCCGTGCAGATCAAGTGAGACCGTTCCACTGAAGTGACATTTTTCTTGTTGGTGCAGTTAGATTATTTTGACATGAGGTGAAAGTTCCACTTTGTTTAATGCAGACTGAAGTGGTGTAAAAAGGACAACAGTAAAGAACGGAGGGAGGTCGTTCTCACCGCTATGGCTAGCAGCCTCTGTTGGTACGTCTGCACCTCATCCATGCTTTGCCTGAAACATACAAAACAGAAAAGTTATGTAGAGATTTTTAAGAAACCATGAGAGAGCTGCACAGTGATAACCATCAGAATGATAAAAACAGGTGTATATGATCTGCAAAAATATAGAATATTAAAATGTGTTTCATCTATGATAGATGCACATTTAATTTAATAAGAAAAATTACACCTGTAGGACAATGTTTGTTTTTTAACAAACTGCTACTGTCACTATTCCCTAGGGCAGTGGTTTCCAACCTTTTTTGGCTCGTGAGTCGTGACCTCATTTCGACATCACAAATTTCTGGTGACCCGGCGCTCACGTGCAGTCACGTTATCGCGGCCGCCAATCAAGGTGCGCCAGCTCAGAGATTTCTATATGCTGCATTTTATTTGAACTCGATTTATATTTGAGAAAGTGAAAGTATATAATACAGTTGTTTAAGATTGTGTGTGGTGTTTTTAATCATAATTTTTAAAAAAAGAATAATTATTAGTTTAAAAAATCTATCTTTATCAGTAATTTCTTTTCAGGCGACCCCATTTGAATTCCAGGTAACTCCACGTGGGGTCTCAACCCCAAGGTTGAAAAACACTGCCCTAAGACTAATTAACATATGACATAAAAGACTAAAGACATCAGCAGAGATAGACAAAAAAATGTTTATAAAACACATAAAACCATAAAAATAGACGACAAAAACAAAAAAAACACCAGAGCTGTATTATGTCTAGTCTAGCTGTCAGACAAGAAGACAAGTCAGTAAAAAATAGTTTTAAGGTGAGATTTAGAAGCTAAGACCAAATACCAACACAAGGACTTCAAAGATGAGGATCATTACAGCAGAAGTCCGATCACCCTGTGACCCTAACTGACTCTGTAGGAACAACTAACACCCAACCCAGCAGATTTAAAAGCTGTTGGGACAAAAAGGGTTAAAGGTTCGTGGATGTACTCTGATGCTCTGCAGAGGTTAAACTGGGGTGATGTGAGAAGTGTGTTTAGGACTGACTGCAGAGCTCTGCACAATCAAAAGCTTTAGCATTAAAGTCAAAAGTGTTCATCAAAGTTTTACAATAATCCAGGAGTGAAGATGTCTTTTTTTTGTATTTTTTGTTTCGTCCAGTAAATGTCTGGGTGTGAACGCCTCCTGAATAGAGGTGTTCAGGAGCAGCAACAAGGACCTCTGTTTTGTCAGAGGTTGAATCTAAAATATTCGGTGTGACTGATCTCTCACATCAGCCAAGCAGTTTTGTAGCACGGTTCGCTTGTTGAGTTCAACCACTTTGTATCAGCTGCATTACAGTGAAATCCGATGTTCTGGTGATGGATAATGTGACCTTATGGCAGCACATGTACCGTGAGACCAGAGCTGGTTTAGGACTTGATGCTTGAGAGGTTAATGAATCAATTGAAACGCCAGAGTAGCAGAGAACATACCTTCATGAAGGCTCAACAAAAATGTTACATCCAGATTGTGATCTGGATGTAACAGTCACAGAGGCCAACACCATAAGTGTATCTGATGTGTGTGTTAAGATCCAATCGTTATTTCTTGAGAAAACTGAAAAAAAAACCCTTATCTCACATAGTCAAGGACAGTGTTATTAAAAGAAAAATCCTGGATCGATTCTTTTATCCAGATTCTCACCTAAATGTACTGGGGTTTTCCCAGCCTGTGCCTCATTCCTCAGTAATTTTGCATAGTCATGCTGAAAAAATCAACAAACAGACATACTGTAGGTGAAAACATAACAAATTTTCTGGTTGGGAGGGAAACATCCCATGAAAAGTCTTACATTAACCATATACTGCAAATAAAGATGTGTGACGTCAGCTATAGGTTTCTGAACAGTGGTTTCTACTCAGAGTGAGCTGCTCCGCTTTTGTCATCTTGACTCCACCTAGCTGTAATTATCCAAAAATGTGCAAAGATATGGTGTACATGTGTAGCTGAGACTCTGGCACAGAACTCTAACATAACATCTAAATATGTGATGTGTATAAAAATGTGTCACTGTGCAGTTGTCATGAAGGAGGGTATTCGCTGTAGAGACCAAGACTGTTTTTGGTACCAGGCAGTAAACATGTTTATTTCTTTAGAAAGTTGGACATTTTAACACGAGAGTCTATTAGGTCTGACTCACTGTTAGTCCAGGCTCTAGTTTCAATGTTAGATGAATATGTCAACGCTGGAGGTTTCTGCTTGATGTAAACCCACACAGTTGTATACATCAGACCTAAACATTGAACTATGTCACATTGTCACATCGTATAAGGACTCTCAAGGGAGGGGGTTTGTCTCCGAGCTGAAGGGCTCCTCCGTATGACTCAACCCCCCTTAGACTGGATTCTCAGTCCATGATATTATGACCTTGATTGCTACAGCAACTGCCACTGGGGACTGGGATGGTTTGACTTTATCAGTGTTTTCACATCAATGAGAGACAAACAGCAAACTATGTTTTTATGGCCTTTATTAGACAGTAAGTCTTATGAGTCTCATACTAACTAAAGACCTAAAGAGGGAAGAGCATGCACCAAGGTCAGGGAACATTGATAGAGAATAATCCAGTCTCCAAATCTCTAACACTTACTGAGCTTAGAGCTACTATTGTACTGTTTACCTGAAGAAATCCAGATGGAAATTGTTCAAAATGCTGCTGTTATCAAGGTTGTCAGTGAAGCAGAGGCTGAATACGAGCTGTTGGTGTGGGATGCAACCAGGGCAAAAGGAAGTGTTTAAAATATGTGGATTCCCCTTTTATTTCTCAACCCATCTCAGCTGTAATGATCTCAAGTTGACGCGATGACAGGAAATCAAGTCTTTGTCTCGTTCCCGTCACTGAATCCCATGAAAAGCCACGCATTAGTTAATCTCTCAAAATAGTAGTTTGAGTCAGTCACAGTGATGTCAAAGACTTTTCTCTCATTACAACTGAAAATATAAACTCTAGAAACTGGGTCACAGATGCAAAGTTTCCCTTTTCCAAAAGGCTGAGGTAACTTCCTTGGACAACTGAGAGCTGTATTTTCTAACAACACTGAATTTGTTGTCAGAGACTGTTTCAGCTGCAGATTAAAATACATGTGGTGAACTGGCTGAGTATCAACAGCAGCTGGATAAACCACAATGCTAAGTGCAATGGTGTCACCCCTCCTCCTCCTCAGGTTATTTCCATAGTTTTTTTTTTTGTGTACTGAACTTGAGAGAAACATCCACTTTATCTCTTCAATAGAGATCATAGTCTGGGATGTCCCAGACAAAGAACCTCATCAAAGACTGAGCATGTACACATTTTCCTCAAAGCTGCATACTATGCAGGTAGATGCTACAATCTACAGATGCTGCCTTAAAGGGGACATATTATGGAAATATCACTTTTTGAAGGCTCTTTATGTGGGTGTTTGTCTTGCCTTCCGACCCCCAAAATGTGAGAACTGACAAAATAATCTGTAATGTGCAGTCTCCCTAGGTTGAAATCCATGTGGTTTTATGAGCCGACCTCAGATGTCTTCCAGTGATGTAACTAGTTTTCGAATTTGCATAACCCCACCCCTACCTGGTACCAGTAGAAGGGGCGGGGCGGGGCAAGCAGTGGTTCATTTGCATTTAAAGGGACAGGCACTGAAACTAGCCGTTCTGAACAGGGCTGTTTTGAGAGGATGAAAAGAGCTGTGATGTTTGATCCTTGGGGTATTTTGATAAAAGCATGTCACAGCTATGTCTTTAAGACACCTGGGAACTATTTTAATTTGTGGAAGAGGGGCATAATATGTCTCCTTTAAGGCTTCACATGAGGATAGGTGGACACTACAAATTAGAGATGTTCCCTGAATGCAACGCTGTACTCCACAGAGGCACAGGAATTGTATACAAGACATCATGTGACCGAGTGTTCGCCGCTCGCAGCACAAAGGCTCCTCTATATCTTAACATAGAAAATAAATGTTTACTGTTCATAGTCTTATTTTCAGAAAAGTGACGGTTGTTGATCTGGTTAAATAGAGGGGTTTAGTGCAATTGCAGAACACTGTATAGGGGGTTGTAGCTGTCTTTACTGTACAAAATGTTTCAATATGAGGGGCCATGAGGAGCCACTTTTCCTTTTGAGAACCCAAGCATCTTCCTGGTTTGCACCTTTATATCTATATATCTATATATCTAAAGAAACCAAGATGAGACGAGTCCTGACAGAGTTGACAGAGAGGAAGAGGTGACGAGGGGACACAAACTTTGCCAGCGTTCAGAGTCTCAGCTCCTTGTTAATGTTAATGAGGAGGCAAATCTAAAGAGGTATTGATTGATAGAAGAGCAGACTCACTCAGTGATGGAGCGAGGAGGAGGAGTGATAAAGAGACTGATACTGTACTACACAGATATCGATCAGCTCACGCCTGGACTCACAGATCAAACATTTAAGCTCCTGCCAAGACCAGTCTCGCACAGTCTCACTTGAGTCAGGCAGAGTGGGAGGGAGTCGTTGTGGAGTGTGAGGCTGTAGATAGCTCCAGATCCACATTCCTCACACATTTAACTTGCACTCTGAACTTTCTTAACAGCCTGGACGGTAACACACTGCAGCTCCATCTGTTGAAACCACACACACCTGTAGGATTTGCTGTCCTCACTGAGAAGTATAAAGAGGAACTAGGGAAATAAATTAAAAGTAGATGATTATATTACACTGCAAACAGTAACAAACCTGATGTAATCTATTCAATTTGACTTTCTCCTTAGATGCGCAGATATGCACAGAGGCTTAATAAAGTGACTCTCCTTGCTTCATAATCCTGTGACAGACTTCACACTTCCTGCACTCACATTACATCAAAGCCTCTCACTGCAAAGGACTGACTCTTTGAAGTCGGTGAGCTTAAAACCCCTTTGAGATGTATAATAATTTACCGTTAATGACTGTTTGTTAGTTCACATAGATAAGGGAATATCTGCTTCGGGCCCCAGAGTGCCGCCTGATGAGTCGGTGCGCCGCCCCAGCTGCAGAGCGTTGGCTTCAGATGTCCTCATGTGTGAAAATGAGGTGATGGAGCTCTGGAGTGTTTGGTAAAACTCCCCTTGTGCTCGTCTGACTCTGCATGATGCCTTCAGGGACCGTATACTGGACATCACTGTGACCCCTGTGCTGAGGCACTATAGTGCTTATCCCTATTGGGAACTATCAGTAATATTATGCAAAGGGTGCACTAACAGCAATAGAGTACAACGCAGTGTGTGGTGAGGGTTTTAAATTCCTTGTGTCCAAAATGTAATTAATATTTTATTTAGAATATAATAGAAACACGGGAAAATAAACATAATTTGCTGCAACAGAAAACATTTTTTAACCCTGCTGATTAATTAATCATCTCAGCTCTCACACTTTTATTTAATTATTTTTTGTGGTCTCATACAATTGTCAAATAAAATCTAATAAGTGATTGTAATTATCCTGACAAAAGAACTTGCTTTCAATTTCATCAGTAATTCAGAAATAATTAAAAAAAAATAAATACTAATTCGCTAATTAGTATGTTTAACATGTACCAGTATCCCATCAAAAAACACTTGTGGCCACTGGCTGCATAATCTAAGCATCATTACTAAATGAACTACTGACTGACAGCAGCCTCTCTTTAGATTGTCTGTCCCTGTTAGAGCTGAAACTGTTAATTAGACAGCTTTTTGATTAGATGAACATCTTTTGGTTTGGGACTGTTTTTCACTAATGGAGTCAACTTTGAATCTTGCGTTGGGCATTTTCAATGATAGTCTGATATTTTTTGGCTTGATTTAATGATTTATCAATTCATCATTTTTTGAAATAATTGTAGCTGCATCTCTGGGCACCTTGGCAACATTTAATTGCTTTTGCCTCCAGGTGAGGTCTTATATACCGGCTTTAATTGAAGGGCTCCTTTAAATGGGCCCAGAAATGCAATGAAGGCCCCTTTATGATGGATCCTTTATTGCCCAATCTATCCAATGCTTCATTTTGTGCCAGTAATTAAAAGTAAGTAAAACCAAACTCAGTATTGTTAAAGTTCTTAGGCATCAGGAGCTGTGCTTTGTGATGCAACAGTAAGGGCACAGTGTGAGACTGGATCAGTCAGGTCTATGACAGCAAAGACCACACCTTCATAGGCCATGAAGGATACAGCCTGAACTGGACACAGCTATTAGCGTGGGACACTTAGCTTCCTCAGTCAAGTAGCATTGTATGATGGCAAATATAACGTTTAGCTAACTCAGGTTTTGGTCAGACTTCCCTCACCTCTTCCTGTTTACGTGAAAGTTAAGATCCACCGTGAGACAACCTAACAAGTAGATGCTGCAAGTCAAAGTGCAGATGAACGCAGCAGGAGCTGCAGTAGGAGAATGAGTTGTGGTGACAGTCGTACTGTTGTGATACTTTATCACCACGCTGAGAGAACTTTGTCACCGAAAGCCAAGTGATATGATAAAGGAACAAAGTACGGCAGAGATCACAGGAAACGCAAAGATCAAGACAAATTAGATCTGTGACACAACAACCTCCGCACGGGCCACAGGTGGGAAGTGTGCTACATCTGTGTGACACATGGAGGAGGAATAATGAGGAGCTGAGCCTGTTCACCAAGGAGGAGCGCTGCCGAGAGTTTTAGCAGCGTGTGAATGATGTGAAAGAAGCTCATTGAGAAGCACAAGGTCACTGACAACCCCAGGGGAACCGCTATCTCCTCATGACAGCAGCCTCAGACAATACCATGCACGCACACAACACAAAAACACACTGCCCCGGAGAGCGCGAATATGAATGTGATACTAATGGCGGATGTATGTGTGTGTTGTCTAGATGTTAATGTGATGAGAAACGGTTGACAGGGGTGGTTGATATTTTATTGGCAGTGTGTTTCACAGACACCATTGTTCTGACGGTAGCCCAGTGGAAACAGGCCTATACTGTATGACGGATGTTAATCACTGTGGATTATACATATCACTTCATCTGGCACACACAAGCAACAGCAAGACGGTCCGATAGCTAAACAGCCCCATGACATAAAGTCTGTATAAGGAGGAAGAGGTTTCCAGTTTCATGTGAGAAAGTCAAACAGATGTGGATTGAATTCCGTGGAGGTTTAAGACCCAGGAGAGATCGCCTTGGTCAGAGGAACAGAACAGAAAGTCTCTTTGCATCATGCACATTGTTCATAGCCGTTAAGCAGTAAAATGACCTGATGGGCTACACAGCAGCAACATCTTCTGAGGAGTTGTTGTGTTTAAAGGGACAACGAGGAGTGTGTTTTCATACTACATTTACCATGAGCCTCCGCGCGCACGGTGAAATTCTTGGACGGACTTCTTGCCAAGAATGTTTTCATTCATCAAGAATGAAAGTCAGAGGTTCGAAGACGATCAGATACCGCCATAGTTCCGACCTTAAACGGCGATTCGGCGGCGTTATTCCCATGACCCGTCGGGCAGCGTTCGCAAAACCGAAAGTAGGAAACGCTGGTCAGCTCACCCAGCATTTCCACCATTAATTAAAATAACAAAATAACGATAGAGACAAAATTATATATTTATCGAAAATGGGGCCATTAACAAGTGTGGGTAGCGTAGATTCATCCACATTAATGTGAGACTTTTTTATATCCAAATACAAACTCCTTGTTGTCCCTTTAAACCAAGCAAGATTCAATTTGTAAATGGATGAACATGAATATTGGCCATTAATCAGTAATATCCTATATATAATATCCTACATGTACCAGAGGACATATTTTTCTTCTTTCGTCTTCTGTCCATTAACATTATTACTCTCTCAGGGTGTGGGTTTGGTTCAGACTGACAATGTCTGCTTTGGTAATTTAACTGGTGCAATGTCTATGTGGGTAAGCACTAAAAATAATCATCCAATCAGTTGTGATTATGTCTGAAATCACCCACTCATTCACTACTCCCCACCCACCATCAAGACTTCTGTGTAAAGAATAGTGTGATCTTATCTGCCAAATGAAAACGCACAATTGCACTATATATCATTTGATTAGTGACCACTACCTTTCACACTGCATTGTGGGATACCATAAGTGCACTTTGGAGGATGTAATAAATCTGAATATACATATTGTATGGGCATTACAACTGAATACATAGTGAGTATCACAACATCTCCAGTTAACCAGCTCAGTGTTGTCTCTTCATGACTGAAATCATTTCTAGTTGACACAGTGTTGTGGTTACAGCTCTGTGTGTTGCTGTGAATTTTCACAGTATGGTAATTTGTTATCACCACCACTGGAATTTGTGGAATCCGTCCCAGTGTTAGCAAGTTAGACAAGGGAGTGAATTACAAAGTGAACAGCCTGACGCTTCCTCCCAAATACTGAATGTTAGAAGAGTCCAGAGGGCTCCGATTGCTGACAGTAGAGCTACTTATCCAGACATTTGTTGACATGAGGAAAAACCACTCAGCTGTCACCGCCTGATGGGCTAAACAGGTCTGTGACACGCTGCAGTCGGCGGTGCACCACAGTGGTGTCGGCAGCTCTAATCCTGTGTACTTTTTTTCTTTTTTCCACTAACATTATGAGTCTAGATTCAAGAGGGGAGCAGGAGATAAAGGAGTTTGGTACTTTGATGCTCAGTGTTGACACTGCAGATGTGGAGCACTGATGAACAACCATCATCATACAAGAAGTGATGCGGGGGCATGAGTTTGATGTAACATTCAGATGCAGAATCAACTTCAAATAGGAAGAAATCCTATTTCATTTCATTGCCTCATGTGGCTTTTTGCTTTGTTTATCGAAGCAGGTTTGTTGTGCTGTATTGTTATATCTATCACTTAGGCACCATGCTCTTATAATAATGAAGCTAAAAGAGGGTTTTTTCCTGCACCTGCACGGTTACTGGGGGGTATTAAGTGTACATTTTTCAATTACACATTACATTATACATTTTTAGACTGTACAGTTTAAAGCTTTATGACAGGCTGTCACACATGGAAGCTGTGTATGATACGTGGCCACTGGTAGATTCATTGTTTGATGATCAGAAGTAGGTAAAGCCTGAACCTCACAGTGATGGAGCTGTGTGAGCAATCAGCTAGCACAAGTGAGATTTCTGGTCATTTGTAGTTATTTTTGGTCTGTAATAACACAGTGGAGAAAACAGACTGTCTCCAAAAATTAACAGATTTATATTTGTTTCCTGCCTCCTGCTTATGTTCGTCTACAGTATCTGTTGCTGGGTTTTAGTGCTTTACAGGAACATCTGTTAATATGCAAGCGCAGGAAATGCACTTGCTGTCTAACGACTGTAATCAATTACTGACTTACGTAGGGTTCTCTCTGGTTTGATATTTTGTAGTTTTAAAGGGATAGTTCAACACTTTGCCATAATCCCTATAGTTTTAGGAGTAGGTTTGTTACCTTTAATTGTCGCATGCAAAACTGCTGATGCGTGTTCCCGCTGGGGGCAGTTTTTTCAGCAAGCAGTCTCTGCATTTGCCTCGAAAACAACTCTGTCTCGTAATGTTCTGTTATTATCTTATAGCATGGTGAATGTGCAGGTCACAACTTGTCCACCAGAGCGTTTTGAGGGAAACCAAGAAATCCCATTAGCCTCCGTAGCATAGCTCTGAGCAGCTTGCGGCTCTGCTCCGCCATTCTAAAAATAGCTTGCACCGACAAATAAAGGTAACAAACCTACTCCTAAAACTATAGGGATTATGGCAATGGGCCAATTTGCCAAAATGTTGAACTATCCCTTTAACTTAACAGTGTCCAGTAATACTGGTCCATCTTCTCACAGGAGAAGTGTTTTCTACAGGAAGAGAGAGAGAGAGAGGACGAGCAGGTGCATGGATTTCAGAGTGTATTTCCAACAGGTGAGGCCTCATCTTATCCTCTCCTGCCGTATTTTCTCCTGGGGGGTTCAAAATGGCCTTTTGCCGCTGTCACTTCCTTTTAACTCAGGACTTACTGTCCAGCTCCGGTGTGAAGTGACAGTACGATGGTGTAAGTGCTAGGAAAGAGTGGGTGTGAACAGTTCAAGAAGAAGTCCTGGATTCTTCTAGTTTTAAAGCGTGCTATTATAACAGAAGTACCCACTCTTCTTCTCAAGAGGGGACAAAACGAAGTGCTCATCCTTTAACCATCAGAGCAGCACAAGTAAAAGAACTTCAACTCTGCCATCTCGATCCTCCTCCAGGTGTTTACTGAAGATGTGTTACTGTATGGTGTCCGATTATTATATGGTTTCTGCTTTTTCTAAATGCAGAGTGTGAATTGCTGCATACTCTGCAGTGGACAGTGCAGGAAGTTGTCAGCATTTAGAGTATGTCAAGTTTTTGGTAATGTAACAACACAACAGACACAACACAAAATCTCACAGTCAGCTGTTGCCAGGATTCTCAAACGTTGACTTTTAGACGTCCTCTTGACATTGACTGTTGGTCATGTGACCTCACAAGTCGCAACCTACATTCAACCACATGTCAGTGTCTACTGATGTTGGTGTTTAGCTGGACAGCTGCACATGCTCTCTCTTGGTACTGTATCTGTAGCTAAACTTTGGTATTAATTTGATATTGAAAGTGTGTTTTTCCAAGTTATTTTTTAGGTTGTTACATTTTTAATCAGCTTGTCATGTGAACTACTCATTTTGTTTTCAGAGCTTATTCCTGGTTTCTGAACAAATTAATAAGATGCAAGTTTTAGCTGCTGCACCACAGTGGTGTCGGCAGCTATAATCCTGTGCTTTCATTGGTGAAAGATTGAGACACATTTAGCTTTTTACCATTATTGCATGTATTAAAGTAAATAAAAAAATTTACCATTGATTATGAATTAGTACTTATTGAGAAGACACAGCTGCAGCTCAAGTCAGACCGAAAGCTATTTGCTTTTCTACCTAATGAAGAGCTACAGTGGGAAGAAATCACCCTGTCAGGATAAAGTCAAACGTTTTATAATCTGCTCCCTCAGACTGTTTAGTCTGTCTGGAGGTTCAGTTGTTCTGACACTTTCACCCACACATGAAACCACATTTAAGTGAATTTACATGTAGGTTTTAGTTTTTGCACGTTTCCGAAAGTGACACTAACACCAACTTCACACAGCCTTCCATCAGGTTCTAGGAGGGGAGGGGGAAAAAAAAACGCAATTTCTCTCCCTTTTCTCACTCTTCACACAACTACTCGTGTTACTTTTCAACTGCGAGCTGAGCCGCACTATCAGATCTATTTCCGTGCGTTGCCGAGACAGTGTGTTCACTGCTTGGTGTTTGGCAGGTGTAGTGTAAAATGGATTTACAGAGTACAGTGGATTTATCAGAGCTGAACAGCTGCCAGCTGCTGCAAAGCTCAGTGAAAACAACAATGATGCGAGTTCAGACCTCGCAACTATTTAAAACACACTTGAATGTAAACCCCAAAGATTGTTGTTGTGGTTTAGAAATGCTGGATATGTTTACATACATAAACTACGGCTTTGAGCTGCCAGCTCTGTTGTTGTACGTGTATTGTCAGTTACTCTCACATCTGAAAGAAGACAACAACAGCAGCTATGGAGCAGCATCACACCTGACGATAAACAGATATGAACAGGTAGCAGATCCAAGGGTGTACCTTTGGGTTTAACATTGGAGGCGGTTACAATCTCCGCCCATATAAGGATTTTTTAAAGCAAAAAAAGTCAGCATGTGTCCCAGTGTGGGTGAAGAGTGCCAAATTACTAACTTTGATAAAAGGTCAAGGCTAATTTACCACTTTATTTTGGCATCCCCATATTAGTAACAGTAGTAATTAGGGCCACAGGGCAATCGCACCGGGCACTGCTGCAGGGACCAGTGCCTGGGGCGATTATAATGGTTGTGTATTGCACGGAATATTCGTGTCAGAGTGCGTGAAATCATCGGTTAGAGTGGGAGAGAGCCCAAAACAATTCTACATTTTTTCTCTTTCCACACTTCTCCTGGACACAATTTACACTCTACGCACATGATTTTTTCCAAATTTGTAGACAAATTTGTTCTGTCTCTCACAATGTGCTCAAAATATCAAAGAGACTTACAGAATTTGAATTGTCAGCCTCTAAGTGCGGCCATATCTGTCTCTGCTCCTCATGGACTCCAATACAAAGATTTTCTGAGAGAAGCAGAATGGACCACTGTTTTAAAATCGCACGTTTCAGCAAAATATTTACTGTAGAAACACCAAATCGTACAAAATTGTTCAGGAAGTCCTTAACAGCGCTGATGGTCTGGCTTTTTCTGATAGGAGCTACTGTACTGTTTTGTCACACTAAGCCTAAATGTGAGACCAGTGCAGAGGTAGAAAATCGCTCTTTTTCTCGACGTTTCTGTCTGCCTCAGCCTGGGGGGCCTCTATCGTCATTGGCAACCGCCTCAAGTTGCTGTGGTAACCTCTGAGCCTCAGGACAGAGCTCGTAAGGTTTATAAACAATCCACCTGGCGGTCGTTAAAATATTTATAAACACACACACACACGCTAAATCAGACTGATACAGGATGCAGCTCATAACATGTGTCAAGTCAGTCACACGCACATGCACAGACTCTAGAACCAGCTCTTGAAGCTGTTCTCAGATCAGATTGTGCCACATTTACAGGCTATGACAAGGCTAACAGTTAGCCTGCCTGCAGAGGCAAAATGAACATAGCACACCACACCTTATCATTAATACAATGTAGCTAAAGACCAAATTTGCCTGAGAGAGAAAAGCCAATGAGTTTTCTGATCAACTAAATCCTACCAGCACATTGATTCTGTGGCGTCCTCCTCTAGCTTTACCTCAAGCCACTAGCAAACTAACAACCAGTTACACATTGTAAGGTTATTAAAAATATTACTTTTGGTTGCTTGTGAATGAAACAACAATTTCTTCACACCAGCTTGTAGATATTTCTATTCACTGCAATCATATGATTATTTATGGGGTTATATTGGCTAGATTTTTTTTTTTTTTTTTTTTTGGCGCGATCTGCCCATGCAGATACAGGGAGCCAACATGAGGCATGTCCACATGGTACCTACAGTACAGGTGTGAGTCTGTGTGTGTACTTATTGATCCGTAGATCACAACCTTCTCATGCAGGTATTAGCACTTTCCGACATGTTTAATGTGGATGTTCAGTGTTTATTTGTGCCTCCGAGGTCCTCCTCCTGCGTCAGATGGGTTTATTTCTGTGCAGTTGTCATCTCAAGGCACAGATTGTGAGCTATCGTGTGTGTCTGCTCCCTTCAAAGGCCTGCGTGCAGCCTGATGTCAGTGTGACTTACTTCATCATTGGCTCAAATCAGCATCAAAGCCCCGGTAGACGATGCTGCTGCAGATGGCTGCTGTGTGCTCCGCTGCCTTGTTTGTCTGAGCGGCTCTGTCAAGTACTTGTTAATTAGCGAGAGGGGACGCCCGCATTTCCCAGCAGGGTGAGCGCTGCCCCGTGCAGCCTTCACTATTTAACCCCTCCCTTCTCCTCAAACAACAGATCAGTGAAATATGATGTTGCTCACTGTTGCACACTGTGCTGAGTACATCTCTCGCTCTCTGTTGTCACTCGCTCCCTCGTGCACACTCAAACTTTCTCAAAGCGCTCCTCGGTGTACATGCTTTGATGCTCTGATGTTCTCTCTCTGTTTTCCTAGAGAGAAAAATGATGTATTGTGTAGACTGCGTCTCAAATCCTATTACAGTCAGAACTGAACTGTGGGGGTGTGCAGGGAAGTGATCAGTCTTTTTAAGAGCCACATTTATAAAGGATTGACGCGCACACAAACCATGCATATGCATGTACTTCCCACACAAAGACAGGAATGAATAAAAGACGAATGTGTGCTGAAAGCATACTGAGGACCAGATGTAAACATGGTAAATAATATGTCGCTCTTTTAAAATCAGTAATAATGATGATTAATTGCTTTTATGTGAGAATGGCCTGGTTGATTGAAAGATTACATGGTCACCTGATTTTGATTAAAGCTAAACGATCAGTAGATTGGCATTAATGCCTCTAGTTACCACTCACCTTAAGTGATGACTTGAGGTTGATACTCTGGTGTTGCAGCCGAGAGGAGTCTTATGCGGCCCCAGCTCTCTCTCTTTGTCCGTGTTCACTGCACCTGCTCCATCTGTAATTCATGGCAAAAACTATCGGTATTAGTTGTTGATCGGCTGATTGCATGAGCATAAAGAAAAACAAGATTCCTATGTTTGTGAGCTTGATAATAATGTTTCTATCCAGGTTGGATCACTATACTTTCTTTTCTTGTCTGTGTTCATGTTTTCCACTTAAAACTAGACAAACCAAGTTATCAAAGCTGGAGTGCAGGACTTCTACTCATACAGTTAATGAACATCCGCCACATTCAAGCCATTAACCATGAGTTCACTGAATGTTGATTGAGCCTGTCAGTGCCTGGTAAAGCTCTGTATTTCTTAGTATACAGCCTTTCTTTTATCTGGTGTGTTTGTGTGTGCTGACATTACCATAGCAATGTGTTTTACATTCACCAGCTAGTTTATCAGATTTGAGGGTAAGGAACTGTAGATAGAGACAGACCATGGTCTACAGCAACTATGAGTGTGACAGAGCAGTAGTAGCAGAGCATTCAGCTTTGGAGCTGCTGGTAGGTGGATTTTGTTTCCTTGGAACAGAAACAGAGTCGAGTCTCTGTTTCCAGTCCAATGCTAAGCTTAGCTAACTGGCATCTGGGGTCAGCTGGGCAGGTACAGTGCGAGAGCCATGTCAATCTTATATTTTATTCCTGGCAAGAAAAGATGGTGATTCTGGTTGAGTTGTTTCTTCCTCGTTTGCCAAGTCATTGACAGGTCTGAAGAGCAGTTGCATGTCAACTTACATTTATGACCTGGTTTCATAATGATTCAGATTTCCAAAGCTATGGACATGCAGAGTGTTATTGAAACAAATTTTTTAAAAAGACTGTGCCTATGCTTATTTCTTTGTGTGTATGTGCCCCTTTTTGGTTTAGACAGTGTCTACACTAGCCTGTGGTTTATTACTGTTGGTTTGCATTTAATCTAGGTATCCAAAGGTGCACAGGTACTTTAGTGCAGCATGATGAGAAACACTTTGTGCCTCTAATGACAAAGCGAAGCTAATTGTTGCAGTCCTCTGCTCGTGTTTTATTTAACTATTTATTTGTGACAGGTAAAATAAGAGGTGTATAAAAATATGTTTTCTTCTTGGTCCCATAAGTGAACCAATCTTCACCGATGCTCAAAGAAGTAGTGTATTAAAGAGAAGGAATTAATCAGCACTGCACTGTGGGAGGCAGCGATGCCCTATATTTCCAACAAAGTAGGTTCAAAAGTTTAAATGAGTTTTCAGGCAAATCTCTCTTGCTGTAGACTCTCTCTTGTCAGGTTTGAAGGAAACTGGACCCAAATGCATACCAGGCAGGGACAGGGATGGTGGGGTGAAATAAAGTATTCATTACTTAGGGGGGAAAACAAAAAGCAGGAACACAAGAACACACAGGAACTCTACTCTACATCAAGCCACACATGAGGTAATTAGAGCAAGGAGCACAGAGGAAGACAGGACACTGAACTTTAAAATAAAACAGGAAATGGGACAGACCATGACATGTCCTATACATAATAGTGATGAAATATTTCGCTCTAATAATATTGTGATGAAGAAAAATTGAAAAATACATGAATAAATAATCCTGTGAGTCAAATTCATCTTCAACTTTTGTGTTTTGTCTCTTTTTTGGGCTCTAATGAGTCAAAGTTTACAGTTTGTGACCGTAACTGTACAATATACAAAAACATACAATTTAGGTAATTTGACATGGTTTAAATGAGGCGCTTTTACCTAGCTCATTGTGATTCCAGTTTGAAGAAGTAGGCCCACACAGAAGCTGACCTCTGTACTGCAGTGGAGCAGGTCAGCAGAAAGAATATGTTTTAGCCAGGCTTTGTTTTGAATAAACATATTCTCCACTTGATTGTGTTAAACAACCCTTGGACTTGACACATTTGTGTAGTGAAACTGAGTGGAGAGCTTCTGTGGTGCAGCTGGTGAAATCATAAGCCTCTTCTAAAGTGACCATGATTATCTGTGGTGGCCGTGTTGCAGCCAGTGCATGATGCAGCCTCTGCTGATGGAGAATCATGGCGTTAATCTCCACAAACAGACGTTGTTCTCCTTTGATCAGAAGAAGCTGACCTTGGCAGAACTGGACAATGTCATTCGTCGATTCAGGACTTGGAAGCCTGCTAATCTTCCTGCTCCCACCGCTCCTTGTTTGAGATTCAGCTGAACTCATAACACTCGACTACAGCTGGTTGGACTTGGCATTCCAGACCTCGCTCTTGCATTATTAATCACACAACAGCCTGCTAATTTTGTTTCAGTTGATCTCTAAATTGACAATCAATACACAGCGTTGCTGAAAATGAATGCTGATGGAGCTCATTATTTATATAGCAGCTGTGATAAAGCATTCCTTCCAACTAGATTAAAAACACACTGCCTTCCAATCAAGCTAAATAACAAGCTTAATCAATATATTCTGTCACAAGTTCAAAGTAATTCCCTTATAAATGGTGACATAAAAACTTGCGCCATTTGTTCAAGTACGAACAACACAGCAGTGACGGTAATGAACATTAATTTACGAGCACATTAAAAAGCTGCTGTATGTCTAGAGTGAGTCAGAGAGCAGAGAAAAAAGGTCTTCCTACCTCACACAGGCCCCAGTCTCCTCAGTTGAGTTAATTTGTGTGAAATGCACAAAGGCGACAGAAGCTAACGCAAATCCAGTCAGGCATCTGCTGCATGTTTGAGCAAACTATTGAGAAATACGCTGTCACTCAGTGAGGACATTGGTCAAGCTATTTTGGCACTTAGCTGACATCTGTCCTGAACTCTGACCCCTCTTTTTTAGAGCTGCACGTTAGTCCACACAGAGCCATGGACAGACAAGGTAGAGTAGGAGAAACACACACAGAAACAAATAAATGATGTTCAATGGCAAAACAAAATGCGTCAGTGTTTCTTTTATTAGGGTAACTGCATAATATATTGAACACTGACTCATTTGTTAGGTTACTTGGCCAATGACACCAATGGAAAAAAGTCAGGCCCTTGATTAAAAGTAGACTAGCAATATGTTATCATGTAAAAAGACTCAAATAAGAACATCTAAATGTCCTGGTTTAAAGTTCCACCAGAGCACTTTCATGTAAATCAGCTATTTGTAAATGTTGCTATTGCTACATAGCTACTGTAATGTTAGCAGCTGTTTACTCATCAGTTTAAAGGAAACATTGAGAGTTTAGCATCAAACTTCATTTCTTTACTCACCTGTCTGCAGTGGTGGAAAGAAACATCACAGTTATCACTTTCATCTCTATCACATCTCATCCCTCTACTGACGTTAGCATGCTAACCAGCCATGGCCCATGTCGTCACTTTCTGATAGGGAATCATTGTAGCCTCCAGTCTTCCCTGAAGACACAGTGCTGCTGAGAGGACGTGTTGTTATAACCTCCTGTCTTATAAAGACAACAAACTTATTGTCCACAATCACCCCCACCCGCTCAAAACGCGCCCGTGCCTGACATTTTAATGTTGTTTCTGAGCTTATTTGGACTATTACTGAAGAACACTGCACCATGTGAACTGGTCATATGGTTTATCAGTTAATATCAAAATTATACTTGACTACATAGTAAACTGTAATCTCCTCGATACTAGAATATGAAGGGTTTGCCCAGGGCCCCCCACGTCACTTAAACTCCCTCAACAAAAAGGGCATAAAGCCTGTAGAAAGAGTCGACTGTATGCAACATAATCCTCTGTTTACTTGGTCCACGGCTGAGCTGTCATGTCAAGGTGTCTTTCATAGCACAGAACTGGAGCTTTCAAAGTCATCACAGCTTTAATGTTGCGTTTGCGTGAGGCTGAATAAAGCTAATTTTTGAGACGCTATAAGCTTACCATACCCCTCAGTGGGATGCTTCCCTCCTGCTGAGGGAAATCAAAGAGCTGCTGCAGCCTACACATTATGAACACACACACAGAGTCACCCACATTCTCCAAAGGAAACATATGATTTTACCAAATGGGCATTCATTGATCCGCCCACAAAGTAGCCAGCAGGACATGGCATGCTGGCAGCCTGGAGCAAGAACATGCAGCATGCACTGATGCTGATAGAGAAGACACACATGAGGAGCAATTATGCAGTATTGTCTCTCTGTCCTCCCACTCTCGCTGCAGATTGAGCTACGTCTTACTCTGTCTGACAGCACTGCTCAATTCATATTTATTCAACATGGGTTATGGTGTGGTATGGGTACACACACATGCACACATACAGAGAGAAAGAGAGAGAGAGAGAGAAATCTGATCTATGTAGAAATATGCCTGCATGTCTTCTAGCAATTGCTGCTGGCAGCGAGCTAAATCCACACACAGCAGCATGGCTCCAGGTAAAAAAGACAAAGAGGTTCTGCTTAAGTAACAGCACTCCTCTGTCTAACACTCTCTTTGTGCCATGTTCGATTCTGCCCTTCTCCTCTACCTCTGCCCTTCATACAGTATCTCTCTCCCCCCCTTGGGAGCAGAGTGAGAACGGAGGCAGGGATCGGCGATGTTGAATATAATGGCTTCACGCTGCATGAAAAAGGATTACCCTTACTGAAGGTCAATGTATGGTGCTAATTGCACTTTAAAGAAGCTTAAAGGAACAAGCATGTTAGCAAATCAAATTGCATATGTCACACATTACCAATGTCCATTTTCTCACACGTTCCACACATTCATGCACTCTCCCACCTTCAAGTTATTTCACCGTGATACAAGACTCTAACGTTAGAGGCTTAAACCTTGTTTTGTATAGAAAATCAATTATAGTAGATATTTAGCTCTTTCTTTATGTCCGGTTTCTTATATCTTAGATACATTATCTGGTTGCAACTACAGTGTCTAATACTGTTTCCTATCCAAATCTTACTGTAGGTGGTAATGAAAATGTGTAGTTTAAATGTTTCTTTAACAGTGGGTTGCATCTTCAAAGGTATGTTTGAGATCCTGCAGGTGTCTGCTGTCTGTAATAATAAAATGTAAATAGCCACAGCTTGAAACCAACATTCAGACAGTCAGGATTGCTCTGCTCGTCCTCTCTGCTGTGTGAGCTATGATGAGATGGGTCAGAGACTGGCGCCGTACGAGGAAATACTGGATGTTAATGTTGGTTTTGCCCCGAGCTAAAGTGTAATTGTTCCAAGTAGACATCTGTGTGATCACCCTAAAATGTCTTTGAATATTAAACCTCCTGCTGGACAACACGTTTGCTTACAGGCTAATGCTATGTGACCCAATTACAGAGCAGCCTAACGAGCACTGATGTCACAAATGCAGCCAGTGATGAAGGACAATGTCAGATCCGCCTACAATGATTCTTGCAGGGGGGGCTCTCAGATTGAGGAGTTAGCTGCAGGTTTTTAAAATAAGGCTGGTGGTTCAGGTCAGCCAGTTTAAAAATGATGTGTTTCAGCCACTCAGGGGCAGTAGACATACAGCTTCTCTTTTGCATAATTTCATAATGAGCCAAATGTGCACATGCTCTGACTTTTGTGTTCCTCAGTATGTCAAAAAAGTTGGATTATGCCTGTTACAATTAAAAAGGCAATTACAGATACATTAAACAAATATTGCTGATACCAACTGTGATGTAAATTGGTGTAATGAAAATCATAAAAATATTAAAACTTGACTGTTCCCTGTCTCAATCAAGTTTCAAGGCTCTGTAAGTTTTCAGTCAACGTGAACTGAATCTAATTGCAGACTGCAAAGTAGAAAATCAATCTAAAAGCACATAGTTCACTTCTAGCATGGTGCTCAGGACATCATGTGGTTTTCCCACCCATCACTTTTAACAGGTTACAATGATGAACCAACTGAGGTTTTATTTTTAAAAGATCAGTATTTATTATAATGTAATAAATCCTTCTACTGAGAATCGACTGATAAACTACTTTGTAAAATACTTTTAAATGGCTCGGTAGCAATTCTGTTGCCCATACCACAGTTTCTCTTACTCTCTCAATGTGATAATCGCTCAAAATATGTTTTCTTTCTTCGTTATGGATTGTTGTAAATGCTACCTTATTCAATCAAGCACCAGCTGGCGAGAAAAGTTTTATGGGAAAGAGGGAAAACTATTTTTGGCAAAAGCAAAGAATGTCTGGCCTCTGCAGATGCACTTTCTTTAAATAGCTGTCTGCATCTGTGTTCCTCAGATCACTTCATATTTTTACTTCACTCTGACTTCCTCCTCACTTAATCTGCTTTGCTGTGTGTTTTAAATGTAAAACAAATGAATATCGAGCATGATATTAGAGCATTAACACCATCCCTCCGACGTGCATGCTCTTAACCTCTAGAAACCTGAGATTCATTTGAGAAAGTCGTTTCATTCTTTGTCCCTGAGCTCATTAAAATATACAAATAGATGGCAACAGGCCTGTGACCCATTTTTTGTATCCAGACTTGGTTTAAACACTGATCTACAGAGACACAGGGCATTGCAGAGCAGTTATGCAGCTAAAGGTTGAATTAGGTTAATTAAATGTAGGAAGAAAGTGAAAACTATATTAACCCAGTCACTTTACAAATGCAAATCGCCTCTACAGACATTATATTACTTTCCAAAAACACTTGGCCCGCTCCGACTGTCAGTAATGGCCGAGATAATCGACTTTTGACACGACTGGTCACAACATCAGGACAATGACTTCCTGTGTCCACTGGGAATTTTACATCCGAGCCCTCCAGGGTGTAGTGCTGCTCTCCTGTATTTATTCTAGACCATATGACATGGAAACAGCACTTATGTTATCATAATTATGCAGATGACACACTGCTATACCAATCCTACTCCTACAACTTTTTGCAGCTCAACATTAATGTTAAACTCTGTCGGTCCCTGGAAATTGATTCTTCTAGACTCATTCTGACCTTAACTTCTGCCATTTTGCTTCCTCTCATGGTTAAAATATACCCAGAGTGAGAAGCTCCTTATCTCACACTGATGCAGAAACTTAAATCATTTGTCTGTTTGTTTTACTTGTCTCCTAACCTTGATTTGTAGACAGTGCATCCTGGTATAAACATTCTGCCATATGTCGTACAACAACACAGGCAGCATGGCCACACTAGACAAGCTTTATCACTCAGCTGGAGTGTGCTCTGATTGCACATTCAGCATCTGAAGGAGTGGGCAATGTTTCCATAAATGTTGATTTATGGGGCCCATGCTGACCATATCTGTGGTGCCGGCTTCCCCCCCTCATAACTGGGTCACTTGATGACAGAGTAATGGGACTGTGGGACAGACAGGCTCATAAATTATGCAGAGGAAGCAAGGGACAAAAAAGACAAAGACAGAGGTGGATGTATGGCTGTGATGAGCGGTTGGGAGAGAGAAGTGTATCTGAATCAGTGAACCATGTTCTTGGTCTGTAACGAGTCTAAAAACGACGGCTTTGTTATCTGCAAATAAACCAAACAACAAAATCAGGGCAGAGGTTTTGTGTCCCAGTGGTGCCCATCCATCATGTTGCAAAGCTGATTCACCGTCGCGAGCTGACAGCTCATTGTGTGCTGTAGGCCCCCTGCAATACTTGGCTCTTTTTTCCAGCCTGTCAGTCTGCGTCCTCCTTGAACCGCTTTAAGCCGCATGATGGACATCAGCAACCTGGGAGTTTAAGCCAGGACACAGCAGGAACAGGGCTGGGGAGCGTTTCAGGTTAGCGCTTGATGCAAAACAGGATGATCCGTCAGTGTAATTGTGTGAGGAACCGTCAGCTCCCTCAACCCTCACAAGACCACATCAGAGCAAAGCAGGGTGGAGGAGAGAGGTGGTAATTGAGCTGATGCCTGAGTAGCACCGTCGTGGGCAGAACCTCACTTCCACAAGTTCAAATTAAATTAGAAGTTGTTTCTAAGGCTTATTGAGCGAAGTTAGAGTGAACAGCTCTGAACACTGTCCCTACAAACTAAACAAGAACACATATATCCCAGATGAATAAAACCCAGTTTGATATTGCTACTGTTTGACATGAACATTCAGACTTCCTTAATATGCATCCCACATGATAACATGCTAGCAGCAAAGCTCAGTTGATATCGGCCCATAACTTTGGCCTTGACTGAATATGTCAGCATTACATGGAATGAAACAAAATTTGATGGTACACAACACAAATATATAATGTTGTGGGGCGCCAAGTGGCGCAGGAGGTTAAGCAGGCACCCCATGTGTTGAGGCTAAAGTCCTTGCGCAGGAGATCCCGGTTCGAATCCCGCATCCCTTTCCTACATGTCATTCCCCCTCTCTTTGCCTCCCCATTTCCTGTCTCTCTCAACTGTACTATCAGATAAAGGCATGAAAAGCCAAAAAATATACTATAAAAAAAAAGAAATCTAATGTTGTTTTCAGTACAAAGCCAACACAAGCACTGCACAAACATTCAATATCCCGGAGCCCTATTATTCATAATCATCCAATTATTATAATTAATTTATAATTGTCGTTTATGCAGCTTTTGTGGCAAGTAATCACAGCAGCTGCTAAGAGCTACATTCAGTTGGATGTAGCAGTGATTCAGTATCAGCTCAGTGGTTCATGCCTGCTGTGCTCTATGTTCAACGTTGTAACAACGATGCTGGTCTGCAACCCGATGGCAGCCTAGAGCCCTAAATCCACATCCATACTCCCAATGACAACTGATAATGCTCATTTAAATGGGCCGATAACATTCGAGCCAGGTGTGTAGGCCTACTATAGCTACTGTATGTGTGTGTAATAGCAACCCTGTGTATCTGCACACCCTTTTATATAGAGGGGGACAGCCTTCCACTCCGAAACACCGCTGTTGCGAACCCCCCCACTACGAAACTTCACCCAGGTGCGTGCTTCCTGCAGCCGGCACTCCTGCTGACAGCAGACCGGGGGAGAAAAAAAATAAATTTCTTTGCTTGATGCTTTGGTTGGGTTTAGGCAATGAAGAAAGGAGTTGGTTAAGTTTATTAAAAAGACCAGGTAGAGGCTAGACAGGCTAGACGCATAATGAGCGTTATATGTCATTAATATGAAGTATTTGCTTGTTTTGTGGTTAATTATGCACATGATCTGTTTGACCCGAAAAAGGAAAAAAGGATCAATGCGCAGCCTCTGTTTCCTTTCTGATTGCGCCCGTCTATAGCCTTTTCGGAATTCCAAAGAATGGAAGTCTATTTTCGGAGTGGCGGGGTTTTGGATAGGCAGGGTATAACCCCTGTAGAGTAACCCGTGTTAACCATGACGGCTCAACGCACTGCAGCTAAACACATGCAAATAAACAAAACACAAACAAGTAAAAAAACAAAACATCTTCATCACCTTTACTGCACAAGACAAGTCCAGGGGACACAAAAAAGTAATGAACTTGACTGTAACACTCTTGTTGGTCGATGCTTTGTCCCTTTTGAAGGTAAAAGCACTGAGTGTGAAGAGATGTATTATAATGAGCTCTCAGGGCCGCCGTACATGACCTCTACATTTTCATCATACTTAGTTATGTGTAGTAAACACAATCCAAAGTTCTCTAGGCGGGCAGGAACAGGTCTGCTCTGTTCTGCCCCCTACTGCACACACATGGTGTTACTGGCGATGGGAACAAACTGCTAGTCTACATGCACATGACCAGGATAGCAAATATATTAAGAAGCTTGGTAAGTCGCTTAACGAGCGCTGTGAAAGCGCAATGTAAGATTTATGGACAGAAAAGGAAGTGGAAGTCTTGTAATGACTGTGAAAAAGAAATCCACAGGGAATAAAACACTGATAAGAGCCTGACTGAATCTGCGTCCACTCTCACCTCCTTACCACCCTGTTACTCACTGTACTTGACATTTTAGCCTCAGAACCGCATTATGCACTTGAGTGTGCTTGGCCAGCTATAACTAATCGTCATTACACATTTAAGAGCTGTGGGCAATTCAGGTCTGATAGCTCCGATCTTGCGTCATTTTCAGTAAAGCTGCCCGCTCAGAGGATTTCACGGCGACCTGCATACCTCCGCCCCTCCTCCTCCTCCTCCTCCTCCTCGTCACCAGCACTTTGAACCGTGCATGTAAAGCCCTGACACTGCAGGAGCGTTTTTTAAAAAGATTCTGTCCAGATGGAGCATGAAGAACTATTCCCTTCATCTCACTCCTTCTACCCACCCATCCTCTCACCGTCCTCCGCCCCCACCGCTGCGTGTCCTACCTAATGAGGCGCTCCACTTCAGCATGTGGGTGTCTTATAGCGAGTCTCGGCAGCCTTGGGCGCCAATCTGGATGGTTGTATCACTGTCAGACCCTCAGCGTGCTGCAGATTTCCCTCTGTGTGTCTCTGCTCTGAAGCCTGCACACAGCTTCAACATGCAGGAACATACAACAACAAATACAGCCGAATGCATCAGCACACACCTCCACTGTCTAGACTACTGCTCCTGTAGAAAATTAACTTGATTTCCACACATTATATTCCCATTTATGCACATTTTTTTTGTACATGTCATGATTAAACAATGTCTCTTTCTGTCTGAGCTGACAACAAATGATATATTTAGCAAGATTTTGCTAATAGTGAAAGGCTGATCCTGTGAGCCAGAGACCACAGGTGTGAAATCTAAAATGAATGATGAATGAACTCACTGCCACACTGTCATGCTCCTAAATAGAATTGACCCATCATCTTTAATGTGATTAGTCACATTTGTTCTCTTCTCTCTGTCCTCTGTAAGTCCAAATTTCTGCCTGTCTGTCGCCATTCAGCTGTGAGTTTATTACAAGAACTAATGCTAATCTAATGTAATATAACAGCACTGCAGGAAACCACGAGGATCCTGATGTTGAGTTTCTGCTGGAGCAACTATTGAAGCTGTAGTAGTTTGTGTCGATCGTGTTTCAGGTGGTATTATTAAGTAACATTATAGCTACACTGGTGCATAAAATAACAGCCACAGTGAAGATGTACAGTATTTTCTCTCTCTCTGTTAGATTGTAACATCACAAGACACTGAGAAAACTACTATGAAATAAAAACATAAAGATTCAGAGTGCCCACATCACATTGTCCATATTAAGCAAGCAAACATTCAACTGAATATAAACAAATCAGATAATAACCATGTGTTTCAATTGAACTGTAAACACAAAGCATCATGTTGGAGCTATATGTCTTTCCACTGCACTGACCCACAATGCCACGGTCACAATGGGAGCGTACCTATGTTCCCCTTTTTAAAAAAAAAAAAAAAAAAAAAGGGTCCTACAGTATGTTCCCCATTTTTCCCAAAAAGGGTCCTATGTTCCCCGCTGTTGCCTGTCGATGGACTCTCTCTACTTATCTGGACTCTCTATCTATCTGAGAGTCCTAACCCCTAACCCTGTCTAGCATCTACCTGGTCTTTTTACTAAACTTAACCAACTCCTTTCTTCATTTAAACCCAACCAATGGGACAAAATTCCACTTCTCACTCAAAGTCACAACTCAACTTCTCACTCAAAAATAGGCAAAATCTGCAAAGTCACAACTCCACTTCTCGGTATGGGACCAAAAATTGTATATTCTCCGGGTCCTTTTGGGGAAAAGTGAGGAACATAGACACATACACAGCAGGGAACATAGGACCGGGGAACATAGGGATGACCCCGTCACAACCCTGTAATCTAACTGGTCATGTGGGAATGTGACTCATCTACAGTATAGTCATACAGTCATACAGTCATACAGTCTTACAGTCTTACATGAAGGGCTTTTAATATTTGTTTTTAAATATTTTGCACAACCATTTGGTCTGTTGTACACTTTTACTGTAATTTCTTATTCATTGCATTTAAACATTTTTTTAATGAATTATTAACTCTAATTATGAGTTTATGACAGAAAAACAAAGCCTGTCTCTGAGAGAGTTGCAAGCGTCGCCCTCTCCTTCAGCCCTGTGTCTCTACCTTGCAAGAGCATTTAAAACAATCCAAACACTGGCTTTTACTTTTTGCTGATTTCAGGGAATTTTCATGGTCATTTTGTCTGAAAATTGTCACACTGTGAAAAAAAAAATCCTCTCTGCAGACACTTCTGTCTTGTAGCGCCACATCTTTTTCCGTCAGCTCCTTCCAGTGCTGTCGGTGCATAATTAGTGTGAATGCTGGAAGCATTCACACTATTGTTATTTGGTTCGGCCATTTTCTGCCTTTCTTCGTCATGTAACTAGTCCTTCATACTTTGTGCTATTTCAACAATTCAAATATCAAAATGTTCAGCCTTTTCGGGACAGGTGTGCTATGTCTTTTCTCTTTTCAACTATTCATACTTTTTGCAATATTCAACTATTTCTGATTTTTTTTTCCCCATAGAGAATGCATTGGAACAGTCTTGAAACTCTTCAAATCTTCTTACTTCTTTCAGCCTTTAAAGCGTCCACATACTTTCAGCTAGAGACTTCATTCAAATTCTGAGCTGTAGACAAACTTCTAATGTATTCATCCTGTATTTACAACTTTTTCATAGCTTGTACCGTTTTTGAGATAAATCCTTTAAAAGCACATGAGGATTTCTGACAAATTTCACACTTTTCAATGAGTGTGTATGGGGTTGGGTCAGAGTGAGTGACATCATCGTTAGAGTGAGAGGGATCGAAAAAACATTCAGGATTTTTTCTGGATAAATTGCCAGCACGGCCACAAATTAAACTCTAGACACATGATTTCCTCACCGGTTTGTAGCCACACTTGTTGTGTCTCATTTAATGTGTTCAAAACAGCAGACAGACTTACAGAATTGTCTCTATGAGCCTAATTGTCCAGCTAGACCCGCTCCAGTGGCTTATCCACTTCAATAGAAAAGTAGGAGCTGATTTTTTTAGAAAAGCAGAAATGCCCCCTTTTCTACCTTGCGACCCTGAGAAAAGTTTTTGCCCTACAAACATTTAATGCACATCAATGTGCTCAGGAAGGTCTGCTTGCCCAGATGGTCAGGAGGACCACATTCTGATAAGAGTTACGGTTCTCTTTTTATGGGCTGTTTTGGAAAGCTGCTCAGAGCACAAATCTCTCTGCTCTGCTCTGCTCTGTGTGCAGTTGGTCCAGCTGTAGCGGCCAGCTCGTTATCAAAGTCTATTAATAGAACAGTGCAGGTGCAGCCTGGCTGCTCGTTAAGATGTTTTTAAACACAGCCCCACACACATACTGACAGAGGATGTCCACGCACAAACACACACACACACACACACAGGTTTTCAGCTCAACTTCATCAGGCTCTCAATTATTTTATACTTTTGATGTAAACATCTCCAACAATTAATTTTTCATGTGTCCTATCTATCTATCTATCTATCCATCTACCTCTTTCTATCTATCATCCCCCTTTCTTTCTTTCTTTCTTTCTTTCTTTCTTTCTTTCTTTCTTTCTTTCTTTCTTTCTTTCTTTCTTTCTTTCTTTCTTTCTTTCTTTCCTTCACTCACTCCATTTCTGTCTTTTTACTTCTTTGTTTGTTTGATTGTTTCTTTCTTTCTTTCTACTCCTTTTCTCTTCCTTTGTTTTCACTCCATTTCTGTCTTTTTACTTCTTTGTTTGTTTGATTCTTTCTTTCTTTCTTTCTTTCTTTCTTTCTTTCTTTCTTTCTTTCTTTCTTTCTGTCCTTTTCTTTTTTCTCTCTTGTTTCAATCTTTCTTTCTTTCTTTCTTTCTTTCTTTCTTTCTTTCTTTCTTTCTTTCTTTCTTTCTTTCTTTCTTTCTTTCTTTCTTTCTTTCTTTCTTTCTTTCAACAATTTCTTCAGCTCATTCAGCATTGCTGGAAGCATTCACACCATTTCCATTCTTGGAAATGTTTTTTCTAGTTTAATATGTCTTTGTCCCAGTGTGCTGCCAAACTTTGACTGAAATTTCGAAAGGGATCCTTTGTGTGGAGCATCTCAACGTCTCCGCTCCTAATAATCCCAGCCACAACAGACGGATTATTGCTCAGACATCTGAGGAGAAAGCAGTCGAACAAGTGACAGCAGCAGGTAGAGCACAAACCCAGAGCTGGAGAGAGAGAGAGAGCCGGGGACAAGCTGGTGGCAGCAGTGATGAGGATGATGACAGTGATGCTGATAGGTGGTGGTTAGGGTGGTGGTGGTGGTGGTGTGTCTGGACTGCAGCCACCACGTTTAATAAAAGATACCAGACTAAATGGGCTTTTGTGTCCCACAGCAATCTGTCTCCTTAACAGTTGGGTCAAATTAACAATGTCTGCTGCCATGGACCGAGGTCTTTGTTGTTAGTTCAGTGTCCACTGGTGGGGTTGCATTGTAAGTCGCCCGTGAATGACTTGTTGTTTTCTGTGTGGTCTGGACTGCATATAAAACAGCTACTCTGGATGCAGACTGTAGTTTTATTTGCACCACCAGGCTTGAATTACTCATTTGGCATTTTTGTAATATTTTTTATCTTTGGTAAGATTTCTCTCCTTATACAATGAATTAAGTTTGTATGTCTGCATACATATCACATTATTAACTCTGCTGCTTCATTTTTCTTTTTTCATTAATTAACATGTCCAAAGGTTTGACAGGCCATGCAGTTTTCTGTGCCTTGGCTTTTTTGTGTTTGTGGAAATAGAGGAGATAGTTTGTAACATCTTAGTCAGAAAGTTTACAAAATAAGTCAGCAGCTATGAGCTATGAATAAAACTATGAATAAATCGCCTTACCTTTCACTGTGCGTGTGGTAGAGTTCACAGCAGCTAAATATAAAAAACTCTATTTTAGCAAATGAATCGTCTTACAAACAGACTGCGTGAGTTCAGGCTGTGGTCTCAGATGTTGCTCTTCCCTTTGTGGCTCCCAGGCCTTTCATAATGACTTTTAGGAGAACAAAGTAAGCAAGATCACGTCTTGAGGAGCCGTGGGAGTGACTTCACCCATGGTGTGTGCACGTGTGCATGTGTGTGTAAATGGGGCAGACCAGAGCGTGGTGCTGCACACTCCTGCAATTAAATGACCAGTGTGTAGGATTTAGTGGCATCTAGCAGTTAAGTCACAGATTGCAACCAACTGAGCACCCCTCCCCTCACTGTTCCCTTTCCAAGCGTATAGGAGAACCTTTTTTTATGCATCTTGAAGGAGATGCATAAAAAAGTCTGTCTCTGGAGCCAGTGTTTGGTTTGTCTGTTTCGGGCTACTGCAGAAACATTACAGGCTCCATGGCCTTCTGTAGATATTATATTAGAGTCTCATTCTAAACTAATGGAAAAACAATTTATAGTTTATGAATATTACATCCCACTTCAGCCAGTTGACTGCCCCTCAAACACTCTGGCCCAGGAACTGAAAACATCTTGAAATAAGACCTGGTCGACTATTTGGGGGGTAGTGATGGCAGCCAATAAATACCACACCACACACCAGGCTTAAAGGTTTCCCACTAACCCATAGCTTCTTTTTTAAGGCTGCAGGATAAGACTGCTCTCTGCTCCATACCTGTCAATCATTTAAAGAATGACTACTCTCTTGTTGTTTTGATGATAATCATATAAATGTACTCAGTGTTTCAAAACCTGAAGTCTTTATGTAGTAGCTTGTTGAGCTGTTAGATCATTTTAAATTCTGTGTATACTGTGGTTGTTATGATGTATTATATTCTAAACTTTTGAAAAATTCATAGGCTGTGTTTAAAAGTCTTAATCTTGACTGTAACAGAAAAAATGTGTAAACACAGGAGAATTAAAATGGCAACATTCCCCATGAAAAATAACGTCATGAAAAAAAAAAAAAGCCAACTTAAGTAAATTTACTTTTTTTTTTTCACCACCAGCTGCTCAGTTCCTGTGTTATTGGGCAGGTATATTTACAGTATATTATGTTTATGATTACCAAATTGAAAACAGTTAGCTGCCGTGACCAAAAATCAACCCTGTGAGAGACTGAATGAGAAAAAAATCTGTTATTGTAAAACAATTTATTTCAGCTGCTTTAAAGTTTCTAATAGTCTAAGAAAGCCGATGTCGTCTTCAGTCTAATATGTAACATGTAACAAATTTGATTTATTCTCATGCAGGTTTACTACCTGTCACTAACATTACTTTGCAATGTCATCCATGGAAATGAGCCCCCCTGTCGCCCCCCTCAGCCTGGAGTCGCCTCCATTTACATCTCATTACGGGAAGATTGCTGCTCTACCTCCATGTTCCCTGCTTCGGGACCCCATCTGGTGTGTTCACAATAACATGCATCATTTCCCTCTGTGCCTGAGGGGTTTATAGCAAGCCTACATGAACAAGGGACCACTCCTCTGGATCCCGTGTAAAGGGCTGGGAGGGGAGGGGGAGTGATAATAGCCAACTGCAGCTCAGGAAATCAAATCACATGAGATGGAATTTATTTTCCAATCACCATGAAAGAGGGGAACACCTGCTGTAGGCCCCCCTTGATATTTGCAGAACCTTGCCCGCATGCTGTTATGTTGATGGTCTGTCTGTAATGGTATTTTTTTTTCAGACGGCGAGTAAATTCCTTATGACTCGCACAAAGCGACACAGCTCCACGGTAGAATACAGAGCAGAGGCAGGAGACAAAGCAAAGTCCTGAGGAGAGATTGGTTTCTTCTATTAAATAGAGGAGGAAGGCGGCACTACAGATATTCTCTGTCAACCCTTGAGCTGCTGAGAAAAGTCAGATATCTTATGTGTGATGCTGACTCAGTCCATTTATTGCCTGCAGATACGTTCACGAATGAGCTAACAGCTGCTGCTGTCATTAGAGCTCAGTATCTGTCACTTTGTTGTTTTTTTGTCTGCTTTTTAGGTTACATATTCAAATATTTTAAAAGGTTACAGGATTGTGAAAGTGCTACGCAACAATAGATGATCTTACAGATAGATGTGATGTTTTAGAGATTTAAAAATAGCCAAACTAAGAGTTTTTGTCTGGCAGAATTAGCACAGAATCTGGTAAGAGGTACAGACAAAGGAGAAAGGAAAGTGTAGGAATGTGGTCCTTTGTTGTCGAGCTGATTAATGAACTGCCCCTGTAGACCACAGCTGGAGCCTTTGGTGTAATGATACAGGGCATATATGTGTGTGTGTGTGTGTGTGTGTGTGTGTGTGTGTGTGCTGGGGGGTTGGTATTTGGAGAGCTGTGCAGGAATTAATGTGTGGTGGTAATAAGGGGTTAATTTGTCTATCTTTGGAAGATGTGTTTATATGACGGGCTTGAAATTGGATATTAGGGCTGTGTGCTCATGCAGCCTGGAGCAGTCATGTATGAAGTGGGTGTGACTGGGTGGGCCCACTTTAGAGGAGGCTTTTCTAAGGTCTTTTTTATTATTTGAAGCATTAATCTCATCAGAGGATCAATGGATATTCAGTCAGAGAATCTAGCTGGAAAATGTTAATCCAGCACAAAGAGTGGAAACAAGAGGAAACTGGCAGCCTGATTGTGGGAACAAAATAGATATACTTTATTGATCCCAAACTGGGAAATTACAGAAAGAAATATCCACCTACAGCTGTAAGTGTCAAAAAACAATGTGTTAAATGACACCTGCAGCTGTCATTTAACACATTGTTTTTTGTACAGATTCAACAAATTGGGAAACAACAAAGCTAACGCCACAATCTCTGAGGCTAAAGCCAAAACAGAAGTAACAAAGAGCTGCAGTTCATCAAACGACCTCTAGAGTGCGGCTCCAACAGTGAGTCATTCCTCATAGACTGTCGTGTTCAATACGTTCAATCTTACAGATGAAATGAACACGTTTACAGACCAGTACAAAAACAGTTCTCTACAGTTAATTTCCTCCTTGATGAAGATTGTTTGGGGATGAAGCCTAGATTTCCCATTTAAATTTGATCGGTTGTGGGTGTGGCCACTTTGAGTGACAGATGGATTCATATGATTGCTACAAACAGGCATGATGTCATGTATACATCCCTCTTTGTTAGCCTGCAGTATGTATTCGATATACAATGTTTACTGAATGCATGGTTGAAACAACTATGTAAAACCATTATAGGTTTATACAATTAGCCATAGTAACAACATCCAGTTTAAAATATATATTAAAATTACACATTTGATGAGGGTTGCAGCTGATCGGGCACTTTCATAAACACATTTCAGAGCTTTTTTTATCCTGAGTACACTTACTGTATGCCTGTGGCTCTTGTCTCAACTGCAGAGTCATCACATTGGACCAAACGTCTTGCATGACCGCCCATCAGATGTTTACACTGAATTGATGGTGTGAATTATTTAAATGTGGCACGTAGAGCACCAGGATGCAGTAAAGGTAAAGGGAGGCATCCAGCTGTACCAAGGGTCCTGTGGATGCTTGTGTTCATGCATGGATGCGCCGCACATATACCGTATACAAGCATTAGTGGTTGTACAGTATGGTTCTGCAATGTGCATGATTGAGTAAATGTGTTAATGCATACATACAACTTACGTCCCATTGGCTAAATGTGATTTTCTGTGCATGCTTGTGTGGGCAAATGCAAGGTTTCTGTGGCGACAACAAAGTCACAGAGCAAGCACAGCTCAGCAACATCTCCTCCAGATCTGAACCTCCTTCCTTTTTGCCCTCTGTCTCTCTTCCTTTGCCCCACCGTCTCCTTCCCTTCCACCCTTCACTCTCCGTTTTCTCAAGAGTTTGGAGGGTTTCCATTGTCGGCTCAAGTGTGGCGCGAGCAGTCAGAGAGGGGGGATGGACAAAGAGACGGAGCAGGCTATATGGCCGGGAGGAGAGTAGACCCATGGGACAGGCATCCACTGTGCTGTAAACCATAACGGCCCCATAACAGTCAGATTTCTCATTTCCACGATGCTCGGGCCATTTCTCATCTACCTTGATGACAATCCCACTGAGACCCATACGTGCCAGGACAGCACACTCAGCAATGGAGGAGGGGAGAAGGGAGGTGGAGAAATGTTGATTTGGATGGAATTACAGAGAATGGGGATGGGTTTTGTTGATGATTATTTAGAGGAAGAGCCAAAAAAAACTCCTCAATCACTGGCTGTGATTCCTCATTAGGGCGGTTAATGTGACCTTCACATCAAAGCTACTGTATGTGGGTTTTTGGTATTTTTATTACTTCTTGAAACTTCTGACCTTGTCACCCATTTCATCACTTCTGCAGTTATTATTCTTTGCCTCATTCTTGATGTATTATCATCCGTAAAATATAGGTCAGTGGCTTTGTGCACATAAAAGGGCCAGTGGCTGTTAATGTGTCTGAGGTTATGCTATATTAATGAAGAGTGGGCAAGACTGGAGCCACCTGCAGCCTGGCTAACAGACAATCCTGAGGTTAACCTCTTGATTCATTTAGCACCAGTGGGCGTCTCTGAGCTGCAGGACTCCACCCGCCCCCCTGTTAATGGGTACATCATAAAAGAAGGTAACACAATTTACTGGTGATCAGGTCAAATTCAAATTCCTTGTCCTTTCTTTTTTCTTTACCAAAGTGATCAGATCTGACTAAATATGGTTCATTTTGCTTCAAATTATCAAGCTTTATTATTCATGTTTTATCTTGTTTCTCTGACCGACTGAAATCTTGAAATAAGCTCTAATTTCATTGGTTATTATCCACCAAGCCAGTTAATGTGTATACATCTGCAATTATTGAACTCTTCTAATGTTATGTACATAATCTGATTAAAAAAACAAACAAACAAGATCAAGGGTGTAGCCTACAACATGTGCCAGTGGCTCTGTATTGCTACAGATTGCACCACTGAGCTGATGCTAATTTCAACATGTTTTCATGCTGATATGGCAATATCTAAACAAAGACTGGCCTGGTGCAAAACATCAATATGTTAGCATATATTGATGTTTTTCACCAGGCCCGTCTTAGTTTAGATTGTTAGCATGCTAATTTCATGCACATGAAGAGAATACAGGGGCTGATGTGAGTGCCATTCATTTTGCAGGTATTTTTTTGCAAACAAATGTGAATTTAGACCTGATGACAGTGCACAGTGAAAAGTGTTGGGATCATGGGGACATGAATGATATGTATTTTATGGCAGTCCAATTTGTTGAGACTTCAAAATCAAGAATGTCATCCTCATACTTTAGCAGCTGTGGAGAGATAATTCAGGACTAGTTCAGGAGAAAGTTATTACGATTCATCCTCTGGGAACCACGAATGTCTCTATAGTCTTTTGTCAATCTGTCCTGAAGACGTTTACTTGGACAGACCAACCAACTGACATCACCCTCATCTCAAAAAGCTTCTATCCAGTAAAAATCCACTGGCTCGTCCCTGCAGAGAGAAGGAATGCGTCAGAGTTGGTATTGTTGTTAATGGCAGGGTGTGCCCCCAGCAGTTTCTCAGTGAAAGTCGAGTATTATTTTAATAGCTAATTCTGTCTCTTTTATATCTCGTCATGACCCGATTGCAGGAAATGTTATGACAGACTGTCACAATGTTTTTACAGCTCTCAGCTACATCTTCCCCCTGCGTAACTCCGAACTTTCATTCACCTCTCACACTCTGACACAGCCATATGTGTGAGGTCGAGCACACGCAGGCACACAGATGCACTTCCTGTCCAACCCGCTCTACTCCTCTTCCTCCTTCTCTTTCTCTCTCTCTCTCTCCCTGTCTCAGCTACCAGCTCTGACCTGTGATGTTCCATTTGCTCCAGGAACGGCGGATCAATAGCCACGTATCATTAACCTACATCCCAGAGTGTGCTGAGCTGCAGGCAGGCAGCTGAGCAACCGTACACATGTGCAGCCCTCCTTCCCTCCCCACCATCTTCTTAGTCTGCAGCATCCCTCCATCCCTCTTCCCTCTTAATGTTTGGGTCAGGTTCACGTCCTCTATGCCCAATCAGGAAGAGGAGGGAAGGAGAGAGGGATGCAAGGGGATAAGAGGAGGAGGAGGGAGGGAGGGATGGATGGAGGGAGATAAGGGGAGAGATGGACAGAGGGAGAGAAGGGGAGGGATGGAGAGGGAAAACAAGCTTAGAATACAAATGAGCTGACACACATAATGTATGCCCTCCCTTCCTCTCTCTCTCCCCCCTCTCTCTCTCTCGCTCTCTCGATCACTGTCTCTAACACACGCGCGGCTACACTCTCACTCCCTCACACACATGTTCTTGCGCTCTCCCTCTCCTCTGTGTCTCCTCATTGGACTGAAAGCTGCACAGGAGGTAATTTCAGCCACTTAATTTAAAAGTCATCGCTGGTTGTTGGAACAAGCTAATTAAAAGAAGGGTGAGAGAGTGTGTGTGTGTATGTGTGTGTGAGTGTGTGTGTGTATGCGTGTGTGCGTGTGTGTATGTGTGGAAGATTAGGAGACAGAGACACCGCTACTGCTGCTGCTGCTGCTGCTGCTGCTGCTGCTGCTGCTGCTGCTGCCATCTCTCCGTCTACTCTCTCACGCTTCACTGTGGACCAGGAGGCAGCAGGGGAGAGGAGAGTAGGGAGAAGAAGAAGGAGAAGAAGGAGAAGAAGAGGAGGAAGAGGGGGAGACGTGGAGAGGAGATTTTCACGCCACTTTCCCATCATCTGATCTGACATGGCCACCGCATAGGAATCTGGTGCCACGGCAACCGGCAGCTCGGCGACGAGGTGAGGAGGAAGGGAGGGAAGGATGAATGGATGGATGGACAGATGGCAGGTTTCCGAACAGCACGGACACTTCAGACGTGATGTGGAGGTCACTGCGCTGCACGTTCTGCTCTGTAACTGTTAGCCTCATGTTACGTGCTTCTTCCCCAGGTCTTGTAGTGGGTCTGTGGGTGTGTATGTTGTGGTGTGGTGGTGGTGGGGGGGAGTGTCTCTCTGTGGTATTCTGTGTTTTGCGGTGGTATTCCCCAAACAGAAGCCCTAATTATCCAGCGCGGGGTAAATCCTATTATGGCTTTACTCTCCTCCTTCACTTTGTTCTATTAATAGTAGGGAGGGATTGCCGTATAGTCGGAGGAGTGGGGTGCTGTGTTTTTTGTTTGTTTGTGAGTCAACTCAGGTGTCAGGACCAGTGTATTGTTCATGTTTGCAGCCTGTGTGTTTGTGTGTGTTTGTGTGTGTGTGTGTGTGTGTGTGTGTGTGTGTGTGTGTGTTTGTGTGTGAGCACATGAGGCATGACTAGTGTGACTTGTGGTAAAGCATGGGGTTGGAGTTGGAAGAGATTGGTGTGACAATGGCTGGACAAAAAAATGGCCACACTACACACACATACACTTACACAAATGAGAACTGAGGGATTTGCTCAGATCAACAGTGATAGCTCTGGGCTGCAGGTAAATGCTGAAAAAAACAAAAAAATCCATCAGTTCTCCACAGTGAAAAATCATCTGCAGTCAGATGAATAATATTCAGGTGAGGGCAGAGTCAGCTCTCTGGATGTGGCTCACAGAAACAGGAGAATGACTGACTGACAGTTTGCATTTGAACGCTGCATTACTGCTGCACCTTCTCCCCTGTTAGTTGCTGCACCAATGTGGGCTTATGCAAAATGATATGTGATATGCAAGAGCATTATTTAGTAAAGCACAGATGAGTGTAACGTCAAGCATGAGCCAGATTGCTGTGCCCAATTAGCCTTGTGTGAGTGTGTGTGTGTGTGTGTGCATGTGTGTGTGTGTGTGTGTGTGAGGATGCACTCACATACACAGGCATGTGTACTGTATGTCCTGGGGCAGGGTGGTGGACTGCAGAGGCAGGAGAGAGGACATATGGCTGCCTGGGTCTCTACCCTTTGACTGGAGCAGCAGGGGATTCAAATGTCCTGCTCTCCACAATGTGTAAGTGGATCTTGTGTGTGTGAGTGAGTGTGTTATGGTGTTAATTCAACTTTCCCATCTGCAGCTCGCTTTGCTTCTCGTCTCCACCATTTTGATTTCAGTTCTCTCACGTTTTTATTCCTATTGTTGTGTTGTGGGAGTGTGTGTGTTGTGTCTCCTCGGCTTTAAGTCGGTCTTTGTTTCTCTCTCCTAAACAACACACATCTGTGTGTCCGGGCTCAGCTGACAGGTCAGCTTGATTTTCTCTGATTGATAGACAAACTATCAAATTAAGCCCCTTTTGAATTGGACCCCTCTAATCAGATCAAAACCATCTGGTTGCCTCTTCCTTCCACCCAGTTACTCACACACACTCACTCACATGCACACTAACCGTGCAGTTTAACCAGAAATTAACCACTAACAGATGTCACACATTGTGGTGCTGTGATCAAGTCGTGTCATGAATCACAATCTGAAATTCAGTATTTATTATACAATGAATCCCAGTGATGCTTCATTACTTCAACAACTTGGAGGCGTTTCTTCACCTGAAGTGGAGACATGTCAGTTCCAGTAACAGCTAAACATTGTCTTCATTACATGATGTTTTGTGTTTGTTTTTCAAGCTTAATAATGTTAGTAAGCTGGCTAACCAGTTGTTTTCCAGTAGTGCAAGAGATTAACATGTGGAATTTAGTTATATTATGATTAAATTGTCTCTGTGTCCAGTGGACGGACAGGACTGAGATTCTTTTAGGTGTGAGGCATTTAGTCTCTGACAAACAAAAAAGAAATACAAATTGATGAATTTTCTTAACTAGATGTTTTGTGACTAATTAGCTGTTTTGATAATGGGAGGCCACTGGTAAGACTGAATCTAAGGTGTCAAACATCAATACAGTAACTATACACCACTGTATCGCCATTGTGTAGTGCTGTCTAAATGTAAAGTGAGAAATCACTACATTGTATGTAGCGGAATAATTGTATCCCACAATGCACTACTTCTGATGGTCACTAACCAAGCACCATGTACCATCATGCATTGTGTTTTTGCTGAGAAACAGAACATGGGTGCAAAGAAAATTACCTGTAGTGCCTGGGAGTTTTTTGTTGTTCTTGTTGTTGTTCTTGTTTTTAACCCATATGTTCCCTTTACAATCCTCTACATTGAATCCCTGGTTAGTGAATAGGAAATAGTTAGTGAGTGAGTGATTTCGGATACAAACTACTGTAAGAGTGTCTTGAGTCTTGTTAAGAAGTGAAAGTAGCATGAACCACTTTAATCCTGGACTCCTCTTCTAATGTTATGTTAGCTTTGAAAGCAGCTACAATGCTACAGCAGTTACAGCTGACAATATCTTATCTTTCTCAATTTAACTTATAATAACTGACCACTTTTAAGTAAAACAAGTTGGCAAATTATTGCCTTTCAATATGGTTAAAGTGTTACACTATTGGTCATTTAGAGTCATGTTTGTGTCTACCAAATACAAGCAAACACCAATTTGTGTCTGCCAGTATTCTTTTGGCTCAGTTTTTGGTCTCTACCAACTCCTGGAGGAAAAAAAATCTGGCTCTGATCTGCTCCATTATATTCACCAGTTAGCTGCTAACTGTGTATGAGAAGGTCAAGCTGTTGAAAATGACAAAAAAGAGAGTTGAGAGGAGAACAAAACAACTCAACAATGAACTGAAACTCACCATAAGTCTCTGTGATGCTGTGGGAAGCAGCAGATATGAGTGACCCCTCTCTCACTGTCACTTTGATACTTTTGGATGTGGAGTCTTTGGTGCTGAACGGCATCTTTGATCAAGCTGAGCTGAGCAGCTAACCCATAGTGTAATGTAACTAGTTGCTTTTGCTGTTGTGTTGAGATGTTTTTAGTAAAACAATCTAACATTTATTATCTATTTTAACTTGTCCAATAAACGTTTGTGAACTGATACAAGGACGGCATCGTGAAGAATAATTGAATTAGCCTTGAGTTCAGCCCTGCATGCTGAGCAGTGGACAGATTTTCTCACACTAATTAAGCTGCAAACTTGTCACCCAAATCAGCATTCAGAGAGCGAGCGCCTCTGACGAAACCTCACTTCTACAAAATGTGTGTGGGACAGCTCAGAAGTCTGCCTACACCTCTGGGGAATGTAACCTAAGCTTTTGCAGTCCCAGTTCTTGCGGTGAATTCATCCCTGGCTTGGTGTCCCACTTAACAGATTTTAATCATCAAAAGCCTCTCCGCCTCATCTCTGGCCACCTGAGTGGTTTCTCCCCAAACACATTTTCATCACCACCAACTCGCAGCTCATATGCACTTTGTCAGCTGGTGTCCCAAACTGTTGGAGAGAGCCTCTTTGTGCTGCCTCCCGCTGAGGGAATGAAAGACTAAGTAACACTTCCCTTCAGTCTCCAGAGGCAAAGAGACAGGAACGATTCCTCCCTCCGTCTCCGTCTCTCTTTCCCTCTCTGCTGGTTTCTGTTACCTGGGGCCTCTGCTTGTTCACCCTGACAGCTACACGCACACACGCACACACATATAGCTACACAGCTGTACACATGCACACACACACAGTCCAACCAACCCTCTCTAAAAGAAGTCTTGGTTGGCACATTGCGTTGTTCTGCGGGCTGCTAAGAGCTTGGCTTCATGCCTTATTCATCCCTCAGGCCTATTCTTTCCACCAGCGTAGAAAGAATTAGGAGCTAGAAAGCTCTCCAGCACATATCACACCCCTCACCAGCAGAATAGAGGTCAACCTCCGAACTACTGAGAAACAAAAAAATTATTTCTCTCATTTCCTCAGCCTCCTCTCCTCTCCTCTCCTCTCCTCTCCTCTCCTCTCCTCTCCTCTCCTCTCCCGGGTGATTGAGCATCCATATTAATCAACCTTAAAGAAAGTTTGTGATCTGAGCTCAGGAATGTCAGAGATGAAAACATCACTGGATCCAGCTGAACACTCCTACTCAGTTCTGACACTGTTAGCAAAGTGTGGCAGCAGAGATCACACAGCTCGTACTGCAGGCAGTTCACCGTGAAGAATCCTCCTTCTCGTCCTCTAAACGTACTGTTCCTTGTCCTTTCTTTGTGGATTTTACGTATGTTAATCTTCTTTTCTCTGCTTATTTTTTTCTTGGCGTTTGGGTGAAAGCACAGTGAGGCATACTGCTTACAAAGGCAGAAAGCAGTGATTAAAGAAACAGAAAAGCTGAAGTTTGAAGGCTCTACATAACTGATTACATATAAAACCTTAATTTCATGCCGCAGACAGATTATTAATTAATTAAGTCACAGACTATGGAGAAAACATTTAGATACTGCATTGTGTTACTTTTTCAACTTTCTCGTCTATCTGATCCAGTGAGCTGGTTTAATAAATTAATCTTTCATTTTTAATTTAATTTAAGTTAACAACCATGTCAAATAATTCCTGGGACACACCCTGTAGAGCCACAGGCTGAGAGACTCTGCTGAGCAAGGCTATAGTTACCTCTTAGATGCTTTGTAAATCTTGCAAAGTGGCGACATTTAATGGCAATATTAGTTTGATATATTTTGATTGAATACACAGTTATTGTTGAACTTAAAACCAAAGAAGTGGTAGTGCTGCTGGGTCTTCTTGGTGATTATTTGCATGTGCTCTTTGAAAAGTTCAGGTGTGGTTTGATCCCAAAAGTTTACATCTTGACACAAAAGTGCAAGTTCTCAACTTGCACAAGTTCTCTCTGTTTGTTTGTTTTTTATTTTTTAAAAAGCTTTTATTTTACATGGCAGTCATTTTAAAAACAACCAACGCATTGCGACCACCACTGGTCAATCAGGGTTTTTCTCAGCAGTGACCACTAACACACCTGCACACAGCCACTCTATGAAGTGAAGGAAGGAGGAGTTATTGTGTTAGGGACATGGTTGTCAATCAGAAAATATACATAATGTTAGTGTGGCAGGATGAAGGAGGGCCCGGACAGGGTTTGAACCCCAGTCTCCTGGGTAAGAGTCTTGCGCACTGACCATTCGACCAAAGGGATATCCCTGTGGACAAGTAGCCAGGGCGCATGATCAATTGGAGGCAGCACCATCAACTGTCACATTAGTTTTCTTTTTGGTGGAAAGCTGAGACTCTCACCTCAGTCTGTTGAGGCTACAGCCTGCAGCCTGCAGCTAGTGAGCTTATCTTAGCACAGACTGGACACAGGGAAATATACAGTAGCTAGGCTTTGTACAAAGCTAACAGAATCTGCATACAGGCTTCTAAAGCTCATTAGTCAACACATTATCATATTAGGTGTTGTCACACTGTCTGTTAGTTTGCCAGCTGTTTTGCTGATTGTTCAGCACTTAGCTTCCTGCACCAACTGATTACAAGTAACTGAATTGTGTAACTCACTCAGAAGTTTTAATTCCACCAGACATTAACATGTTTCATTATGAGGTTGTTCAATGATCAGCCTGGGTAGTGAGTCGAGACTACAGCGCAACAGTTCTCATTAAAGCACAGCCCAGAGACGTAGCGTGTGACACAGAAGTTATGTATTTGTTTTTGTTGTTCCTCTTAAGGGTGTTGGGGTATGATGCATGAAAATCCAACAAAAGTATCCCATTGGTTTCAACAGTAAACTGAACAATGCACATAGCCCACGGTAGAACTGAGTTCACTTGTCGTGCATGTGTTAAATATTCATGGATATGGTATATAAATAAACAATAATAAGGTATCACAGAGACAATGTGCAAAAATAAAAGCAGCGCTGTGATGGTGCGGACAGAAAGACAAGACATCAAGGATACGATACGATAAACTTTATTGTCCCGCTCGGGTAAATTTGTCTTGGACTCAGCTGCGCCATAAATGCCTTGATGGCAAGGAAACCCCCAGATCCATCCAAAGCTTATTTGTCCTGATTGGATTCCACTTAATCTCACACTCTGGACTTTAATTGACCTCAGGTCGGCAGGTGGACTAACTTGACTTGACCTCACCTCTTTCTTTCAGAATAAGGAGACAGACAGCAGGACAGAGGGACGTTCAGAGAAACGGACAGAAGGATGGCGATGGAGGAGAAGCCGGGCGTGAAGAGCAGCAGCTCCATCGTCCCCTGCTTCCTGTTTGTGGAGGTAAGGAACACATTGACATTTTCCTCTGACACTGCGTCTGTGGACAAACCTCAATATCTCAGCTTGACTATCAAAATCTGAGCTAATTGTCCTTACCAGATAAGCAAAAAAATATATAGTAGCTGAGGAGGAGTTGAGTTTTTGGACACAAATCTCTTTCATATCTCTGCTGGCTACTTCCTCTTTCTTTGGGCTTTCACACTGACTTATGATTTATCTCTGCAATCGCCGATGCTGTCGGCACAGAACAATGTTTGTGGCTCAGAGATTTGACTCTATCTGAACCCCTCTCGTTGGATGCACTTTCCCCTCCTCGCATCACTACAATCTCAGCCTCACTGCTAAATATTTCAGGCTGAACAGTGGAGTTTGGGACAGCTCAGCAAACATGCTCTCCATCGCTGACATTCCCACTTGGTGTCACACATCCTGCCCTGTCCCGGCACCAGGGGCAGCCAAGGCTTTGTTAAGTGTCTACAGTTGTTCTGTGGTGTGTTGAACGTTTTCCAGCGTATTTTTTTGAACTGCATGATTCATCGAGGTGGTTGTGGATGTCACAGCACAGACAGAGTGGATTTTTCAGTTGTGCTGTGGGCTTTGGAGCTGTGTTGTGCAGATCATGCTAAAGGTCATTGTCTGTGGCAGACCGAAAACACACCATGCACAAATAAACATACAGCTACAGCCCCTGTGGAAAGTGTGTGCTGTGTTGTTTGTGAGAGCAGTCAGACAGATGACTCAGAGGGCAGTGGAAGGCCCACTGCCTTTCACCAAATTGTAACTGAGGTGGAGAAAAGCATGAACTGGTGAGGTAATTAGACTGTCTGTAATCTAATTAGACAAACCAAGCAGTCCAGAAGTTCATTGGCTTCGAGTAAGCCAACCATCAGCTTTTCAGCTGGAGTACCCCACGCGTTCAGAGCACTGTCCTGTAACAGATTTAGATAAGCAAAGCTGTTTGTGTTGGACCACTGCATTATAGGTGCATCATGATATTATACAGATGTTGCATGTTTGGATTCACTTTGGTGTGCACATACTGTAGCACACTGCAGCAGCAAACAGGGAGGCAATTTACCAGTACTAGTGCTCAAAACCAGGAGCAGCACAGTGTCAGATGCTGAAAAACCTAGAAGAACACATTTTGATGATCAGGAGATCTGCCTTTTTCTTGAAATTCAGAGAGTCCTGCACCCCTGTTTTGTAGTTGGCTGCAGAGTTTATGTCACTCTATATGATTTTTTAAAGATTTGCATCTAGCTGGTTTCATGCATATTAGATGAAATATCAATGCCCCAAAATGTTTGGTGGAAAATATGACAAACAATAGATAAACAAATTAATTTCACAATATTAATTGTCCAGTATTGTATGATGACAAAGCCATTTATATTTTGCAATGGTTTGCTTTTGCCTCCACTGTGTAGCAGTGAGACATTCACTGAGTGTTTGATCATGTCACGTTAGTTGATGGGAATGGGCTTGCAAAGTGTTGTCTGAGAGACTCGACAGCACTCATGGTAGTGATTACACTTTCTTTATCATATAAGATGTACAGCAAGAGGTCAGTCTACTGCTGACTACTTTTGATTAAGTAAATTTGTTGGATTATAATGTCTGAGTTATTTGCTGTTTTAGGTATTTACTGTATTTGTCCAGTAGTAGCCAAATTTCTGAAATGTTATCATAAAGTCTAGTTGGCATCACAACTGGAGAGGTATAGAGTGTACCTGAACACATCATCAAGTCTTCCCTGTCCACCTCTTGTACTGTACCTCTGTGCCTGGCGGTCCCCAAACGGGACCAGCAAACAATAGTTACTAGAACCTGCCCAGCTCACGTGAACCTGTCTGTGAAACACTGGTCCCCTCGGTTATAATATACTGTAAAAAGCTCTCCATTAGGCCACTCCACCATATGCCTCCCACACATCAGCTCTCATCCCTTAGGTCTTAGTCAATTCCCTTTCCTAGCCCTACATCTGTGTGTGTGTGATAGAGAGAGAGGATATTTCTGTCCATTTGCACTGGGCTGGAGAAGCAGACAGGACCGGAGAAAAGAGGCCAGCAGCTGTTACCTGTAATGGAGGCAGTGAACGAGGTCTCCTTCTGCTTGCAGAGTTACAGCATGAATGTGTGCATGGAAACTAGAGAAAGGCTAAAGCTAACAAGTTATATACAATAGTTTATATGTATTGACTGAAATAACTGATTCAAAGTGATTTAAGTTGTATACCATGTTGTGGAGAAATTCTGCATTTATCTGTGTATCATATGCAAATAGAACAGAAAGAACAACACTGGAGGAGCTACAGTAGTCAGGACAGAACTTTTTCTTAAGCCATGCACACGCACTGTATATCAGCAACAGTAAAACTATTTTAAAATGATCAATCCTTCATTGCAATATGAGTTTTGCAGTGTGTCCACACACAGAGCACTTTAGCTTCATTTTTCCATTGTTCTTTTCACATGTCTTTTTATTTGTCATTGTCTTTCACCATACAACACAACACATACAGTATGTGAGGATTTTTTGGACTATTTTATGTAATCCTGTTCTAACAAAAACGCTCTTTTTTAAACTATATTTTTGGACTTTTATGCCTTTAGTTGATAGGACAGTTGTAGAGAGACAGAGAGAAGGGGAATAACATGCAGCAAAGGGCCACTGTTGGAATCAAACCAGGGCTGCAGTGGCGAGGACTGTAGCCTCTGCCTATGGGGCGCCTGCTCTCCCCACTGAGCTAAACAACACCCCAACAAAACACTCTTTGACTACATTGTTTATACACAGTATGTTTTGCTTTTATTTTTAGGATGAGATCTAATAAGTGTTGATTAACGTTGGCTTAAGCTGCTGCAGTGTAAACCAAGGTTCAACAGACTTGCTGTGCCTTTTGCGGTTGCCAAGGTATCGATGGTCACTATCTGGGGGAGGGGCTTAGTGAGTAGTCAACTGATTTAACCTAAAGGAGCCATATGTCAGTACTGCTATTGATACATTACATACAGTACAGTAGTTAACAGTAGCATCAATAGCTGTTACCCACCAGAGCAAAGAAAATGTTTTGAGTTCAGCATCAAACTTACTATAAGTCATTTACTCACCAACAGGTGGGTCCAGTTGAAAAAGTAAATATTAGCATGTTAACCTGCTGGGCATCTGTCCTGAAGACGCCCCCACTCATAACTCGTGACAAGAAATGTTTGGTGGCAGCAAAAACAGCCTTTAGAGGCTGAATTTTATATTTGTCTGAAGGCAGCCTTAGTTTTCTTCTGTATTAACATTTTGTTACATGGTACATTCTAGTGAATAATTCAATAGTCGGGCTACATGCAGGAAAGGGGAACTAAGACTGTTTATTATGCCACAGCATAAAAGTCTGCTGCCAGCCACTGAAGATAATTATATTGTAGTGTTATTTACCATATGTAATGTTTCTGTAGAGTGAAAATATTAAAAGGGCTCAGCGGGGAGGACAACATAATTTGCTAAGGATTGGAAAAACATGTTTTAATCCCTGGTATACAGAGAACTGATGTATTATTCTCCATTTAGATAAAATCCAGCAACAGGCCTCTTGTTGATGCAAGTTGTAAAATCAGGGCACTGAGTCACAGTCTGAACTGGGTTTGGAGGAGTCGATCTGATTACTGATGCTGTTGCTAAGCAGATAGCAACATCACAGGCTGTTCCTCTCTCTCTCTCTCTCTCCCCCATTCTTGCTGCTTTGTTACAGCATAACTTCCATTCAAAGTTTTTGCAGAGCAATGGTTTTCTAACTCTCGAATCTGGAATATGATAACAGAGGATGCCTTTGTATAAGAATTATACAGAGCCCCTATTGCTCAGAATTACTTCCATAAAATCTTTTACTTTTTTTAATTAGCACTCAATTCAGAGATGTGTGTTTTTGTCACAGGAAATCACACTCAAACTAAAATGAAGGATAAATCTTATATAGTAAAAACAGCTGTTTCCATACCTTAACCTGACTGTATGATAAGATATACAGGAAATACATTGTCAAGACTGTAATCATTTTCATGTTGATTATTGATTCATGAAGAATTAAAGGAAGATATCAAGAGATAATGAAAGAAATACAGTAAAGACATACAGTTCATTGGTGTGGTGTCAGATATCAGTCTGTCATGTTGCTCAATAAAAAGTCAGTTTAGATGACATGTTTATACTGTATGAAGGCTACCTGGTCTTCTTCCACCTCTGTGGTTTCCTTATCCCCAGAGTGGTGGGCTCTTCTCCACACTATTGGTGGTCAGGTTCTGATCTGCAGCCTCCTCCTGCTGGATGTTTTATATAGCTTGTCTTCTGTACAGACGTGACTTGAAATCGCCTCATATTAACTCAGGTACCATTGTTGTGAATGTCAGAATATGGTTCCAGGCTGTACAGTTAGTCCCTTTGGATGCTTGGTGCTGAGCATGAATGCTATCTCACATCAACACCCTCTTTCATACTTTTCAGTCAGCCAGTCATCCAACCATTTGTCCACATGGAGACTCCCTGGATTGGTTGTCAGTCTGTTGCCCACACATGCATCCATAATCACACCTTCTGCGGCAATCCAGAGAAACCAAATCACATGCACAGTGTTACCTGTGTGTCTCCCATGTATCTAAGATACATACCCTGGAGCCTCTCCCTGTCAATCAACAGCGCTTACCACTGAGCCACGCAACTGCCTTAAACCAGATGTTATTATATTGACTGTTAGGCACTTTGTGTTTGTTTGGTGCTGTCACCACTACAACAGAAAGGATTCAGGTGTGATTTCTGGGACATTTCTGCATATTCTGTGATCGCCAGGAATTCATACACTTACCCAGTCTGGGCACTATACGAGCCGCCCACGGCCATTAATATGAGGATGGCTCTGTCTGTCTCTGATGGACACATGAATACATCCTTTATTTGTGTCTATGTTGGCTCAGCGTCTGTTTCATGCAAACACACACACGCAAATTTAAAACAAATAAACTACTCATTTAAAGATGATGAATAATGATGATTAATCGTCTGCATCATGCTGAGTAACCACTGCCCTTGTGCTGTGAACTGCACAGAGCAACGTCACTGAACTATTACTAAATTAATATTAGAGAGACAGGCTCGGGGCCACGAGGCGTTCTGGAGCGGACTGCAAAAATGGCAACGGGGAAATCTGTGAGTAGCTGCTCACTGGCCAGCAATAGAAGAAAGAGTGATGGAGAATATATTAAAGGAATAGTTAAACATTTTGGGGAATAAGCTCCTTTTGTGATCTTGCCCAGAGTTAAGAAGATTGATACCACTTTTATGTCTGGGCACTAAAGCTGGTGAGCACAGAGCAGCATGAGAACTGGATACGGGGGGGCAGCTAGTTGCTAGTGCGTTTTCCAACACGTTAAACCAGTGGTTCCCAACCTTTTCTGGCTTGTGACCCCATTTTGACATCACAAATTTCTGGCGACTCCATCAATCAAGATGCGCCATGCTGCATTTTATTTGAACTCAATTTAAATTTGAGAAAGTGAAAGTATAGAATACAGTTGTTGAGGATTGTGTGTGGTGTTTTTAATCATATTTTAAAGAGAATAATAATTAGTTTAAAAAAAATTTTTTATCAGCAATTTTTTAAATCAATTATTGGACATTTCAGGCAACCCTATTTTAATTCCAGACGACCCCACATGGGGTCCCGACCCCCAAGATTTAAAAACACTCTGTTAAAGTGTTCTTGTATGTTTAGTTAAATAACTCATAGAGCTGGTTCATTCCTGTCCTGTGATGAGGAAAGGTGTGGTACTGCTTATCAGCCACCCCCCCTGCACAACATCAGCTGTGTGTGTGTGTGTGTGTGTGTGTTTGTGAGACGTGACACTGATCCATACCAAGCCAGAAAGACCTGCTCTTTTATTTAGCCCCACACCTCATCAGCAGTTACCATGGAAACCAATCAGCCAGACTCATTCTCCGTCTCTGCTCTCTTTCTTCTGACTCCTTTCATCCTCCCTGCCCTAATCACAAGTCACAACCTTTTCTATCAGTGCTACCCACTCAGCCATCTTGTCCTGCGTGTCTCCTCCGTCCCTTCCATTTTGCTCCGTCATTTCCCATTTCTCTGTGTGATTCCCCCCCGCCACTGCTCGTCTTTTGTCTCTGACTCCGGCGAGGGGCCTCTCCCAGTCATTCACTGCTGCACAGGCATCGACACCACCTCTCGTTAATTTCTGTTTTAATCCTGTTTTATTGCCTACAAATCTATGTCATCATCTCCCCTCTGCGTCTAATCCAATTGTGTCACGACTGATGATACAATAAAATGAATTCTTTAACCGTTTTCACCCGGGGAACAAAAACGAGTGAGTCATTCTCGCTCCGGCACATTTTATTTACATATTGTTGATAATTTTCTGTTTGCTGCTGTCTCCTTCGCCCTTATGCGTTTGTTCTCTGCCATCTGGGGACATGCTGGCAAATTTGCAGTTTAAAAGTAATTTCGGTTTAAAGCTTATCTTAGTGTGCTTCAGTGAAGAGTTGTAATGGAGAATGCAGCTTTCAGTTGTGAGGAGTCTCTGATTAGACACTTATCCAGACCAGTGGAGGGGCGAACATAAAGCCCCATTCCACCACTGTAAACACTTTTTACTGCTCCTCACAGCTCTGCAGGCAGGCTGCTGCCGTGGTCATGTGACACACACTGGGGGCTGTTTAATGTGACCTTATGACCTGTATTACAATTTGGCATAAATTCAGGCTGCAGCTTAAGGTCTTGGCATTTACAATTTAAGACATTTTCGATTTTTATTTCTGAGGTGCATGCCTATAAAACCTCTTACGTCTTCAACAAGCAGTAAACAAAAAGAAAACAGGCAGGAGTTATAATCTTTTTTGTCAAATCAAATCAAATGGTGCTGTTCAACATTAAGTACAATCAAGACTCAAAACATCAAAAGAACAAAACAGCACAATAAAAGCAAGTAAACAGACTAATGAGGGAGGCAGCTTATCTTGGCTCAAATGGCAGCCTCCCTCTAATTTTATGAAATAAAAAAGATTCACCCTCTCTCCGCCCCAATGACTGACATAGTCACATTAAATTTCAATTTACAGTGTCAGTCTGAGTGGTGAGGAGCTTTACTCTGAGAATCTAGTTGGTTTTTTAACACAGAGTTGCAGTGATCTTAAAGATGTCTCAAACACTCAATCTCCCATGATGCAGATTGCTCCAAGTGCTCTCTAATTGGTTTAGTGTGGGTGGGATCTGTTCCATTGTCATTATCTAAATGAAACCACATATGAGCTGCCAGCATCTTAATCCTGCTGCTCCCTGAGGTATATCTTGCCGACATGAAAGCTGTGGACTGATGTCTTACATTAATCTTACTGATAGGAGCCCAGGATTATGAAAACATTTATTTCTAGTTGGGGGGAAAAACAAAATCTGTGGGCTTCTGCTACTTCTGTTTTCTTTTCTTTAGTGGTCCACAGTGTCATTTTTACCAAAGCCAACATGGACTTGAATTTGATGTTGCTCTGATATGATTTACGAAATAAAGCAGAGTTTATGCAGTTTGTCCACTAGAGGGCACTGTTGTAACACAGCTGAAGCTCCCTCCGTCGAAACAGTTCCACTGCCGTCGACTTGTTTGGAGCTTTTGAGTATTTCATATACTTCTGATCTTTATCTATCAATAGGAGATGTGACACTGCATCATGGCTCATGTTCTCACTCAGCTCCCTTTGAAAAAAGTAGAATCTGTCTCACAAGTGTTTCCATCATAGATGCACACACACAGGCTCACAGGCCTCATTAACACCTGAGCAACATGCAGAGATCAGACGGCGAACACATCGGCTCCTTTCGGTGCCTCCTCTGTCTCTATAAATAGGCATGGTGTGTTTAATGGTTGGTAACACTCTGGTAGCTTCACACCTGTCACAGGAAGTCTTCCCAGTCTGACAAAGCCCCCTCCCAGCACAATCTGTCACACATCCAGTGGGCTGAGCATACAGATGTTGGTGGTAGATACACAAACGTATACTCATAAGGATATGGTGGGTAAATGCGCATCCACTTGGAAAAAAAAAGACAAACATGGAACTCAGCACATGCATTTTACAGTGTCTCTGAGGTGTGATCAAGCAGTTTATATTAGATGTGACAGGAGCAGATTTTTCTTTGGTTTCCAGCTGGTAAACATCATAACCAGGACCAACTGTATGATGCTGTGTGGCAGCTTCAAATTGATGCTGTGATGCATAACAAGTCTGAGACTGTCAGACCTGCGCTCTGATGAGAAACAAGTAGCGTGTCCTTCGGCTTCCTCAGTATAATACCCTCTATCAACAGACACCGTGGGTTTTCATCCCACTCTTTTTTATAGTGTCACCTGAAAATATCTTTTCTTCCCTCAACTTAGCGTCTACTTAACTACCCCTGGCCAGTAAACACAGAACTTCATCCAAGAGTTTGGTGGTTTTACCAGAAATGAATGACAAAATGTTTTTTTAACAGAGAGAGAACTGAACAGTGGTGAAATTGTGATGACATGTTGCTAAAAACAACACTTTTCTCTCCCAGTATGAATTGTTTGCAGTTGTACGAAGGTGACAATAAACAAGTCACTAGACTATTTATCTATTATGATTACACTGTGTATTGTGTGTTGAAGAGTTTCTTCCTTCACACCTCCCAGTAGCAAACTCACAGACTCTCCTGGAAGGGCCCCACTGTGCCTTTCTTGTTTTTTGTGTGTGTTTTTTTCGTGGAAGACAATTAGGTCTAAAGTTAAATGAAGCACTGAAAGCTCACTGATTAATTAAGACCTTCCTACTCTGTACTTTTCTCAACAATACTAAAGTCTCTCTTTCTCACTTTCTCATAAATAACCCACAATGGGTAAAACATTTCATAACCCTGCGGTTGGGTAGGTGAAATAACCCATCTTTTTTTTTAGTGTGCACCTCTCCACTCTGTCTGCGGCTCTCATCACCAACTCAATTAGTTGTTGTGAATCTCTAAAGCTGCACTGATCCACATTTTCTATATTAACAATGGGCCAATTACTGAAACAGTGTGTGATGTGAAGGTGTCCCAGATCACACTAAACATTTGGAAGGGACTATATATTAAAGTGTGGAGTGATACATGCTTGGAGAGTAAACTTTGGGAACATGTTTGCCGGTGCAGAAGTGTGGCTTATTCCTGTTATTTCCTGTGGTTTTTAAAAGTTTGGTGACAACAACACCGCTGCATGAATCAGAGCAGGCTTTAAAAAGACAGACAATAGTTGTTGGCAGGATTGATTCACTGTTGTTGTCTTTTTTGGTTTGTTGTTCATGGAATCTGTAGGAAGGAAGGAAAAAAAATTGGGAACATCAACACATTTGTGCTTTAAGATGTCGGCTTCATCCATCCTTAGCTGAAAACAAAAAAACGACAACATTCAGCCAAACCCTGCTTCTTTAACCGCTGCTCTGTACTCTGGCTACTTCTGCAACATTACTTATTCATGGGGAGTGAGTAATACACAGATTGCACACTGTATGACTTGGCAGACAAAGGAGTTTGGAGCTCGGGGCAGGTAGCGGGCCAGTAATAGCTGTTTTGCTGCAGTGTAATCTCTGTAATGTGCATGCACAGGGTTTCCCCATGGTGCTGTGTGCACTGCAGGGGTGTCTATCTGAGCGCATTGAAGACATGCAGAGAGGTGGCTCCCCGGCAGCGTCTCTGCTTGTTTCATTATTATACCGTATCATCTGTTGAAAGACCATTGTGCGGCAGAACAGATGACGGCTGGCAGGAAATGAAATGAGAGCAACATGAGAGGTGTTTTTAGAACGAGGGGGGAGCGAGGACCGGACTGGAGGATGATTAAAGCAGCGCTGCTCTCCTCCTCTTTTCTCCAGCTCCCTTCGGACACTCCTTTCCCTTCAGCCTCTTTTTCAAATAAATACAGCACAAAAGCTCCCACTCTCCTTCTCTCCCCTGCTCTGTGTGTGTCTGTTTTCAACTCACCTGCACACGAACACATGCTCACTCGGAGAAATGCAACGCGGCCAAACTCTTGCAGCAGCCCTCTCCACTGCCGGACCTCCTCCTCTTTCTTTCCTTTTATTCAATCACCCCATCTCATCCTGCTCCCATCATCCTCCCACCCTCTCACTTGCTCCCTGAACACCTCCTCTTCCCCATCTTCTTTCTTCTCTTTCTCCTGCTGCTGGTACTTGCTCGGCGTCTCTGTGAATGCACCACTGGCTCCACTTCTCTTTCTCACCACCATTCCTTCACATTTGTTTTACCCTTAAGTACCCCATCTGAACTTTATAGTCTATGAATTACTCTTCTAAACATCCTCTTATTTTCATTCTCTTGCTAACAACTGACAAACCTTTCAGGGTCATTTTCATATGGAAACCATTTATTCAGTTTCCCAAGCCTATTTATCATGCTGTGCTCTGTCAGAGCACTTGTACTGTATAGATTGGCTGTGCAAGCCAGCTCCAAACATTATTGTTTTTAATGCAGTTGTTTGTCATCATTTGAAGAAGATATCAATAGAGAGAGTGACAGTGCATGCTAAAAGAGTTGTAGAGAAGAAATGTAGAGAGAAGCAGCAGTTTTCAAAGAATGGCAACATGTTTGTTTTCCATACAAATCACTGTACAAATGCAATCGAATGTCATTTTACGCATTTATGCTGTATGGTTCAAAAAATCAAAAGAGAACAGATGGTGAAGCAAAAATCCCATTATTAACAACATGGGATGACTCTTTTCAGTTATATAAAAAGGTTAATGAGTCTAACATCAGACAGTCTGTGCTGTGATCTAGGACAAAACAAAAACATTAAATTGTGTCAGCATGAATCAAATATTGATAAACCGATGGCCTTCCAGGAGCCACACTGGGCAGATCACATGCATTAAGCCTAAATCAATGGGAAGCTAGTGTGCACAGATCAATGAAGGCAGCTCAATCATTAACTCTCAGAAAGGGCTTGAAGTCAATTACTTGTTCTTTTCTGCTTCCACAATTGTCAAGTCATTACATAGGTTTTAAGCATTGATGTAATAGTGAGTCTCAATGCAGACGGCTGCACAGATATTTGAGTTTTACATTTTTAATCCATGTCTGGATCTAGATATAGATCGCCCTCTAAAAGCACAGAATACAGGTGTTTGATTGGCTCATTCAATTAAATGTGAGAGTTTAAGTGAGGACAAACTTTCCAATTCTCTGTAGACCAGGGCCTAAAGGAGGCCAGAGGTTGGAGAGCACAGGACGTGGCCTCAGACCCAGCAAGAAGGCTGCCAACTGAAGCAGGAGGCTCAACAGGGAGCTGCTGCTGTATTTAGAATGACAGATTAGAGATCAGTGCAGACCAGTGAGCTATTCCAACTCCTGCTGCGCAGCTGTAATTAGCACTGACTGCCTGTCAGTTTCCAGTTCACACAAAATAACCCACATTAGGATGACAGAAATCTTCCTGTTTGTAGAGCTTTGTCAAGACTTTTTTGTTTGTTTAAGGGTCCCGTAACTCAACTCTTCTCTGTGTTTTATTTGTAGTTTTCATATCCATGAGAAGATTTGTTTGTTGTGATGAAAAACCATCTCATTATAGTTTCACAGCTCCCTCGTTTTTCACTCTGTAGCACTAGTCATGCAGCAAGGACGTTTTGTGTCGGTCTCTCCTCTAACTAGGCGACTGATTTCCGAGTGACACATGGCCAACCACAGGTATTGGATTTGTTGCAACAAGTTTGGAGAAAAAAATGCATGAACTATAATAATAAAAGGATACAAATAAAACAACCATACCATAAAATCAAAACCGATATCTCACATTTTCTAGATTTATACTTGGAAAGCTATGAGCTGTTAAGTTTGAAAACAGATCATTTTAGACATGTTGTTTTGTGTATCTCTGTTGGTAAAATGAAAATACGTATATACTCAACCGTATTTAAAAATGCTAATTAATTATTGTAAATCATAAAGGTATGGAGGCTCTGGTTACATGTTTCAGTGTCTGAATACAGGCTGTGTGTTTCTCCGTGAACTGGGCCTTTTGATACTTTCACAGTATTATTACAGAACCTTGAGCTGCTTTATAATCAAACAATACATGGACCTCTACTGTTATACAACATGGGACCTTTAATGAAGGATATGGAGGAGACAAAGGAAGTGGAATATGTGAGTAGGAGTACAATCTGTGGGTGGTTGATGGTGGTTGCACCAGCACTGTGTTGGTAGGTAGGAGGTTTTTGGCTTTAAACCTGAGGAAACAGACTCCAACTCAGTAAAAAAAAACAAAAAAACAATACGAGGTCACAGTCTTAGATGATCAGACATGTTTTTTTTTCAGAATATGTAGCAGAGGAAACCAGATGCATTAAAACATTTTTTTTAGTGCTTTTGCACTTCCCGTTTGTCATATTATGTAGCACCTCTCCACCTTATCACTGAACTTTATTGCTGATGGTTGTTGACAGGCTTAGTAGAGTTCACTGCAGTTTAGGACAATGTATTTGTCTGCCACAAACACATAGTCATACACATGTACATGTATATGAACCATTAAAAATATGTATAGAACTGTATTTTTTATTGAACTGTAGGGAGTCACGTTTTATTTTGTTGGTTGGCTCAGCTAAACACAAAGAACAAAATCTGAAGCTCCCAGATTAACATCTCTATAAAAACTTAAGTCTTATCATCACAGTAACTGGAACTTTATCCTTCACTGTAGCTTGGGGGTTCAACACTCAAATTTTAACAAACCAGAATTAATTTAATTGAAGTACATAAATAACTGTTGAACCTGCCACAGAAAGCAGTATAAAGTTGATATGATTCATTTCATTTGTTAGCATGAACCTAATGACGAACTCGTGTAAGACATTGAGTAGTTACATACTGATATTAGTAGTATTTCTTCATCCATTGTTTTTACTGAACATAAGTCCACACCAGCACTGTTTTTGGTCTCCTCCAGGTCCTGAGGAAAATACTGTATCTGGTCCATTAGCTGCTAAATGATTCACTATACTTATATGTCTCTAGCTGCTGTTTGTAGCAGTTGAATTTTTGCTGAAAATACAGTAGTTGCCTGCTAAAAGTGAAACCAACACTGTGACAGCAGTAAGAGTGAAACAGAGCAGTCAAGTAAACAACCAGACAGCTCAACAATGAGCTGAAACTCACTCTAAAGCTTTTAAAAGCCAAGTGGAAGACGAAGATTTCGGTTTTAATTCTTTGTAATTTTGTTACTACGAGGTGAGCAACACTTTGCACATTCTCATGGTTAGTGTTCAGTATTTGTTTAAAGTTCCCAAACTGGCACAAACCAGTGAAAATACACATATCTAGTGTTGTCAAAGCCTGACAAATACTATGCATAGAAAATAATATGCTAATGCACATACACACAGGTCAGAACAGCAGACAATAAGGTGGTTCAACATTTCTCCAACTTTCCATAACCACCCTACAGCCTGTCTGATAGCACACAAAGGCCCTTGGCCATCACACACACATTGTATTTATTTTGTTTTACATTTCAACAAGCTGAATCACAGCCATCACCTTTGATGCTGTCAACACTGTGACTCTCTGAGAGATGGAGATAAGCAGAAGCCTGTGCAGACAAAAGAGGACATGATGAGGAAGAAAATGGAACAAGAGGAGGAGGTGGTAAAGTTTTTGGGCCACCACCCCAAGCTCTGCACCTGTTACCCTGCACCCCTCTCTACGACACCGTTGCCCTCCACACCCTTCTGTCCTTTCTTTCCCTCTTCTTCTCCAGCTTTATTTTTCCATCCCTTATTGCCTTCACTCCTTCCACCTTTTCTCTCTTCTCTGCCTTCTTTCATTCTTTTTCAATCCCCTCCTGCTTCACTCCCTCCTCTGGGCTCCCTCTCCCTCCTCCAGGACCGCTGTCATGCCGGCCAGGTGCAGTGTAGCGTGCGTTGATGGCAGTCCTCTTAATGGACAGCATGTGTCTGACGGTGGACCCCTGTGCCTCATCGCCCTTCTGCTCTAAATCCTCCGTCCGTAAAACACAAAACTGCTCTTTCAGGCAACAGCGCTTTAACAGCATCGAGGGATATGAGAGGAACCTCCAGAGGAAGCCGGGGAGAAAGACAACAACACAGAAAGGCCAATATTTTGACCCTTGTTAGAGCTTCTGTGGCTGTTACATATCTTGTGGAGGACTGTCTCGTAAAGGTGCAAAATGTAACAATTCACTACCTACTCCTTATTATCGATTAGTTACTTTTTTAACTTTACAAAATGATTATCAGGGGGAATTTCCCATGGTGGTAAAACTTGTAGCTGCAGTACAGTGCCGCATTTTGTGGTAAATCTGTTTGATTGATTATAGCAGCACACAGGAAGAGGGCAGTGTACCTCCAGCACAAACTGAGCTATACCTCTAAATGACAATGGCAGTGGCCTTGAGAGGCTGATGTAAAAGTCCCTTTGCAAAATGTTTCTTCTCTTTAATAGAAAACAGCAATTCCCATGTTTATATTGATGCACCAAAATCAGTGTGATTACTATTTGTATTGTGGTATATTAGTATACTGTAGACATAGATGGTTCATTACCTACAGGACATTCATATCTGTGTGCTCCCAGTTAGAGCTGAGAGTTGCTGTGCACAGAGAAGAAAAAAAATACTGTTTCAGACACTTTTAAAAACACCCACCTATACAATCAGACATCCATTAAATGTTCATGTGAAGTATTTTCAGTGGTTTATCTCACCATGACAACAGCATTTTCCTGTGGCACCACATTTTTGAATCGCTATCGTATTCTTACATACAACCACACCTACAGAGAGTACTGCATTAGGCTGTAGCTGCAGGTCAGCTGAGGGAATCAGAAAGTGGATAGAGGCTTAAATAAGAAAGGGTGATTGAGCCAGGTGAAATATATCAGTGTGGGGGGGGAAACAATCACAGACCAGCGAAATCTATAGAAGACAGGAGGCAAAATAGACTGGGGACACATTTATTTCAGAATAAAACAGGAAATAAACATATCTTTCATAAAAACCTCAGATAGGGGTTTCAGTCCAGCGGCGATCCATGCTGGTTCCAGTTCACGAACACAATTTTGAACTGGCCAGCGCATTCAGACCGAAAAAATAATAGGTTCGGAACCTGAAAAGTCGGTTCGCAAGGGAAACAAAAATAGTTTGTTTTTCTATGCGAACCGTGATATCATCATCAGTGGTTGTGTCTTCTAGGCTGTGAAGACGAGCAGGAAGGAGGAGAAGGCAGCGACTGACAACATGAAACGCTAGACAACGCAACAAGAAAAGCTAGTAATCAGTACAAGAAAGAGCAAGTTGTATGCCGAATTTGCGGAAGAAATGGCCATGGCTGTGTTCACTTCAACACCAGACCAAATAATTAATAAACTTAAAAAACTGAAGAAGGGTTACTGAGACAACAAAAAAGCCATTTTGCCACTGTTATGTTTATTTCCGCCAGAGTAGCACAGAGTAACGTCATCTCACTGTGGTTCTGATTTGGGAACGTGGGCTGGTTCACCAGAAAGCTACATTCTGGAGCCAGAAGCAGAACCGTGTCTGAAAGCAATAAGAGCCCCCTCAGCCAGTTTATCAACTCTTTTACATTGTTTTGGTGTCAAAATCGACTCAACTACATTTCCACATGGATGATCAAGACATTAATTTTAATTAAGTCAAGTCAAATTGAGGGGGGAAAAGGCAGAAGTGCATTTAACCCTATTAACAGCTCTATATGTTTGACACATGTTCATCATTATAGAAGCTGACCTTCACATTAATAAAGTATTCATACAGTTCATTAAGTATGGCTAACGCTGTAAAGCTGTCAGTCCCTGTTTTGAAGAAAAAGATTATGTTCTGAACTTTTGCAAGGACAGCATGTTTTTCTATCCAGGGAGGGGAGGGAGGGAGGCTGGGAGGCTGATCGTATTTTTTAGGAGCGGCTCAGAGCTCACTGTGGTGGGTCCTTCACACGCCGTTGGCTGTTGCTGTTCCTGGACTTGGTCCCAAAGTGTTCCCAGAATGCTTTCCATCTATCTGCACCATGTTTTCAGCCGTCTTGATGTCACAGCAGCTGTAAACTCTCGCTGCCTTTTGGCGTCACAGTCATTACGACGACGGGGCCCAGAGTGTCAGCTCTGCAGATGATGTTGAAATTCAGAGGTACAAATGTGAAATATTCAGCAAAGTTATATTTATTTAAGATATGATATGTGTTTGGTGGAGGGAAAAGGGGGGGGAGTGGAAGAAATGTTAGAGGAACGAGTGGGAAATGAAAGAAGACAGGAGCTCCTTTGAAATGTTGGGGAGGTTAAGTTATAATGGAGAGAGAGGAAAAAGGGGAGAGGCTGGGTCTTTGAAGGGAACGAGGGTAGCAGGCTTTTAAGAGAGACACACTTTGACATTTCTATTGTCATACATACAGATATCAGGTAAAACAGGATAGCCATCTGAGAAAAGGGCAGAATCTCATCATCGAGTGCCATTGGGGATGTGATGGTGCTCAGAGGCTGAGTACCTACTGAATGCTGTGCCCTTTCAGAGAAACATCAGGTACAGCGTGAAGGAAAGTTTCTTGACTTAGTTTGTCTGATGTCTCTCGCGTTAAGGCCTAACGTGAGACAAGCTGATGTCTCTCTCCTCCATGTTCCCACTGAACTACGTGAGGCATTGGAGACTCAGTGATGATGGGACAAACAAACGTTAACTCTCGAGTTAACTCGTCACAGCGTGCCGAACGTTCAGGACCATTGACGAGTTAACTCGTCAAAACCGTTTTTTTTTTTTTTTTTTACAGATTATGATAATAGACACTCTCAGGTACCCTGTGTGTGAATATGGTAGTCCTCTGATATGTAAAACTACAATCATGACATAATGGTTTTTATAAACTGTGTGATCTTGGTTTTGTTTGAGTAATTGGTCTCCTTGAATGCTGCTCTGGGGACAAAGTGCAGCGTGCTGTACGGCTGTCGGCTACACCGTGTTGCCAACTTGGCGAATCTGGCGACTTTCCAACCCTCTTGGCGACTTTTTTTGTCAAAAGCGAATAGCGGCAAATCTAGCGACTTTTTCCGGTGCTGTTAGAAACGTTTCTGGTTTGGAGATTCGGACCTGAAAGTACGTTATCACTGCTGTTTTCACCGTGCAGCAGAGCGGGCGCTGTGAGCCGGTGACACAGTAGTGTCACTGAGCTGTCTCCACTGCGGCCAGAGACCCGAACCGCTGCACTCCACGCCGCCGCATCCCCCAGATTTGCCTACAAAAATACTTATTTAGCCGTAGAAATGATTTGGGAGACATGCCACACTGCAGAGTACCGGTAAAATGAGCGGATTGCCACTTTACACAAAAGTGCATTTTTCTCTGAAACTAGAGCGGGAGCTCCGTTTTTGAAGAAACCGAGCTCTCTTCTTCTTCAACCACGTGAAAACCGTTTATTTCTAGGTGATGTACAGAGTTCGCTTCGACGTGAGAAAAAAGGTAAACAAATAGCCAAAAACATCCGGTCCGGAGCAGATGTGCTGAGCAATTAGTGTGGTCGCGAAAGAGTTAAAGGAGACATATTATGCCCCCTTTCCACAAATTAAAATAGTTTCCAGGTGTCTTAAAAAGACATATCTGTGACATGCTGTGGTCAAAAACCCCAAGGATCAAACATCACAGCTCTTTTCATCCACTCAAAACCGCCCTGTTCAGAACGGCTGGTTTCAGAGCCTGTCCCTTTAAATGCAAATGAACCACTGCTTGCCCCGCCCCGCTGCTTTTACCGGTACCAGGTAGGGGTGGGGTTATGCAAATTTTATTCACATCACTGGAAGACAACTGAGGGAACAACTCATAAAACCACATAGGGAGCCTGAAAATGACAGATTTGTTTTTGTCAATTCTCGCATTTTGGGGGCCGGAAGGCAAGACAAATACCCAAATATATGTTAAAAAAGAGCCTTAAAAAAAAAGTGATATTGTGATATTCAGTGATATTTCCCCTTTAACACACAACAATTGTAGTGTTCCTCTTCCATTAAGAAGGAAAACATCAGTGAAATACTGTAGGTGCTGGTGGCTGTGTGTTGTTGTTTGATGTTGATGATGTCATGTTCCCTGTGGACAATGCTGACTTTGTATTGTGAGAAGTGATTGGATAATGTTACTGTCCTATCTCACAGTGAGGTTACTCCCTGACATGAAGCACATGTTGTTATTCTTTGATGTCCTCTATGAATGGCAATGTTTGTCAGTCTTTTGGTTGGTTTATGCATTTGTCTCTCAACAACCAGTGGATGGATATGAATTGCCAAGACATTTGGTGCAGGCAGTCTTATTCTGGTTTCATCCAATGTCACTCCGATCTTAAGTCTTAAATGTCCACATTCATCTCAAGAGACAATTAACATCCCAAGAAGATAAATTTAGATAATCTACTGACTTGATCAATTCACTTAAGTTGACAAACTTTATTAGCCCCCAAGGGAAATTTCAAAGTCAGATAGAGTAGACATAAAACACAGAAACTGAACCAGTGAAACAGTGAAACTGTACATAATGAAACAATGACAATGACATGAAAAAAACAACAAAGGAGCAAAACAATAACTAGTATATCGTTGTGAGAATAACATTGGAAAGTGACATAACTCATGCAAATCAAAAACTATAAATGCTTTGATTAAAAAAAACAATTCTATAAGACAATGTCCTTTGTGCAGAACAATATACTGTGGATCCATAATGTACTTCTCGCAGTCTGTACTTCTATCATGACTTGATCTTCCATTTAAGTGCAACTTTCTGTTGCTGAAATTGAATTGAAATTGTAACTCTCCACAATCTCTCCAGAGGCCAATTTATTGTGATGAACACAGTTCTTACCCTGAGATAATGTCTGGAAACGCCCAAGTTAAGGTTGGTTGAGTCATTGTCATGATGAAAGTGTACTGTTATTGCTCTACATAAAGTTAGATTAATTGGCGGCTCTGTATTATACATCTAGACTCACTGACAAAACCCTCAAAACTCTAAAAATGCATTTTTTATCCTACCACAGTGCAGTGAACAGAGTGACATTTGTGGTGCTCGCTTTGAAAATCATATATTCAAAGCATTAATATGTAGAGCCATATTTAATAAGTAATTGTAACTTGTCAAACAAGTGTAACTGTAGTAGAATAAAACGTTTGTCTCTGCAACGCAGTGAAGTATCCTGAATTGAATTACCCCACGGAAGGTAATTCAGTTTGAAGTAGACGCATGTAATTAATGTCCATTGTCTTTTCATTTATAATAGATCACTCATGAAGACCAGATAAGCTGTCTTCTTATCTCTGATGAGCACTTTTCATACCGCCCCACAGAAATCAATGAGAAGCTAATTTCCTGTCTGACTTGTTCCACTTATCCACGGCCTGTGGAAAGAGCCGGGGCTTGTTCAAAATATCCTGATACCTGGAATAACTGAGGCACTTTCATGTCAGCCCATAATGAGGCGAGGTGTGGTAATGGCTCGGTAATCTGACAGGAATAAAGTAGATTTTCAAAGCGCTGATGTGAAGGCAGACTCTGAGGGAGATGATGACATCCTCAGAAGGTTGAGAATAGAGGAAGACACCCCTCACTCTTCACACGCTCATAACAAGCAGCCTCGCCTCTCTGTGACAGCTCCCAACATGACCTGTCTTAACGTGACCTTTCATCTTGATGAGCCCCCAACTTCCTCTTCTGCTATTGATCTGTCCTTCCATCTCCACGCTAAAATAGGTCAGAGCAAGGAGGGTTCTTTACTCGGATGCCCTTCCTACTTTTCTATTATTGGCAACTCTTTTTTTTATGAGAGATGAAGAAAGAACAAAGGGAAGGAAGGAGAAGAATATGCAGTGGGAAGAGGAGTGTGATGGAGCGCTAAAGGGGAGAGCAGGGAAGTTGTCAGGGTGTGAATAAGCTACCGTCACCCACATCACAGGTTCAGCAAAGCGACATGCCAACAGCTGGATCATCTGTAGCAATACATCACTATGTTTTAGTTGTTAGTTTGTGAAAGTACAGAGTTGTGTGTGTTAGAATACACACAGACTTACTGTTAAAGTAAGATTTGACATTTGTAGTTGTTTTTCCCCCTAGTTTGATGTAAAATAAGGTGATGAGGAAGAACCAAAATCACAAAAGATGACTCACCAGACAAGTAAAGCGTCTATCGGCTGGACATTTGCTGGTTAAAGTTCAACCAGACGAACTCCTGACCTGCGACTGTGCAGAAGCTCCGGGCAAAAAAAAAAAAATCTCTTCCACAAACACATGCTGGAATTTTTTCTTGTCCTTTTCATGGCTCTCAGTGCAAATTAAGGAGGCATGTAAACAGCTGAACTATAAGTACGCTGCGCATTTCCAAGGCGGCCTTGTGAATTAGCAGAGCTCCTTCAGTTTAGCAAATCACAGGCATGAGTCAGAGACGGTCACAATACGGCGGGAAAATGCAGGGGAGGAGCGCCACGTTATCAAACAGAAAAACAAGGGAAGGCTTCATGAGTCACACGTATCAAACACCCCCTCTCGCCCCAAGCAAACCCACCAAAGAGCTCCCATCAGGTGTGTGTGTGTGTGTGTGTGTGTGTATGTGTGAAACCCCCCACCCCCCACATCCAACATCCAGATCCATATACAAACACACAGTAATTACAAGCAGTAATTGTGAATATGATTTCCACTCAGAATGTGTAATATTAACCTGATATAAAGACATTTCCATGTGGAAGCGCTAAAGATACAGAAATATTAAAAGCCTGATTCCTTGGCCATTTGTTCACCATGACAACCACAGAGAGTAAAAACACATCTCCCTCAGGGCAGGCACAGATGAAGGCTGATTTCATACCAATAAGAAAACAAAGGTAGTGTTTATGTATACGCCTGTCTGTGTGTGTGTGTGTAAGGGCATGCACATGTGACATTTATGGATGTTTCTTTATATACATATTGTTGGGTGTTTGTACAGTGTATTTACTGTATGTTGCAATCCGTGCCATACAGTATGTTAGTGTTGGTGCTACAGATGTGGGCGGAGTTATCTCTGACCTCTCCTCTCTGTCCTGAAGAGTTCAGCTCCATTTCATACTGCCTCATTCAGTTCATAATGTGTCCAGGAGAATATTTATCTGCAGGTTGTAAATTGTGTTTCATCGTGTACCGTCCATTCAAAAGAATCAGCGCATGTGAGAGGGAATATCCTGATGAAAAACTCCCCACTGAAGCAGTTTCCCCATTGGTTGTTGCTCTCTGAAATGATGTGTCAGAAATAGTTTCTTTCAGGGAGGGCGTCTGCAGCCTGCAGTGTTGTTCTGCAATTTAGCAGCCTCGTCTCAGACTTTTTCTTTTTCAAACAAGACTGGGTTTAAACCTTTAGTTTCTGTCCTTTACACTCCATGGTCAGCAGGTAACGGACAGAAATGCCAACAACTGCAATGAGTACAGTATGTTTACTGCAGCACAGCAATAAAAGGCTGGAAGGTTTCCTGTCCGCTGTTTTAAACTTTTTGAGTTACTGTTACCATGAAATACAGTAACTTTAGAATGAAAGATGAACGACCGAAAACAAAAAAAACCAAACCAATTAAAGGGGACATGCTATGGAAAGATCACTTTTTGAAGGCTTTAACATATATTGGGGTGTTTGTCTTGCCTTCCAGCCCCCAAAATGTGAGAATTGACAAAAAGATCTGTAATGTGCAGGCTCCCAGGTTGAAATCCATGTAGTTTTATGAGCTGTTCCCTCAGTTGTCTTCCAGTGATGTAACTAGCTTTCGAATTTGCATAACCCCACCCCGACCTGCTACCAGTAGAAGGGGTGGGGCGGGGCAAGCAGTGGCTGATTTGCATTTAAAGGGACAGGCACTGAAACCAGCCGTTCTGAACAGGGCTGTTTTGAGCAGATGAAAAGAGTTGTGATGTTTGATCCTTGGGGTATTTTTGGCACAGCATGTCCCAGACAAGACACCTGGAAATTATTTTAATTTGTGAAAAAGGGGCATAATATGTCTCCTTTAAACATAGATAGAGGCGAACGCCTGTCTATAATAAAAGGCCCTGGAGTTAAATACTGTGGATCACTGAGACTGTGCTTTGTGCAAGACAAAATAAGACAGATATTGTTGCTTCTAACTTTCTCACTGAATGATGGTTTTATAAGTGAATACAGCTGGAATCACTGGAATCACAGCAAAGTCTGTCTTCATGTGTTAGTGAGATCAAGATTTTAGCAGCAGCTTGGAAATGTCTTGAAAATTGTAGTCCTAATGGGTCTGCATTTCAGTCACAGTTCCAAACTTCCACTGTCAGAAACAGGGAAAAAAACATTAACATGAGGACAGTTTTGTTTGAAGTAGGGCTGAAAATAAAGACCTGAAACTGTCTGACTGTAGGTGGAATGATCTGATACTATATTCTAGGTTTTGACCTTCAGTGTTTAGGGGCCTTTAGCTCATTGTTTTGGTTCAACTAGCACTGTATTCGCTCTTTAGTTTGTGTGTTTTTGTCACATCTATCTGTTTGTCATTATGAAAAGCATGTCTACCACCTAAAGATTCAGTGGACCAGACAGTGTTAGGAGAACTTCTGACTGACCTAAGCTTGACCTAACAATAGCCAGTGTGTTTTTGTTGTTGCTATTGTTCAGTGTGAAGCAGTTAAAAAAAAGTAAAACATATTGGATTTGTAATAACTATAACTTCTTGTAAGCAGTAGCAATCCAGGACTCTGAGGACCAGCAGGCAAAGAAACCCATCAAATTGACTGTTGTCAGATATTATTTTACAGACCTCCTTATGTTCCCTGAATGCCTCACATGCAGGCAATGGAAAGATGCGTCCCCACTGACTCAATCTTTGCTGCATGTCAGTACTTCATTCTTTCTCCCTGCTTCTCCATCTCTCCTCACTGTCCTGTCTGAACAAAGGCAAAAATGCAGAAAAAATAAAATTGTCTGATTAGACAATGATTGATTGAAATGAACTCCTGTGTGTGTCCTGCTCAGGGAAGACACTGCTGCTAAAGATGAACTACTACTGTATATAAAGATGTAATTAGAGAAAGTACAACATAAAATGGCTATTAATGGAAAAATGCAGATCATAAATTGGGTTAGTTTAGTTCAAACTTAATGCAGGAAGCAAAGAGTGAACCATTAATGCCTGTTTGAAATTATTTTTAATTGATTAAAGGACTATTTAAATAATCAAGTAATTAACATTTTTATTATCTGCAGTTGTTTGGTTTTGTTTTCATTTAATTAAATACATACCCTATACTTATTCTTCTTGGTTTTAATTGATTCATTTATTGGATTCTTAAATTACCAGAAGGACGCTCCAGACGCCACCATTTTATAAAGTGATAATCTCTCCACTTAAACCCACTTGCACAAATGTTTTAGTTATGTTACTTTTTTATCTGAGATGTCAGCTGATGGCGAGCACCACGTGTCTGCAGAAACCGTTTCTACTCTCCAGAGCACCTGCTCTTACCACACACACACACAGTATCCACAAATACACCCACAGCTCAAGTGTAGTAGATTTCATGAGTGCCAACAGCATAAAGGCTGCTCCCCCTTTCTCTCCCTCCCACCTCCCTCCTCTCTCTCTCTCCCTCTCTCTCTCTCTCTCTCTCTCTCTCTCTCTCTCTCTCTCTCTCTCTCTCTCTCTCTCTCGCTCTATTGCTCTCTCATTCTCTCTCACTCCCTGAGCAATTCTTTGTTTTTGCTGCTTGCGGAGCCCTCTGTTATTCTGTTTTTTGTTTTTCTCTTGAAGAGAAAATCCTCTTCTTGCAGATTACCTTTTCTCTTTCTTGTCTTGTCATCTCTCGTTCGCTCCCCCTCTCTCTCCCTCTCCCTCTCTCTCTCTCTCTCTCTCTCTCTCTCTGAACCTCTCACTCTGTCTCTCTCTTAGTTCGTATTTCCTATGTATCTCCCCGTGACTGAGGGGAATAGGGACTTGATTCTCCCCTCTTCCTCTCCTCCTCCTCCTCCTCCTCCTCTGCCACCTCCACCTCTCCCTCCTCTGCTTCACCTCTCATCCTCTGGCTTCCTAACGGAGGGATAATGTTTTATTTCCAGCTGGTGATCATGGCTGGGACGGTGCTGCTGGCTTACTACTTCGAGTACACGGACACCTTCCCCGTGCACATCCAGGGCTTCTTCTGCTACGACAAGACCTTCTCTAAGCCCTACCCCGGTCCGGACGACACCAGCAAGATCCCCCCGGTGCTCATCTACTCGCTTGTCACAGCCATCCCCACGCTCACGGTAAGAGTTGTGTGTATTTCTAAGTACAGAAGTAAAGGTCAAGAGATGGAGGGAGGAGGCAAGGAAAAAGCATGTGGAGAGAGAGAGACAAATGAAATGGCTTTAATGAGAAGTTGTCAAAGTTTAGGTGACGTGTTTTTCTGATGATGTTGATCCCTCTTCTTTTGGTTTTATTGGTTTGTGCTGTCTTATTATGAATCATCTCTGTTGTGTGTGACTGCACCGCGGATATAGTGAGCAGACTGGCAAGCTGCATGGAGGTTACCCCCTCCTTCCTTGACAGACAGGTGCCTCTGTGTGTGTTAGCGTGTTTGTGTGTGTGTGTGTGTGTGTGTGTGTGTGTGTGTGTGTGGGTCTGTATGTAGGAGACTGTGGAGAAAAGAAACAGACTAAAATGAACCCGGACCATACAGAGATGAAATGGGAATGGACAGACAGGTCATTAGAGAAAGAAAAAGAGAGAACCAGAGAAAGGGGAACAGTCAAAGAGACAAACAGAAGAGAAAGCAACAGAAAGAAAGAAAAGAAAGAAAAAGAAAAAGAAAGAAAGAGTTTGAGAGGATCCGGAGCGATAATTGCAGGCAGCAGATGCTGTCGGAAAAGAAAAACTTGAGATGATAGGTGAGAAAAAGAGACAATGAGCACAAAGGCAGGCGGTTTGAAAGGGGGCATGTATTGTTTTTTGTGTGTGTTCATGTGTGTGTGTGTGTGTGTGTGTGTGTGTGTGAGAGGGTAGCTGTTGAGCCCCAAGTGAGACGGAAGGCAGTGAGCGTGAAATGCATAACACCTGGCACTGACTCTGAGCACAGACAAAAAATCTGAACAGCTCACATCCCCAACAGACCACCAAAAACACACAAACGGAGAGAGCACCACAGACGGAAGCAGCCTACAGCCACAATGCAAAGCTGACAAATAACCGGACCAGATTACATGCACAGGAAAATAAAAACACAGCAAAGACGGGACTTATCTTCCAGCAGCACAAACACACACAAATCCGGTTTGCATGCAAGTCGGTGATGGAGGAGGAAGGTTGCAAGTTGTGATGTGGATCCACAGCGAACAGTGTTATGCTTACACCTGAAATAGACAGAAACATGCAGGACAAGTGATTCAAGAGGTGAAAAATCACTTATTATTATAAAGTTTCTCCTTTTGGGTCTGAAGTGTGTTAATTAGGGACTGTGGGAAAATTATTAGCGAGGGGAAGGGAGTCAAGAAAGGGGGAGCGCTCATATTTTTTCTTTTAGTTGAAAAAGGGTACTCTAATATTGTAGGAGTGTTTTTATTTTACCTTTAGTTTTTCTATTTTTTCTTTTATTGTGAAATTGAATTTGTTGTTAAAGCTGCCAGCATCAATTGTCTCAGTAAGTGCCCCCAAAGTGACGTGTGGCCGTAGCGAGTATGACAGGCCGGGTGGACGGATGACCCTGATGATCCCCTAACCTTAACCGAGTGTTTATTTATGGTAACCATGACAACAAAGGTCTCCTAACCTTTCACTGACGCAGCTATTTTTCTCTTAACTCTCAAATCCGTTTTGTCACTCTCCAATAGCGACTCACTGTAGCCTCCCGTCTGCCCCCGAGACGGACTGTAACCTCCTGTCTAGTAAACACACTGATGGCTGAAGCTCTCGTCAAGCCACAGTCACCAGCGCCTGCTCTGGGCAAGACGCTGCATTCAGCAGCAGAGGCAACTTACAAAGAGCAAATAATAGGTTTTTTCGGGGATATGTAACAGTTTTGAAAGTCACTTACAGGTGATGTCCCGTTAGCAAAACACCTGTCAGATCAGAGGACATGAACAAACACTGCACTTTTAGAAATATGATGGTTTACTTTGCAGCTGTTTTCTCGAATATAAAATGATGGCTTGCCATACAGTAAATATATTGTCTTGACATTTTGCCTTTTAATGAAATGAAATATATAACATAACCTTCTCTCCACATTACACCATGATATTTTTGCTGTATGTGTAGGTTCTTATAGTTTGCACCATTACTTTACAGTTGCTAATAACATTGCTGATATATGCAGCAGTTGCACTCTTTAGCACCCAGCTCTGCTCACAAGACCAAAGCGAGCAGACCTTTAAAGCTGCTCTGGCTGAGGATAAATTACTTTGGGATACTTTGATCTGGGTCAGAGCACATTACTTACACCAGCTAGTCTGCTCTAACCTGTCCTGACAGAGGCCTTGGTGTGTGTAACAAGCAGTAAGGTAAATCACAGCAGTAACTCCCTGTGACAGAACCAGTCTGGTGCGAATGTGCTTTGCCATTTGCCGTTGGTTTTCAGAGGAGTTCTATCTCTTCCTGTCCGGCGAGTAGCAAATCAGAGCCTCGTGCTCCACATTGAACCGGCTGCACAGCACAAGAGCCAGGTCGCCTTTAATACAGTGAGAATTGTGACCTTTTATGTGGTTTTACATCATCGTTTTGGATCTGTTGTAGCATTTTTGTTGCCAAGCAACCATTTTTGTGCCATCGGGTTTTGACCAATTTAACTGTCTTTTCATTTCTAACACCTATTTAACAGCCCTGAATCCAGGAAATGGACATTGTATTATCGCTATTGTACAGCCGGGACTTGATTATATAGTAACAGTGTAAATAAGGAGACCCTGTCTGGCTGAGGCACTGGAGGTAATCAGCCACCAGTATATTTGGGTCAGTGCCAGAGTCCTCCAAGCCCAACAGAGGGCACTCTAGCTCTCCGTCCCTCTCCCAGTAGGGGTCCGAACATCTAATTAGAATCATCAATCACTTTTACAAGCCTCAGCGCAAGAAGCCAAGTCCCTGTTTGGAGACTGAAACAGAGACGAGGGACCTGACATCCTCCCATCTCACTCTGTTAGTAACATTTGGTCTAATATGTGTGTATGTGAGTCTTTGTAAAGCTGCTTTACTGGATAGAATCCTCCCAGTCGGTACAGTTGGTGGACACTCCAGTCTTGCCCAGTATTGTATCGTACTGGGTGCAGTAGAGCAAAGTGTTGAAGTGGGAAAATATTAGCAATAAAGATAAAAGTTTTGATAATATTTTGTCTATCCCATGTCTATCAGTGGTAGGCTTTTTTTTAACAGCTGATGTCTAGTTTTGTGTACATTGTCACAGAGATGACAGCCAAGTGTCAACCTGGTTCTCTCCACATAAAGCCGATTAGATTTTTACATGGACCTTTGGGTTACAGCAGAAAATAAGAAACAAACATTTAAACAAAATTTTCAGGATTTTTGAAGCTTGAATACAATCACCAGACATAAGAAGTTAATAAACTAACTGTGTGACAATTGCATGATGTGAACATCACCTCTTCTTAACCTCTAAATGTAATGGAGTTTGGTGTAGCTCAGACCTCTTCTACTGAAGCTTTACCTCTCACAAAGTTATAGTTGATAGTTGATATAGATGGTAAGATAGTTAATAGTAAGTATAAGCACAACCAGGCTATACTGGTGAGTAAATTAGTTTTCGTCACACTGACAACATCTGTAGTGTCGTTTGGCCATTTGTTACCAACCAGCCTCTTTAAGAGATGTAAAAGTTGAAAGGATGTGAAATTGTCTATAGGCCTTATTTCAGCCGTATATCCCAAAAACCCCAAATGACTAATTGGCTTCACAGAGTTTTACAACACAATCCTTAAACTCTCATGAATCCAGTCAATTTTCAGACTTCTGAGTACTCAAAGTACTGAATTATGAGTAGATCCCTCACTGGCTACCTACCCATTGAACACCACTAGTTATTGGCCCCTTTAGTTATTCTTACTGTGGCTGCCAAACTTTCTATTTACAGAAATAATTGTGGCAGATTTACCTCCAAAAACTCACTGTAATTGTAAAAGGCTCTTAGAGCGTTTGAGAAGCACAAAGGAATCCATTCATTTAGCCTATTCACTTTTTATTATTTTGTGTAATGGGTTTTAAATTGCAGTTATTATTTGAATTGTATCACTCACAGGAACATAACGAGTGGACAAACCTTGAACAAAAAAAAATATTTTTCCATCACAAATTCTCCGAAGCGTCGGCAGCAAGTTCCACATTTCAGCCCTTGGCCACGACCCACAGTGGTATCTGATGAAATAGCTCATTCATTCGATTGCTAGTTTCATATGGGAATCGAACACTACTCCCCTAAGACCTGACTCATCCATCCACCTCAACCTCCTGCTAATGTGAACTTTGTCTTATATTAATTACATCACCAGACTGCTCCTACAGCTCATGTCATAATTACTCCAACCACTAGATGTCGCCTGGCAACAAAACGCAAAGAATAACCTACGGTACAGGCGACCTGTGGGTTCATTGTTTACAGGAGGACAGTCTCAAAAGATCACACATCATAATCATATTGTTGTTTACAGAAGAAAAGAAGTCAATTGAAAATCCATGGCCTGGTTATTAATAGATGAGTGCTGGTAAAAGCGTCAGATTGTACCTCCAGGCGACTGCAGCAACGCTAAATGTTTTCCAGAAAACACACTGGAGTTTGGTTCATTTTGAGGACATCTTGAAAGGTTGCCTAATGGAGCCTGTAAGCCAGTTAAGTCTGGGATGAATTAACTTATCTAGCACAGATTCAGTCTGACAGTGTGTGTGCAAGTGTGTGTTCACGCTCCTCTGTAAATCCTTCCTCTGATCCTGTTTAGCTTTTTGTCTTCCTCCCTCTCTTCTTAACTTCTGCAGCTTGTCCTTTCTCCACAACCTCCCCCCTCTCCTCGCACCACTGCATTTCAACCACACTTACCTTTTTTTTTTACCTTCATGTTCTATTCATCACTGCTCCTCTCTCTGCCTTTACTTTCATCGACACCTCCTCTACCTTTTCCAACTTTTTTTTAAGCCTTACCCTCTCTGACCTCTCTTCATGCCTGTGTTTGTTTCAGCTCCTAGTTAACATGTTATCTGTGAACTGTGGCTTCTCCACTTGCCTGCTGCACAATCTGTGGCTTGATTAAGAATCAAACAGACTTCAAGTGCACAGGGGGAAAATTCTCACTTCCTGCTCTTTACCACAGATGAAGAGGAGAAGTCTTTTATGTGACTGAACTCATACTGAGATAAAAGGCACACGCACTGAGAGATGAATACTTAGCTTAATAAATAGGAAAAAAAATGTCAGCCTTCAGCTTTGTTCTGACTCATCAAGTTGAACTGCAGGTGAAGTCTGTACGACATTCAAGGGCATTTCACATCTACAGTACTGTGAAGAAGACTACACTTGTTTTATTTATACTCCTACTGCCCATCAGGTGTAACCCATGTCTGACTAATGTCAATAAATAATTTTCTCATGCTTTATCAATACAGATCCGTCAATCATAAGAACAACTTTTAATTTACTCAATCACTGTAATGAGAGATTTATTTCCTTTTTCCACAACCTGGCAACCCAGTGCAATTCCTATCAGTGCTTTATAACTGATCTTTAAACCATTAATAAATGATTTACTATCATTAATACATCCATATTTTAGGAACTCATAAGCAACCAACATTTAGCCTTAGTTTACCAAGCTGCAAGTTCTCCTTACGGTCACCGAGCACAGGTCAAACTATTTTACATTTTTGCTGTGTTGTATTTGGAAAATTGATCCATTAGAAGAGATATATTATATATTTGTGGTTCGAAGAAATAAAGAAACATCTCAGTGTAGTTTTACATATCCTCTAAGGCTTCTTTCTGGAGTAACAACAGGTCAGCGAGCAAATCAATCACCCTAACCCTTCTGATTGTTTTCTCAGTGATCCAATAAATATTCAGCAGCTTTCAGGTAAAACACTCAAATCCAACTAAACCCAATCCTCTTGATGGTGGACTAAGATGGGTGTGGTTTGAGGTGCTGAGAGATTTGTTGTATCACAAAGCTTCTGAATACGTTTCTGGCTCTGTCTTTCTCTGTGGACCGACGCTCTGATACTTTCGCAGTATTAATATTGAACCTAGTCCTGCTTTCCAATCAAAGACATTGACCTCTACCAATATGAGACCTTTAAAACCATCTTGAATTGTGCTGTATGTCACTGTATGAGAATAGCACCTATAGGTCTTGAGTGAAAGGTCACAACCTGGAAACTTTGTACAGGCCCCAACTGTATCCTCAGAGCTGCAGCATACTTCGGCCGCCCTGCACATGTCCAACCGACAGTCACACAGCTGACCTGTCCTCACATCTTCAGCCGTGATGTCAGACTGACATTAAACTGAACTGTGTCTCCATCATTCAGAGGAACCTTGACCTCACACCAGCCCCAAAAGAAAACTCTCACATTCACGCCTAGTTGCACAGACATGGATCAATGCTTTTCTCTCTCACTCTCTCTCTCCCAGTTGGTCTCTCCTCTCTGAAGTTTGTGCTTTGCGATCTTCTGAGCTTCCATATTCTCTTTACATCTCTGGTATATCCATATTTGCTCTTTGTTTTCCCCCCACAGTCCTACACACTTGATCTAGGCCAGAGTGCTGCTAACCCAGGTTAATGAGACAGATGGCGGGGTGGGCGCCACGGTGGAGGAGGGGGGCATCGGTTGCTGCGACACTGGCTGCCATGGGAGCATATGTGTCTGAGTGACGACCCCTCGACTTCTGTTCCTCAGTCTGCAACGGCGAAGGCGGAGACACGGAGAAAATGAGGAAAACATCTGATAAACACAAGAGCGGAGATGAAATCAGAGCTGAGAGACAGAAAAGCCTAACAACCTTCTATTCATGGAAGGAAGAGCTCCGAGTTGTTTTCCTCAGCGCACATTAGGGAGGCCGTATCTGCTCTACCTATCTGTGCTGGTGATATCCGTATGAAAGTCTAATTTACCACAGTCTGCACAGCTTCCATTCTGCCTGGGACTACAATCGCAGCTCTCATCTAACTGTTCGTGATGATAATCCGAGCAAAGCCAGCGCAGGGTTGCATCACTACACCATTTTGATATTTGCATCATCAAACGCTCTCCTTGTTCTATTTGTCACCTTTTTTACTTTCTCTCCGTCACCTTAACCAGTTCATCCCTTTCACTCTGTAGCGAGCTCCGCGGCTGAGCGCCTGCTCCATGAACCGTTTTCCTGGCAGGCCCGAGGCGGTTGTTGCATCAACCTGATTGGTTATGCACTGAACAGAGCGAGAGATATAGAAATAGACAGAGAGAGAGAGAGAGAGAGCGTGTGTTTATGCCCTCCTGTTGCCTACCTAGTGGTTTTTGGCAGGAGTCACCCATTCCTGTGAAATGAGATTAGGCGGAACAGCGGTCGTCATTTCTGCTTCTTAGCTTTGATCCGTTTTTCAGTCAGGCACCGAGTAGTGACACCTGAGGGGTCCTGCTTACGTAGCTGGTGGACTGCCATGCTCCGCTCCGCTCAGGAGATCTCAGACGAATGCCAACGCCCAATCTGCGTTCACAACAGGGGTGTGTCCGCCGCCCCCACCCTCCGTCCTTACATCTTCGCAGGCGGCCGCCGGACCAAATCTGTCGCTCTCTGTGTGTAACTGTGGACATCGTTCCCCCGAGTCCTCCGCAGAAAATGATCAAGCAAGGATGAGAGGCAACAAAGTGAGAGGATACACGAGGCCTGAAATGAATCCAAAGCTATTAAACAGATGAATGAAGAAGTGGAAGATGTGTATTAAAGCAGTGTAGCGTTCAGTTGTCTCTTGTCCAAGCTGGAGGGACTTCCCATGGTTTTAAAAGCAATTATTCCATGAATTTACCAAGAAAACCTAGCCTGGCTAACACCAGACCTCATCTCAATGTAGATTGAGATTTGGTCGGGGAACCACCCATTAATTTTTTCGTTATTTGAGGCGTGGTTTACGAAAGCCCAGAGCTGTTTATTGGGCGCTACGAATGTCTATCAAATGCGTCTGTACGTAGCTTATAGCCAATCGTATCAGTCATACCCGATCAATCACGTATGTAGAGCGACAGAAATCCGATGCGGAAAAAAACGCTAAACGTTGCTGTTTTTTCAAAATAAACTTGTGGTCTAAACTACTTAAAACACTTTCTAATGCTGCATCAAAAGGTAAAGTGTATGCCGCCATGTTGGATCGACAACCTCCCCCGTTCTGTGATTGGCCCCCTCGTTGTGGGAAAAATTGGGTCCATGGTTTCCGAATAAAATCACGTGCAAGGCAGCATGGGTACACCCAGGCTAGGGAAAACCAGGACTTTCCTTAAAAATCATGCCTAATTTAAAACTGCTCTATTGGAGCCGAGTGATGAACACTGAGGCAGTAGAGGCACTTTAAGGCCCTTATGACCAAATAGCTACAATTGGCATAGAAATCCACTCTCCTTCTCATAACTCAGTCAAATCTAATCACACTGATGTGATACGTATACTTGACTATCATCCCTATTATATCAGCTTTGTTTTCCTTAGTGTTGACATAATACAGTGATAGCAGTGGCAGTTTGGCCAAATGTAATCAAGCATCCATCCATCCTTCCACCAGCTACAGCACGTTTAATCAGCCAATCACAGAGCTGACACATAATGACAGGTCATTAACACTCATATTCACTTCTATGGGGAATTTAGAGATACTTCTAGAGGGTCTGCAAGTCGTTGTGCAGACCCAGGGAGAACATGAACAATCCACTCAGATTCATAAATTATAATGTCTATTACAACACGTGGTCACCTGGGTTTACTGGTTGCTGAACAGAAGTGGCAGCAACATCTGTTGCATATGAACACCTCAGTCTGAAGTTGTTGTTTCTGCATGTGAAATTAATAAAGAGGCCAAACCTCTGTGCTCAGAGCTGCGGTGGTCTGTGGTTCAAACGGTGCTTTGCATTCTGATTTGTTGATTGAGACGTTCATGCCTAATCACAGCAGCGATAAACTCTTATTTGTTTCCCTTTTATCTGGGAGCCACATGAGACAATTGATGCCACTGTCACGTCTGTACAGTCAGTATGTAGCCGAACACCAGCAGAGAGCTTTACTTAGCGTAGCAACAGGAGACAGGTATACTGTTGGCCTGTGTCTACATCAATCAGGGTCACAGTTTCAGTCTAGTGTGTTTTATCTGTACAAAACTGGAGGAGTTGAAACACAAGATAATTTCTAGGCCATGTGCAACAGTGAGGCTGATATCAGTGTGATATAAAGATAAAATCTGTGGATTACATGCCGCACCGCTTCATGTGAATTACTCATGCATATGAGGGCAAATGCTGCAATGGCTGACTCTGCCACTAACGACTATAGAGAGGTAATTACAGGATGTACAGTGCTGAAACGTCTGTAGCAGAGACAGTCCTGATTATTAATAGTATCAGAGACCTGGTTTCATTTCATTTCAGGATCATAATAACTTCTAATAACTATAATGATGTTTTGGAGAGGGTGTCTGTGCTTTGTACGTACACATAATCTTCAGGTTTTTCAAGTTCACCATCAAACAGGTGGACTGGACACAGATGCACCCGAGTAATGCTCAAACACTCAGATACATCATGTAATTGTTTTTCCTGGGAAAAGAAAAAGAGATTGTGGCAGGATCATAGTCCTGAGCCACGCCCAGGTCCAGCCTCCAGATGACCCCGTGGTTCCTGAGTTGGGGCAAAATCCACAGTGACGTGCAAATGATGTAACAGGACAAAAGAGGGAGGTGGAGAAGTAAAAACCAGAATGATAGCTACACAGTCAGACATAAAACAGCCAGCACTTCCACTGCTGCTGGTTTTTGAGGAATCTAACAGAGCAGATTTGGAAAACGGGGGCATGAAATTGAACTGGATAAAAATGGAAGGGGAAAGACAAAGAATGTATAACCTACTTTTCCCTCCAGTGGGAAAAAAAACACAATCAAAGGTGAAAGAGAAAAATAGAGATAAGAAAGAAAGAGAGGGATTAGTGGTGCTGTAACACAATGATGAAGAGGTTTTTCTCCTGTAAGAGGGAATAAATCTATACACACAGTAACAATATGACTACAAACAAGTCGCAGGCTAACAGTGCTTCCAATCACACTTTGCTCAACAGAACAGGAGCATCACTGTGCGTGTTTCATCATGTGTGCAGATGTGTATGCATGAGTGGGCGTGCTTTTGCACATTGCTCTGTATTTGTACACGGAGTAAGGTTTGTGTAAAGTGCCTTGTGTCCTTGTGAACGCCTTTGTGCTTGCATTTAAGTGTCCTGCGTGCCCGCTCATCCATGAATGAGATCATGTTCTTCTCTCAGTCGACATCCTTCATCATGTCGGTGGATTGAAGTACGCGCTGCTGCCCGCGTTCTGTCCGTGCTCTCGGTCTCCTGTTCGCACCCGCTCCACACAGTCAGAATCCTGGTGAGAACTGCTCGTCAGCGACGGTGACGGTGATGCTCCCGGACAGGTGCAGTGTCTTTCGTATCATCCATTAGCCCCGAATCTCACGTATACGCAGCATTGCAGAGATTGAGGTTGCAGCCGATGATGACAGATAATGGGATGCCAGTGACAGCCAGGCATCTCTTTGTACTTTACACATGAATAACTTCCCCAGTCTTGTCAGAAACATTAGGTCTTATGGCTGCAGAGCCGTGTTTCACAGGAGTGAGTCGGCAGTTGGACCGTGCAGCACAAGAGCTCTGGCTTCTATGCTTTCATTACGCTGGATGTGAGAGAATCTCACCACAAAAGGTTTCTGCTAAATAATTAATTTATGAGTGATCATCTTTCTTGCCTTTTTAAGTTTAGCAGTCATTACATAAGACTGCTGGGACACGGGAGTAATTTCACACAGTAGTTCAGATGGTAGAAACTAAGAGCAGCCTTTTTTTCTTTAATGGGATATTAAAATCACCTCACCTCCGTCTGGTCCTCCACTCTGTAAAACGTGATCACACTAACAACGGTAAAGGTAACAGGCTTTAAGAGGAACTACGCAGGATTTTTACCTTGACTATGCTACATTTGTATAATTAAACAGCTTCGGAGTAATTGTGATGGTTGAATAAATTACTTGTTACTTGTGACAAGGGAGAATGGAGGCTCTCTGCCTTCCACCTAGCGTCTCTTGGCCGAAAACCAACCAACCAGCTCTCGTCTCGGTGGCAACACAACACAAACGCTTTCGTAACCCGTAATTTCTGTCTATGGCAGATAAGACGGCACAAATATACACATCGTAATGCGTATACGATGAATACTGTAACTTTATCCAGTGCTCTATATTGCTTGCTAGCCAGCTTCGTTAAAAACGAATGCACATGGCCAGGAGGAGGGTTAGCAAAACAGCAGAAAAGTTACCGGTAGGGATGGGAATTGATAAGAATTTAGCGATTCCGATTCCATTATCGATATTGTTTATCGATTCGATTCCTTATCGATTCTCATTGGGTGAGGGAATAAAAGAAAAATGGGTTTGTTTGCATTAATGCAGTGGTTCCCAACCTTTTTTGGCTCATGACCCCATTTTGGCATCACAAATTGCTGGTGACCCTCAATCAAGATGCGCAAGCTCAGATATTTGTATATGCTGCATTTTATTTGATCTCGATTTATATTCGAGAAAGTGAAAGTATAAAGAATATAGTTGTTTAAGATTGTCTGTGGTGTTTTTAATCATAAAAGAAAAATAATTAGTTGAAAAATGTTGTATCCGATTTTTTAAAATCAATTTACTAGACATTTAAGGCAATCCCATTTGAATTCCAGGCGACCCAGACTTACATAGTTCCCCTTTATGGTTTTGGACCATCAACAAACAGAATATGACTTTCTCACTTTCCTCCAGCAGGCCTTAAATGGACAATTCAGTTCAATTGACGTTGACACCTCATGACAGCTGTGGAGCTGTTCGGTATTTACCAGGCTTGATGAAGGAGATTTGCTGAGTTTTGGAGCATTAAACTCTTTCTAAATAAATATATATATTTTTGAGCTTGACTTGTGTTTATTTAGTCATCCATTTTTAATGATTTAGAGAAATACTTAATATTTTAAATGGTGTGTTCAGGGGCTGTAAGGCCTCTGCATCTCCACAGTTGCCAATAAACCATGAGCTGCCTTACATACAGAGGCCAGGGGAAATGAAGGACATCGCAGGCTTTCAAAAGATGTGGGTTAACTTTTGGGATCAGGATTTATGTAAGAACCTGGCCTAAGTGCTTCTTGCAGCATTAGTCTATTTTATGTAATGGCGCAGAGTCGAGCAAACATTGTGTTCCCCTCTGTTTCCATCTGTTGCCTTGTGTTTGTTTTGTTTTTTTCCATCACTAACACGGACTGAACAGTGTCACTTGCTATTTGCAGAAGGGAATACTAATGGAGGCAATCTGCATCTCGCTGCTCTGCTGCAGTGCCATCGCTCAGGCTCATTCCAAGACGCTCGATTTGTCCCTCACAGCGCTATTGACATCATTACCACATGAGGATCACACGACAGCTTGTTTGTCTCCTGCATCCTCTCCTGTCTTTTGAGTAACCCGCCAGTCCTGCCGGAGACATGTCCTCTGAATATAGGAAACACACATAAAGCTGCATTTAGACACTCATTTTTCTTTTCTCCAGCATCTGAATATGCACATTACACTGTGTGTTCAATTATTCATAAGATTTAAATATATTAATGAATAATGAATGTATTTATTTATGAAAAATCTTTTATTTCCTGCTCTTCCTCCTCTTTAACAGTGCTCCTCTAATCGTTCCTGCTCTCTTCACTCCCCCTCTCCCACCACTCATCTGTCATCTCCACAATGCTCTTCATTCATCTCAGTGCTCAGAGTAAACCATCCCAGCTTATTGTCTTCTAATGGACATGTATTCATAAAAAGGGCCAGTCTGAATGCACACTCACATTTGACTAATACTCACTGACACAAATCGAGATCTCATTACTCACACACACACACACACAGAGCCAAATCCTTGGGCGGACAAAAAGAGGAAAAGTTCATCATATCTCATGTCTGTGTTAATGTTTCATTCCTTCACTCGTCCCTTGCTCTGCACTGAAGTCAGGCATGTACGTATGCATGTATTGCCTTGTCCTTGTCTACACTTTTTTTTGTCCCCAATCTTGAAGCTCATCCTGCGGTGACACAGCATTACAGCACAAACCATGTATGTCCTGGAATGTTTGTGGACGCATCTGTGCTGTCAGTGTGTGTGTGTGTGTGTGTGTGTGTGCGTGTGTGGGGACAGTATGAGCAGTTTAATTTCGAGGAATTATAATCCGCTCGTCCCTAAACTGCAGTGACAACCTCGTCATATTTAACCGTGAATCCTTGAGGGTGCAGTCGGGGCAGAGGCATGGAGCCCGAGCACATCCCACTGCAGTAGAGGGAGATCATTTAGAAATGCTGGTTCAAATAATGCGCTACATTATTCACACACACGCCATCCGTGCATGAATAATTAATTCCTGCAGTATTACCCTAACCCTATCACCTTTCTGCCTTCCCCATACTGTACTGTTCCTCTCTTGGTTCCTTACTTTTCCTGCTGTGTAGACCTGCTCACACCTCTTCATTTAATCCCTCATAAACCCTCCTGCTCTTATCACCAAGGGCAGAAGTAAGAGGACAATGGAGCTGCAAGTTTGTGTAGTTTGTGGCGTCTGAGGGTATTTAGTCCCAGCAACAATTACAACGATAAGAGCAGACTGTTAAAATAGAAACTCCTCGTTTTTTTTTTCTCAGACAAAAGGATTACAAGTGGTTCTGACTAAATAAATGATCAGCGTACAAAGACGAGACCAAGGTTGTGCCAACAAACTTAAACTAGTCTCTTGCTTCACTTCAAGTGAGCGAGCTGTAATAATTTATAATGTTCAGCTTCCATTTAATACAAAAGGAACAAAGAGCTGTTTACTTATGGGATGTGGGGAAACAAACTTCATGCATGTTTATTTAATACCAGAATCCCTCACACTGTTAAACCTCATCACCAGTCAAATTAAATCAGGGTAAATGAACTGGGATTTTCTCAGTTTCAAACCTCATAAAAGTCAACAGCTGTAATTTCACCTGATAGGTTGACTAATTGATCATCAAATTTAATCATCCAGTTAAGTTGTTTAAACTTAACAGTCTTATCTTAACAGCATTTGTGTGACAAGATATTTTTGGGGCGTTTTTTTTTTTTTTTTGCCTTCATTTGATACGACTGTAGAGAGACTAGAGAGACAGAAGCACAGGCCGAGAGACTGGGGGAATGACATGCACAAAGGATCGTCTCAGTCTGTGATCAGCGCTTTAGGCACATGCCGACAAGGGACGTGCTCTCTGACCACTTAACCACCAAGCAACCCCAGTTTAGTCAGATTTTGTCTGTTTCATATTTTTGTGTCATTGATGAGTAATGTGGTTTTCTCTTCAAAGAAGCTGTTTGTCGGTTTTGGTCTTGCCAGCTGGCTGCTTGCAATAACCAGAGTTAGTAACAGCTTACTTACTAGTTGAATAGTTCAGCTTTTGTCCATGTCACATCTTTTCTTATGCTGGAGGTAGCATGCTAACCAGCTAGCATCGGCCTGTCTGGTCACTTTCTAATCAGCCAGTAGGGAATTGTATTAACCTCTTGTACAAATAGAACAATGGACAAAGCTCTTGTCAAATAACAGTTAGGCTACTGTAGCTACCACCATTTGCTGCCGGCAAGAAACAATCATCAGTAGCAGAGAAGACTTAAAGTCCCTTTAAACAAGATAACAGCTAATAACCTATGCTATGAATATTTGCTTTCTTCTTGGGTGAGAGGTTTTATACCAGTGCTTTACATTGAATTTTAAAGCTGCAGCATGTAGTTGGTTAGCTTAGCTTTGCACAAAGGCTATTAACAGGAAGACACAGTCAGAGGTAACAAAATCTAAAAGTGATAACAACTGAACGCATCAGATACAAGCAGCTTCTCTGCTGCGTTGACTGTGATGGTCGGGGGATAGAAGGACGGTGTATTGAAAGATATTTGACTGAATCAAAGCGGAGGTGGGGCAGTTGAATTTGAAAGGTTTAGGGGGAGTTTATTATTGACTCTCTAAAGAGACCTATGACTGATACATAAATGAAACATTCACTGTGAATAGCAGTAGTCTACAAAATGGACTTGTGGGGCAGTAGTGTATGCATCCAAAAAGGTCTACCACCCACTGCTTCACAGCTTTGCCTGAGGCAAAGTGTTGAAGAGCACTTGTCCATGAATGACAGCACGCAGCCATTATCTCAAATTTTGTGGTATACACATGCTCAGACCCTCCACACACCAGCGGTCCCCATAGAAACAGCCACTGTGTGTCTTTTAATTGCCCCATAAATGGCTGTCCACAGTGTGACTGTGCCCCCGACGTCTGTGATTTGAAGCTGCTGATTAAAACCCCTCGGCTTTGATTTCACGCTCGTATTAGTGTTTAGAGGGTTGCCATGGAACACCCACCAGGGTCCTGTTTCACTAATGGAAGAAAGCACACGGCTGGGCACGCACTTCACAGCACTGCTGCTCTGACTGGGCCCATGCATGTTATTAACTCATTTGACTTGGCTGGACCCACTTGGACGTACTTAGAAGCACAAGACGTAACTGAAACATGATCACGATCATTTTCATCTGTCTTTGTTTCAGTCCTGCGCTCCCTGTAATTCACTCTCTAGTTCTTCCTTTTCCTCTTGCTTTCCCTCCTCAGACGGCAGCGATTCACACTGTCGCCATGCGGGGTAAATGGGGGAGATTATGTTAAATATGGGAGGTGGAACAATGAGGTTGATGGGTTTGTGGAACACGGTCAGTGTTAAAGTGGGTTCCACTTCTGTCACAGCAGAGCATGGAAATTGTCAGGATGAGTTAAGTTTAAACGTATCTCTGTCATACGCTGTTATTCAGTGAGGGAGTGAGGTTTTAGTCGGTGCCAGCTTGGAGTGCTGTAGGCTCTCATACAGATGAGTCTCACAGTCGCAGTCCATTAAGGGATCATCAGCGTGGAGAGGCACTGCTGTTCACACTCACAGGGAGTGAAGTGAACACAGTCACCTGACTGAAACCCCTGCCACAAGCCCCATGATCCTCACAAAGAAAACAATAAAACTGTGAGCTCCCGGGAACAATGGCTGCTATTTCTGATCACAGAAACCTGCAGACTGCACTCAGTAGACGTCTCTATCCAACCACACTCACTGCAACACATGATCAAGGTGTCTAATTAGATTAGTTTGCACTGTGAGCTCTAATTAGTCATGTTCAGGATGGGGTCAGACATGGTCACCTTCATAGTTGCTGTGTACTGTTACAAGTTGTAATGAAGGAATGTGTGAACGATTTTAGATCTGTAATATGTATTTTTATATGATATGGCATTTTTGCCCCGATCTGTGATGTATTTGAAATGGATTTTATGATTAGTATTAAAATAAACAAAAATCTACTGCAGAGGTTCATTCCCCGATAGTGTTTGTAGGAGGCCAGTGAAGACGGATCAGTGCAAAAGTGATCAGTGGCTGGTCAAGGCCACTGAGGACCTGAGAAAGTATGAGCCAGGCGGCAGCACATTTATATTGGGTCTAATGACATTTGCAAACAGATTTCATGGTTGTTTACTGGTGTTCAGGCATGATAGAGCAAGGAAAACGATCAGATGATGTTTCAAACTCTCATTTTTATCTGGAATTGTTTTTTAAAAGGTTGTTTTTTTTTGCATTATTAATGTCCATTGGAAACTTATACTATATATTAACTATACACACACTATACACTATATTTATGTACATGTACAAAAGTTTTTTTTTCTCTGCAGTGATTAATTATAATGAACAAGTTAGACTTCTTCACCTTTAATGCAGCCTCTAATTACTTGGAAAAACATTGTGGAGAACCACTGCTGACATGACCTGCCTGATTAATCATGTACCTTGCTTTGTTCAACCTTGTAGTCTACAGTCTATGAATCACAAAAGCTATTACAGTTCATCGTCAGGGCAACATGAGTGTCTACAAAAGTTAACGGCAATTCTTTCAGTAGTTGTTGAGACCTTTTACGAAAATCGGACCTACTAGTTTGCAGGGGTGGAAAGTAACGAGTTACATTTACTCAAGTTACTGTAATTAAGTAGCTTTTTTGTGTACTTGTACTTTTTTGAGTAATTTTTAAAATCAGTACTTTTACTTTTACTTGAGTACATATTGTTGGAAGAAATTTACTTAGTTACATTTTAAATAGCTTAAGTTACAAAGTAAAAAATATATAACTCTGTGTGGGTTGTCAAAAGTAGCTACGCTGCTGCCGCCTCCCTCTCTCTCTCTCCCTTCACAGACTCACTCAGCAGGTACACACCTCTCCCCCTCACCGCTACGTGAGTTTGTGCATAACAGGGCTCGTCGCTATGTTGTCGTCTTAATATTAGCCATTAGCCGCAGCTAGCGGTTAAAAGCTGACTTTAATGATTAAAGACAACGTTATCAGGCATGTCCATCTATTCGGCTACGTTTATGGTGACCGTGCCAGACACACCGGGGCTGATCGCCAGACCGGCGGTCCGTTGAGTTAAATGTAGGAGCCCAGTCAGATCCATGGCCATGCTCAGAGGAACAGACAAGCAGCCCACTGCTTCAGAGCAGTTACAGTAAAGAGGCAAGAGAGAGAGAACCTACAGTAACCCCCCCCTCCTCCTCCTCCTCCTCCTCCCCCTCCTTGAGAGCAGAAAAAACAGGTGTGTGTGAGTGAAAGAGGGAGAGAGAGATTTTTCTTTTCTTTTTTTATCCGTATTGAAAATGGTATTGAGTATCGAATATTTTCCTTAATATCGATATTGAGTTGAAAATGTTAGTATCATGATCATGATCGTGACAACCTTAGTGTCAGTAACTGTAACTGTCCATCTGATTGGCTCTGGACAACTGCAGTGTCAGAAGGTCAGAATCAAGTTGGTGCCACAGGAGCTAAAAGATGATGGAGACCAGTGTATCGATGGAGAAGGGACACATTTGGAACACAGAGACATGCACGCAGAATGTGAGGCCAATCTCTGGCCATTAGGCTATACCCCCCCCCCAAAAAAAAAAAAGTAACTAAGTAACTTGTACTCTGAGTAAATTTTAAATGAACTACTTTTTACTTTTACTTGAGTAGATTTTTACACCAGTACTTTTACTTTTACTTGAGTAAAATTTCATCAAGGTAACTGTACTTTTACTTGAGTAGATTTTTTTGGTACTCTTTCCACCCCTGCTAGTTTGCCATCTAATTGCTGTAATTCATCTAATTATCTAATAAACTGTATTAAATAAAAGGTTGTTGAGGCTGAGCATGACCTTTGACCTCTCTGTATGCTACCGTGTGGTCGAGTGTTCTTGCATGATGTCTGACATGATACAGTACAGTCTATCAGATGTTGTGTGTAATGAATGTGTTTCCTGTGTGTGTGCAGATCCTTGTTGGAGAGCTGTGTGCCTTCTTCACCAAGGCAGAGGGAACCCAGGAGAAGACTATAGTCACTGCAGACTGCTGCTACTTCAACCCCCTGCTGAGACGCATAATACGCTTCCTAGGTGAGCACACTGGTTCATATCACACAGCCTCTCTGCTCTTTAAGGCCTGCGAAAGGGCAGTGTTGTGTCTGTGGGCATGGTCAGACCTGACATTAACATGTGTCTTCAGTGATCCGGTCACAAGTGGTCAGCTCTGAATGCGTCCGGTCACACCTGGCTTTAAAAATCTATCTCAAGTAGCTGCTTCAAACGTGTTATTGTTTTCAATCGATCCAGTAAAAGGGAGGTCGGTTGTCAATGTGCTTGTATGTGTGTGAAGAGAGAAGATGAAGAAAGAGCAAGCGAACAGGGCACACAGGGGTTGAGTGAATTAAAGTGTTCAGTTTTACATCACAGTGAAATCAGGTTTTATCCCTTTGAAATTGCAAAATATTTTTGGCTCATTATGAAATTGTGTTGGGACTAATTAGACTGTGGCGCTGACACCGGTAGAATAGAGGATCCTTCAATGTGGCACTCACATTCACACTGGTAAAAGAATCAGATCTCAAAAACATCCTCAATGAGTCTACATGTCAGTGCCAGGTTTGAGGTTTGTGTGTCTGCTGATGAGAAGGAGTGAAAGACACGAAAACGAAAAAGATCAAAACAACATAAAAGGATAGGTTAACTAGTGAGAACGTGACCTGAAACACTGCTAAAAATGTTCCACATGTAGCTGTTAATTGGATAATAAACTGCGATATAATCCTTGAGCTGAGATATTCAGGATCATGGCAGGAAGACACTTATGAATATTAAGCAGCCTGCACATTTGCATCTGAGGCTGAATCAGCTGAGGTGAAACCTCAGGTGATAATAATGTGTTTGAGGCTATTTTAAGAGGGAAAACTCATTATCACCTGTTTAATATCACAGTGCTGCTACGTGTTTTGATATCACCCGCTGTCAAACATCTAATCCGCTTTTCTTTCTTCATCTTCTGAAACATGTTTGAACTTTTCTTTTCCCTCTAACTACTTTTTTAAATGTATTTATTTCATACCACCTCCCCACAATGACCCCCACCCACTTCCTAACTTCTCTCCATGCCTGTATCCCACCCACCCAGGCGTCTACGCCTTCGGCCTGTTCACCACCACCATCTTCGCCAATGCCGGCCAGGTAGTGACAGGAAACCAGACGCCTCACTTCCTGTCCGCCTGCCGACCGAACTACACGGCGCTGGGCTGTCAGTCCACCATGCAGTACATCACAGAGCGCCGCGCCTGCACGGGCAACCCGCTGATCGTCATGTCGGCACGCAAATCCTTCCCATCTAAGGACGCAGCGCTCAGCGTCTTCTCTGCGGTGTACACAGTGGTAGGCTGGAGCACACTGGACCAGACATGTTGTGCTGCTGTGAATGCTTGTTACCCACTGAAACCCTGCTCGCTCCTCTGATGATTACTTGTTTCATTTTCATTTCTACTGAATTCTGTGGGACTGAAATATTGAGCTTTCTCTTCCTGGGAGTCCACACACAGAAGCAGTGCAGCATTCTGAGAAATATGCTAATTTACTTTGTTTATAAAAGTTAGATAAGAAATTGACTTCTCTCTGTCTATAGAGTAAATATGATGCTACAGGAGGAAGAAGGTGGCAGCTAAAAAAAAAATCCACCACCTTCATGTTGTTTATGACACCTGCATCTTATTTTTATTAGCAGTCTCACCTTCTTTAAAGTTTGTCTTCCGTCTGCTTTAAATAAACTCATCCAGAGCAGCTGTAAACCCACCAGTCTCTAGCCAGCCAATAAGAGTTAGAAATTCACTTTTCTACACTTTGTTACCTGTTTTTCTGTAAAAACCTGCTCAGGTGGTTCTGATGTTTGTGTGTCCTGTGTGGCGTCCTGTATTTGTTGTACCCTACTGTGCGTGGCCTCCTCTGTGCCTCTCTGCAGATGTACGTGACGCTGGTGTTCAAGACCAAAGGCACGCGGCTGACCAAGCCCACCATCAGCCTCACCCTGCTCTGTCTGGCCATGCTGGTGGGCGTGGTCAGGGTGGCCGAGTACCGCAACCACTGGGCTGACGTCCTGGCGGGGTTCTTCACAGGGGGAGCCATCGCTGTGTTTTTGGTAAGGAGGCTAAAGCTCCCTAAAGTCTGTGACAATAAAATTAACAAATTCACCTATTGCTATAATCCCTCCAGTCATAGCAGTAGGTTCATTACCTTTAATTGTCGGTGCATGTTGTTTTGAGATCTGCATGGCAGAGACGCGAGCTGCTCAGCTAACGCAACGGAGGTGAACGGTACTTTTTCCTTTCCCTCATCAAACTCATCAAATACACAAACCAAACAACTCCAAAATGTACTTGTGGAGAAGTCGTGACCTGCACATTCACCACGCTATGAAATGATAATGTAACAATATGAAATGGAGTTGTTTTTGAGGCAAATGCGTAGCCGGAACTACATTCCAGACACGGCTGCTGGGCGGAGTGACTTCAAAAATGTAGTAAAAAAAAAAAAGTGGTTCCAAGTATTTGCTTCATGTATCATAATATCACATAATTATATATAAAATATATTATTTCATAGCGTGGTCAATGTGCAGGTCACAACTTGTCCACGAGAGCGATTTGGAGTTGTTGGATTGTGTATTTGATGAGTTTGATGAGGGAAATGCATCTCTGTTGTGTTAGCTGAGTAGTTCCCGTCTCTACCCCACCGATCTAAAAGCAGCTTGCATCGACAATTAAAGGTAATGAACCTACTCCTAATAGGGATTATGACAATAGGCCAATTTGCCAAAATGTTGAACTATCCCTTTAACATGGTCGGCCGCTTTCAACTCCTCCTCCTCCTGCTCTGTTCCTCCAGGTGACTTGTGTGATCAACAACTTCCAGCAGCTGCAGCCCAGTCTTCCTCCACCGCGATCCCAGCGCCCTGAGTCCGTGCTGGGCATGCCCATGGTGACGCTTCCCTGCGTGGAGAGTCCACTCGAAAAGTTAAGTGGTCCTCAGGTAAGGGGCGGGGGTGGGTATGAGGCACAGCTGCGCTCACAAAAGAGGGGCAGAGATACACACCCCTTGTCTCTTACCTGAGTCCGTTGTCGTCCTTTTCTCCTCAAAAAAAGAATAAATCCCCAAACATGCATGCTCCAACCCCCACCCGCACCCCCCAGTCCCAACAGAACCCCCAGAGTGGATCTTAAGATATGAGCGCCGCAGGCCTTGTTACAGGCTGATAACACAGCTCAGACTCACTGTAGCGCTGTGAAATGAGCCGTGGTGATATTCCAGCAAGAGGATTGAACAAACTCCAGAGTGAGTGTTTGCTTTAGAAAGAGGCGCTCCCCTTCTCCTCCACACTACGCCGTTACACGCGTCCTTGTTATCGGGGATTTAGAGAGTCACTTAATCTCTTTGAGGTGAGTCAGCAGTTTGGCTGACACACTTGAGGTGTAATTTACCATTTGGATATAAAGCGAAGCAGATGGCTGCAGGAAAACTATGATTTCAGCTGCGGCTTAACAAAGAGAATTAATAGTAGTAAAAAAAAAAAGTCACAGCGATCGCGGAAGTCGCCTCAAGTTACGTCGTCCTCTCTTCAACACTGCAGCATGTAGATGAGAGTTTCTCAGGAGTGGAGCTGCGGCGTAGTGCGAGCTTCACAGTATCAGGGTACTTAGGAAGATGTCTTGCGTCCTCTGTGGTCTGTCACTGTCACTAACCCTCACCTGACTGCCTCTTTTCCTCTGTCTCCCACCTTACCTCTCTCCTCTCAATCTGCTCCCTTGTCCCTCACTCTCCTCCAGCATCCTGCACTCACCTCCTCCTCCCCACTTTACAACACCTACGTCCAGCCATTCTGAACAACTCTGACCCGCTCTGACCCGCCATCGTCTCTTCCTCACTACCTCCGTCATCCGTTGCCTTATTTCTGTTTTTGCTCTGTTACATCTGTTTCTTCCTCCTCTTCCTCCTCCTCCTCCTCCTCCTCATCCCTGTGCATTGCTCTTGATTATTCTTTTCTTCACTTTTCTCTTTTCCTTCGCCTTCTCTCTTGCCCCGTCCTCTCTCTTTCTCACTCCTCTCTTTCCCCTGCAGACTCCGCGGGGATCTCCGTTCACCGAGATCACATGACCATCAGCCCTATCGGTTCCCCGCCACCCCCGATGTCCTCATACCGTCTCGCTCCATTTCCAGCGAAGTCTAGACCAGTCGGAGCAGCACTCGCCGCACTGTGCCGCCCATCCAGGTGGGCGGTACGCAACGCTGCACCGCTCCTATTCCACGCAGGTCTAGACCTCTCTTAACACACAAATTACAACACACACACATACACACACACATACACATATACATACACATACACACACCTCCCTGCTGCCCTCTCAAACCCTGGGGAACCGATAGGCAAACTCTTCAAAGACTTTCTCTTTGCTGGACTTCCAGTGAAGTAAAACGCTGAACACTCAGTTTAGAGTCAGGTACATTTTTTTTTTCCATTTTAAATATTTTAATTGAAGACTTTTTTTTGTACAAACTGTCATGTGAAGCTCACTTTCATCTTCAGTGGTGTGCTCTATGAGGAAAAACACATCAAACTGTGACCACTGAGAATGTCCACCAGTTTTTTTTTTTCCCCCACAACTCTATGAATGAGTTTTTTCACCCACTTGAAGGAGGCACTTGTTAAAAGTTGAAAATGATGGTGAACCCTTTGTCCGACCCCCTGGACACCGGCTTTGATGTGTGCTGCCTGGAGGGCGCCATGTTGGACCAAAGAAACCTGCTGAAGGACACGTGTGCTGCTGAGATTTATCCATAAAAACATCCTTTTAGCAAAGCCATACACACACACACACACACACACACACACACACACACTGTACTTCTGCTACGTCTCCATCTCTCACCTTATCTCATCCCATTCACACACACACACACACACACACACACAGAGACAGACTGTAGTATGAGTAGCAGTGGCCCAGTCGGCTCCACATGAGGTTTACTCAGATCAAAGGATTCATTTCATATCTCTCAGCAGAAGCACCAGACAAAAGCAAACAGGATGAAAGTGCAGACATCTTCACTTGGCTATCGTCCTCATGTTTTTTTCTCTCAGATGGTTGCAGCTTCGCCAAAACCTGATGTGAAAACACATTTGATAAGACAAAGCCAAGGTCCCAAACTGCAGGTGGCACAAACAGTGAGCCAAATAAAGTGCATCACATTCAGGAGCAAATATTTATTATTTGTTGTATTCTTTTGAGACAAGGAGCCTTCATACAAAACACTCTCTGTGACGTCAACAGAGGTTTTTTCTTCTTCTTTTTTTTCTGCCTGTTTTATTTCACTCTGGAACGGTGGCGTCTCTCACCCTGAACTGGAATTTCTTACTCACCGAATATGGAAAATATTTATTATAGTTCTGTAATTATTGTGATTAATTTCTGAGATTTTATTCATAGATTTATCTATTGACATGTACTGTACATGTGGTTGCCATAAGCGCTACACGTGGCGTGACAGTTTTGCGGATTTTGATTTGCACACTCCCTCCAGTCCATGTCCATTTTTTACTCTCCCTTTCTCCTTTTTTGTCTCCATAGTTTCTGTTTTCACTCTTTTCTCTGTGTGCGTTTGTATCTTGACTATCACTGTGGTGTAAAACGTTTCCCTCTGCTGGACCACACACACACACACACACGAAGACCTGTTTTAAAGAGCACACATATAGTCACACACATTCAAAAGCACACACACGCACAATCACACTTCTGTCCCCTGACCTCGTTGTTACTGTACATCCCCCATCCCCCTCCACTTTCTAACAATGAAACCTGTTTGTATGATATTGTACATAAATCTTTTTTGTATCGAGAGTGTGATTTTTACACAAACATCACCAACACTCAGACTGGAGAAAATCTAGTATTTATCATGATGAAAGTCAACAGTGTATATGAAGGTGCTGAGCCGCTCTGAAGCAACACTGGATCGCCTGGAAAACATCCACATGACTCACTCTTTGTATCAAACTAATGTAGTTGCTCACTGGACCAAGGTTAAACTGGGAGAGACGTTTACTCCCAGTTCAGATGCTGTGTGTTCAAAAGTTCATGAACTTGAAAAGCGTTATCTCTATTGAATTCCCATGTTTGCAGAAATAGTGGAGGTGAACACACATTTCCCTCTTTTGTGTTGTCAGATCCACAGATGTGTGTATGTGCGGCCTCATGTCTGGTCCCAGTCGAATAAAAAAGTCAACAAAGCTAGCATGACACAAGCTAACAAAATCACAATCAGCATCAACTAATTGTATTTATCTCTACAGGTCAGCGAACAACACTGATATATCATCAGTGTATTGAATTTTCGTGGTGGCTAAACGCTGCCTGCTGTGACACCCAGCAGATACAGAGCAATATTAGAGAGTGTGTTTATCATCCAGAGGATTGTAAAGCTAGTGTGGTGTGAGTGTAACGGCTGCAGGAAGTGATGATTTGCATTTCTGTTAGCAGATTAAAGTGGACACACTGGCTGTGTGAGACCTATGCCTCACACGTTGTGGCTGCGTTTTGTGATCTGAAGATTATTCAGATTATACAGCCAGTGTTTTCCAAGTCCTTACGTTGCACCTGTAACACCTGTGTGGTTAGAGTAGTCATTTATGGAGCTCTAAATATCTAGAAAGGTAATTTTTTTTCAAGATGGCCTACTGCATGCGCAACCCACATGTTAGCTAACTGTTGCGTACTGTACATATGCCTAATAGATTTCTTTGTTGTATTTGTGTTGGAGCGAGGTGATTAAATATCATTGTCGTGTTTATTGTTTGTTCCGCTGACCCAAGTGACCACAACAAATTACTTTGTGCTGCTTTAAAGAGGAACTATGCAAGATTTTCACCTTAATTAAACAGCTGCAGAGTAATTGTGATGGTTAAATAAATGACTTGTAACTTGTTATGGGGAGAATGGAGGCTCTCTGCCTTCCACCTAGCGTCTCTTGGCCAAAAACCATCAGTGTCTCGGCGCTCATCTCGGCGGCACCGAGCCACAAACACGCCCTGCCATCCGCAATCTCTTGTTCATGACAGATAAGACTACACAAATATACACATTTTAAAACATAGATAATGTTATCCACCGCTCCATTGCCACCTTGTCGGCTTTTTGTTAAAAACAAATGGCCAGGGGGGAGAGGGAGGAGGGTTAGCAAAACAGCGAAAAACGAGCCGACTTGCATAGTTCTCCTTCAACATTCATGTTTGTGTTTTTGTTAGCTTGTCCAAAGTTAGCATTGCTGACCTTTACAATTAGCTGTGAGCTAACAGAAGACCATAAGTATGTCTGGAGATTTGACAACAAAAAATGGGAGAACATTTTATTCACATCTACTATTCCTTTAAAAACATGTGCACACATGATAAAAACTAGGCCTATCATCTTGCAGGCTCTGTAGGAATCAATGAAGCAGGAAGCTGTTGACGTTCTTTTTTTTAATGTAACTTCTTCTTAGCCCCGACCATATGGTTATTTTGTATGTCAGCGGTATGCGCTGTAGTACCCTGATGTATCATCCCGTGGATCTAAAGCTCTGTTATCTCATGTTAGAGAGGAGTAGAGATTTACTGAGCATCTTGTACCTGTGAGAAGTTTGATTTCACAGTTTGAGGAAAAAAAAGATAAAACAGATAATCTGTTGGCCCAGAGAGCCGCAGACTGTACTACACACACACACACACACTACAAAGTGGTGAGTTTGACTCATGACCTTCGCTGCATGACATCTCTTTGTTCCCTCATTGCTTTGTAGTCTTTCATGTCCCGGTGAAGCAGACATGCCTTAAAATAATCTAAATGATAAAATGTAACAAAAGTACCTTCAACACAGTGACAGCCTGTAATCCTAAGTGCAAGTACAAGTTTCTTATTCGTGCAAAAATCTCAGTAAATCTTCACCGACACCGTCACTCAGCATCTAAACCAGTGTTCACTGTGTGAGCGCTGCTGCAGTACGAGGAATTCATGAATGGGATACAAACAAATAAACATCAACAGCAAAGCATCCTCCAGAAAGAGGCAGATCCTCCTCAGATCAGAGGCTGCTCTCCTCTGGTTCAACTGTCAGCACCACAGCTTTACCTTCCTGTAAGTCTAAGTCATGTTTTAAATCAAAGAGCAAACACGCCGCCGTTGACTGACATGTCAATAAAAAGCACCGATCTCCTTCAGATCTGCAACTCTGAGAGAGAAACACGTTTCCTTTGATCCTGTTGCAGCAAACCCTCTGTTTTGTAAAGATTAGTGTGATGAGAACAATAAATGGATATTGCAATAAGAAAATCTATCTGTCACTGTGCACTGTCTGTTTTGTTTCTGTATTCACAAAGGGATTCAGTGTGTGTGTGTGTGTGTGCTGGTGTATCTGGGTCTGTGTGTTTATCTTGTGTAGGTACACACTGGTGCAAAATGTGTATGTTTGGTCTGTTTGTGTCTTTCCATTTCTGAGGCACAGAGATTTTACACTCACTGATCACTGAGGTTGTTTTTGTTTTGTTTTGTCCAATCAGAGCGCAGCTTCATCAGACTCTCTGAGCATTTGAGCACTTTTATTGAGCTTTATTGACATTTTAATAGTAGTAGTAGTAGTAGTATTTTAATAGTACTTTGACAATACAATTAAAAGATGCTGTCAGTTGCATTATAGGAGGTTTAGCAGCCTTTACAAGATGGTAACAGTGGCCATTAGACAGACCATTATAGGCTGGTCAAGCCATGATTGATTGTTGATGACCTCTGTCATCATCATTGAGGTGTTAGATCTGTCTCTGTCTCTGTGGATACTTTATGTTTCTGCACTGAAACCTCTCAGAGGATCAGCACTGAGCAGTACTCAGACCAGCTCAGCTGCCACCAAATACCACACCACAGTTTGACACCGTCCCTGAACTTCTTCATTCTGATGTTTGGTTTGAACATTAGCTGGAGCTTCATGACCTCCTGTACTGCAATGCTGGCACGTGATTGGCCGATTGGACAATAGAACTAACACAGAGCACAGACCGAGTGAAGTGCTTGACCAGTGTATATCTGTCAAATTAGAAGTGGTGGAGTAAAAGGTGCAGGGTTTCTGTCTGAAACATAAAATAAATGTACTTAAGTCAAATAAAAGCACTGTCTGCTACATCATTTTAACAGCTACTCCAGTAATTTGGCTAAGATGGAGACAAGGTATTTTTACCTTTTATATTAGGCTATATTATTTTATATATTAATTTTACTTACAGTCTCTTTGACCAATCAAAACAGAGGAGAACAAGTCATCAGGCTTATGTTCTCACAGGCTCAGCTGTTCTCTCCGGCTGAGTAGTTCTCATAATGAATGGTAAACTCACAGTATTCAGTGCCACCATGTCTGACCAGGTCCTTTAGTTATACTGCTTATCCTGGCAGGAGGGGGTCTGGTGAGGGACATGGTGCATTACTGTGAAGGAGACGTCCTGTGTGCTGTCACAGGCTCAGCACTGCCATCAAGTGGTTCAGTGGGCTCTCACCCACCCCATGCTTCAGATGGATCTGCTACAATCTGGAGAATGATGCATCATGAACAAAATGAAATTGGGAAATTTTCATATTTCAGCAAATTCATATCCTGTATTATTTTATGATTCCATAACTCTCCCATATCGATCATAAAAGATAGATAATTAGAAAGCCAAGTTGGTAATACAAGTCATTTGTGCTGGGATTAACAAGGTGTGTCTAAATCACTTCTGATTTAAAGATAAAGCTCATATTCGTGCTCAGTTTCAGTCTGGTTTAGTCGTACGCACAATATCAGGAGATAGAATTTCATTTCCACTCCTCAAATCTCTAGAGAGTTTGCATTTGCAGGTAAAATCCACAAGATGGCAATGTACATCATAGACATATATGTTGTGAAGGGGCTAGTGAAAGCCACAGCACTCATCTTTTCAGACATCTTACACAAAGAGATGTCTCAAGCTGTGCCACAAAATGAAATGAACAATTAAACAGCAGCTAACGAGAAGATCTGCACCTGTGTATGCTAATGAGACATAATGAGATCCATTTTCTTAATGTCACAGATAATGGAAAGAATTACTTATACGTCGATGTCTCTGTACACCCTTCGCTCTGCACGCTTGATTTAAGCACCAAGTGCCTTTTTGACTCATTTTAGGAATTCGCAGCCATAAAACACAGCGAACATTATCCATGAATTACAGTGAGATGCTGATCAAAGACAGCTTACAGTACAGATGACACTAATTGCAGCCTGCTCCGTTTTACAGACTTTAGAGAGATGCACCTGCAATTCCTAAAAAACCTTTGCTTGACTGAATTTAAACAACCACCAAAACCTCCCAGTAAGAGAGGTTCAAAGGATGACGCTGTTTCCTTGGTGAAATCCCACCTGCAGCGTCTTTCTGTCTTTTTTTTTTTTGCCCATACAGGCCTCATTAGTGTGGGCAGCACAACTCCCTCTGTTAGTTTGCTGGGAATTTTAATTCCACGGCGTTCCTCTCTGCATTCCAATCACAAGAGTTTTCTGGTAATTTTAGGTAATTTTACTTTCAACCAGCTCGCTCTTTTGGTTTTGAAGTAAACGTGATCAGTGTGACCAAATGCTTTAACACACCGCTGAGTGGTTTACAGACTGTGTGTGAAGGTGGAGGTAAAGAAGAAGAGGCTAAAAAAAAAGACTAGAAAATATGGAGAAAGTGATATTTCTGAGAAACTGTGTTTTTATTCCCTTGGTGAAAAAAAAACAACAACAGCAAAACGACTAATATTGCTGCCTCTTTTAAAATCCCCCTAAGTAGCGAATGAGGCATGTTAGAGGAGAATAACCAAGACCAAACACCATTAAATGAAGACGATAAGTAGATACCTAGAGTCAGTATCTTTAAATTGGGCTGTTTTCATGGGGGAAATTAACCAACCATAGATTTAGAGGTAGTAAAAGTAATTAAATATATCAACTGTGAAATAAAGAAAAAAGTTTGGGTTTTTTTCTTTTGGGGTGGAGAGAGTCAAAATGTTTTTCTCTGGGTGGAGCTGCACTGAGGGAATTTGGATCGTTACTTCAGCATTTCAACACTTTAACCCTGCAAGAAGAGAAGTATTTCTAATCAAGCCTATTGAATTTTTTATAATTTTTAAAAATGTATAATTGATGACTGATGACCGTTAATCAGCGAACCAATGTTTAACGAGTCATAGCTTGAGCAACATTAACTAAACACTACAGCATGGTTTTTCTCTGGGCTATGTAAGACTGTGGCGGGAGGCTGCCTTTTTTTCCTACTGTCTCCGTAAAACAGACGCAAAAGTGTAAGGAATCAATTAAACAGCACAGTTATCTGCTCTAACCAGCAGAGGCTGCAGTCATTAGCATGCCCAGCTAACTAACGCTTCACTTACATTACTGCCAAGGCCAACAAGTAAATAATTAATTGATGATTGTTACAGTATGTTTATGATATTTCAAATAGGAAACTAATAAATCCACAGTTTGGCATTCACCCAGTGAGTATAAGCTGATGACAGGTGCTGTCTGGCTTAGACAACTTGACATGTCACTGCCACCGTCAGCCCAGGTACCGTTACTGTCAAAACCATCAACTGGAGCCATAAGCCAAGTTCCTATTTTAAAGCAATTACAGATAATACAGATAATACAGTTTGAAAGTACAAGCAGATAAACAGTGTTAGCTTAAAACAAAATACAAAAGTCTGACTTTACTTTGATTTTTCTTTATCTTATCATTCAAAGACAAACCAGATCTTCACTGGTCACTGTTTAGGCCTATTGATCCTCTGGTGATGTTAGTCTGTTAGTCATACAGCACATATCTAACTTTGACTTCAGTGTTATGGCATGAGTCATCCATCTTTAAGAATTTCAAGATTTCTTCTTTCAAAGCCGTTTAGCCATAAAATGTACAATGTCAGCCACACGCTGCATTTTCAGTCAACTCACGTGCTAATGTGTTAGCTTTAATTAGTCAGCTAGCTGCTGCCGATAAGATCTGCCAATGACGTCTGTTTATTTCAGCTGCCGGCTTTTGTCTGTTTATGTCTGAAATCAGGGAACCATTGTTTAAAAGAAAGGCTGAGGAATAAACCCAGCCCGCAATGAGTAAGCGATCACATCATTCGTTTAAATTCAGTTCATTTTTAATGTGAAGCGTATCGTTGGCCCTGATTTATATTCTCAGTCCTGTACACAGTATAAGTTTTTAACAGCAGAGCCAGCAAGCAGGTGGCAGGTGAGGACGAAAAGCAGGGAGGGAAAGGCAACGGCAGAAAAAAAAAAAAAAAATCTATAACAACCAGACAGATGGGCATTCCCACCCGAATCTCAAATTCCACCCGGCTCTGTGTTGTCTTGTGTCTGCTGGGATACGGGACTTGTTTCTAAAAGCAGCCGCTGTGAGTTTGGGGCATCAGTTTTATCTGACAGTTTGGAGGAGAGGCGTCGTCAGCTGAGGTGCTCCATTCAGGAAGTTGTACATGTCATCATCATGGTTAAGTGGAGGAGAGGAGGAGAGACAAGCTGGATGAGTCATGATGGGACAGACAGAGACGTGGAAGAGGAGGGAGGAGAGTGTGTGTGTGTGTGTGTGTGTGTGTGTGTGTGTGGCTGATATTGAATTAGTATAGAATATAAGCTACATAGCAGGTGTAGAGCAACTTATTATGTTTCCACTCGTCACCGCTCGGCCTCGTATTCTCTCTGCACCTTTCACACATGCATACATTGCACATGCATGAACAGATACCAGATGTCAGCTCAATATTAATTTAGTTAAATTATAATTGTTCAGGCAGAACTACAGGCTGACACAATGAAATTACACATAAGCGTGAGCTATTGATTTTGTGTCATGTGCAGAGTCTGTGAAATAAATTGAAAGTATTACTATGGCATCGAGCAAAGTGCGCAGAGGCGACAGGAACATAATGTATACACTTAAATCGTCCCTCTAACATGACGAGCAATTACAGATACCCATTGAAAAGCAGGAAGATTCAATCAGGCAAAGTTGAGACTTATATCCAGCGCTGGAGCGGGGTTAATTAGTATACTTGACTTTAACCAACCATGCAGGATGTTGAAGTGTTGAGGGATAATGTTTGTTTAGATACATCGGTGCAGTGTCCTCAGATAATGTCTTCATTAACTATTGATGCGTTCGCACACACTCACACACACACACACAGGCAGGCGGATATAGTCTCCATATCTCCCTCAGCTTTCATGCTGCATCCCTCCACCTCTACACCTCTCTCTTGCTCTCACTCTGTCTCTTCTGCTTTATCCAAGCATCCCGGAAAGTCTGTAAATCCACACACACACACACACACATGCACACACACGCCACCCCCCTGATACGTTTTTTTTTTCTTTCACGCCTGCTCTCTCCTCCTCTCCCTCTCCACTTTTCTCTCCCCTCATCTCTGTCTTCATTCTGTCTTTTCTCCCCCCCCCACCCCTCTCCCTTCTCTCTCTCTCTTTCACTTGAACATAAGCGCGAGGTACACAACGCCCGCCCATCCTCCCTTCCCTTCCCTTCCCCACCCCACCCCCCACTCCACACAGCCCTTCACTCCTTGCATTATCTTTCCCGGAAATTGCATTTCCAGCACAGCCAGGGCCCCATTATGAAGAGGGAGCGACATGCTGTAACCTTTTTAAAAAGCCATTAGTGATGCACCTGCCCCTCCCCCCCACCTCACAGCACCCACCACTCTAGTACCCCACCAAGCCTCACCCTTCGTACATAGATCCCCCCCCCCCCCCCCCTCCCTTCACCTCCCTAACACCACCACCACCCCTTCTTCTCCCTTGCTTCACCCTCCGTGACCCCTCCCTACCCTTATGGCAGCTGTAATGTTATTAGGCCGTTTCTACAGCCATTACTTGGACAATCCCCCCCCCCCCCCCCTCCTCCTGCACCCCTCCCTGAACACTGAGCAGATGCAGAGGGAGCAGCACAGTGCAATGGGTGCAGCGATAAGTATGCAGGGGGTCAGGTGTAAAGGAGCGTTTGTAGGGAGCGGGTGGACGGATGGACGGATGGGAAGAGGAATAAAGATGAACGCATGCGGGAAGGAAAGATAGGAATGTGAGTGAGAGGGGAGAAGGGAGTGCAATCGATAAAGGTAAACAATGGACTGTCTATCTCTCCATCCCCCCATCCCTGCTCCCCTCGTTCGGCCCCCTTATCTAAACACAAACAGCAACTGTAACACCGGACCTGGGTATCACACTCGGCACGTACAAATATGTAAACAGACACAGTTTAAACTACACAGCAGCAGCAGCAGCAGCAGCAGCAGCGGGAGCAGCAACTCGATACACAGTCAGTAGTGAGCCTATGTCGGAGGAGCACTATTGTTGTTGCACTGTCATGTAGTGTTGTAGTTGTGGACCACACTGGCTGTATTATCGTCCAATTAGAATGCAGAGATGAGCCAAGGAGGACAGTAAAGAGGGGAGTGGAGCGGCGGAGAGACGGAGAGAGGCAGAGAGAGAGGGTTGAGACAAGCCAGGCACACAGACAGACACTAAATCCAATTGCATGGGCAGGTTCCAGGAAGCGGATAGTGAGAGATACATGAGGAGGAGGAGGTGGAGAAAAAAAAAAGTCATTTTCCCCTCTTTTCTTCTCCTCCTCTTTCTTCTTCTCCTCCCTTTTCTCCTTCTTCCTGAGTCTACAGGCTCTAATGCAGCAGCTGTGGCTAAACTGTACTGTACAAGCCTACACGCGGCTCAGCCCACTGACTGACTGTCAACGTGATGGAGGTGCTGCACTACACCGAGGCATCGGAGGGGAAACCCAGAGGACACGAATCCATAAAAACAACCCAGTGTATGTTTTATGATTCGAGCCCACTTCATAAAAAGCCCACCATCACACGGGAGGATGTTCATTAAAGTAATTACAGGCAGGATGGCGGCGCTGCGCAGGGCCGAGCTGCAAGGTGACTGCCGTGAATGTTTATAAGAACATCTCGCAGGCCCATATATTCGTGGCGTTAATGTGATCCTAATGCTCGGCAACATATCGATCAAAAGTGCATGAGATGTTGAAGTAGGTTTAAATGATGGCCGAGCTGGCAGTGAGGTTTGTAATCCTCCTCCATACAAGTCCCCTGTGTCTACTAGATGGTAACAGGGCTTGATTCACTTCACAGTGAGTCGCTGAGGGCGCTCTCCTCCCCACGCTCTATCTATCTATCTATCTATCTATCTATCTATCTATCTATCTATCTATCTATCTATCTATCTATCTATCTATCTATCTATCTATCTATCTATCTATCTATCTATCTATCTATTCCTCTTATCTCCTCTCCTCCTAACCCCATCAGCCCGGCCCTCCCTTCCTCTCTCTTCCTCTCTCCAGACACTGACACCAAATGCCACAACAGACGCCCTGCTGATCGATACCATGACATCATCAGGCGTGGACATCATCAGTGGGCTGTGGGCGAGGTGCTGACCTGAAAAAAAAAACAAAAAAACAACACATACACGCACACACACACAAGCAGGAAGCAGCAAATGCACTCACACGCAGAAACCCACACACATACATTAGGACCGAAGGGACTGAGCCAAGCTGAGCTTCTCTCACATCCCATCCCAGCTCGTCTAACCCCTGCCTCCCTGCCAACGCTGCCGCTGCTGTAGTAAATCTGACTGATGACAGGCCCAGGACCTCTTTCACACACGCGTAAACACATGGACACACACCGAGCTAATAGACAATGAGGACATTCCCCTTGAGTGAGCTGTTGAAAGGAGGCCAGGCGGATGGGTGTAAGTACAGTCAAGACAAAGCACCACACTCTGAGACTGTTAAAGCACACTGCAGCTGTCATAGTTGCACTGTTTCACCCTGCTCATCAGGATAAATGAAAAACAAGGAGATCTTAATCCTGTGTGTGTGAGATCAAGCACCCAAGCGCTCTGCACATCTGACAACAACACATCTTTATCCCAAGCCTGACTGACTGACTGACTGACTGACTGACTGACTGACTGACCGGCAGATTATTGTCCGACTTTAACTGGACAGTAGACGTACATTCACTTTTTATGTCTGAGCTACTTGTCTGGAGCTGCAGAGCCGGGATCAAAGAGCAGAGGAGGAGTCGATATCCATAAAGCTGCAAACACCTCCCAGTCTGCTTAAGACGGCTGAAAAACAGCAAAATTACTCAATATTTATGGTCACAGCCGCGGCAATACTTTTCAGCCTTAAGTCGGACTGATGCGGACAGACAGGAAAGAGGGAGGGCGGAGCAGAGATGGAGAAAAATAACTTGTGATTTCTTCATTGGAACAGAAACATCTGTGACGTGTTGTAAATATCAGTTCATTTCTCTGTCACTATAAGTCCGTCTGAAGGGTGACACTCCAGTCTTACACTCATCTGGTCTGACGTCCAAGACTCCTATAAAAATAACTGAAATATCGAAATGCTTTAAATGAAACCCTGCATATTACAGTCTGAATATTTTGGACCTACATACTAAAATATTTACTAGGTACCAGCACAGAGAATAATGAGGTAACAAGTTTGTGTTTGGGCACCTGGAAATAAAACCCACTTGTGCTATACTACAACTACTACTGATGATAATTATCATCATAATAATAGTGATAATAACACAACAACATACCATAATAAAGTTTGAGTGTGTCAGTTAATGTGTAGCTCATATAATCAGTTTAATCATTTTCTAATAAAACTACAACAAGGTTTTTCTCTTGCATCAATTTTGATTGACAGCTGGACCCCAAACTGCATTATTATTGCCCAGTATTTTAGCATCATTTTAAAAACAGTTGAGTTTGATATAATAGCCTGTTGATGGACTGTATTACATCATGCTGGAACCACAGCTGTAGAAAGTTTCCCTAGTTTTTATATTTTTGTGTTAAATATATAACAATTGAATGTCTACAGTTATAGGTGTACACCTGTCTCTCACACTGCATAGCCTAATGGTTTGTTTCCCAGCAGTGACACCGTTCACCCTATTACCATAATAATAACAAAAATAAATATGAAAAATCAAATTTAAATGTCACAATTAAATATTTCCAGCTATTTAAAAATACATATATTAAGTGACAATTTTATTAGCAACATTTTTACATCCTAATTCCAAAACTTCGTGAGTTACTTCCCTACAATTAGACATGTGATCTCGGTACCCAGGAATTACTTTATTCATACCTCATGTGTGCTGAATAATGCCACTATAATTTACCAACTGCATCTAAATCAATACAGAAAAACGACTGTATTTTCTAACTGGTGTAAAAGGTTGATTTCCCCACTGAAACAGAAACAGTCCCAGGAAAAGTCAGAGTGAGGCGACTCCTGAGGAGGAAGCACTCAGTGTCTAATTGGACTGATATATTGCCAGATGTGCTGTCATACGGTATCTGTGGGAACTCTTTAACTACTTTAGATGAGAGATAAAAAAAATAAATAAAAAGAAGCTTGATTTATTTAGCAGGTAATTCATCCATTTTCAGAGCTATTTCAGTGAACAAAATGTACAAAGTGTGCCTCAGCTCATTTGAAATTATATTCAAATATGTTTCTGCCAACCAGGAAATGTATTCATTACATGTCTGCGCTCACCCTGCTTTCTGCTTTTCCAACCATGTTTTCGCTTGTCTGAGTCAGAGATGCCACGCGGACGTAATGGCCAATTCAAAAACAGTTATGTGAAAATTGTTTTGTTTTTTTTTCCTTTCTTTTTTTGTCATTTGTTTTGTTTTGGACTGGGTAAGTCCCTGCATTGAATCATGCAATCATTGGTCATGTTTGTTGATATTGTTTGGCTATGTCAGTAACTGACTGAGCAGACTGGACACCAACTGTCTCTGTTTGCATTCTAAATATTTACAAACCATATGGTCATAAAACTCAGACTTTGATCGTAATGCAGCTGGGCAAAAATCGAGCTCAAATTATTCTTCATCCCTATACCTCCAGGGAAATATTATTTTGTTTTTGCATTATTTACTTTTCTCCCTTATTGTTTAGCACCACTGTAACAATGGTTTTTCTTCATGTTGATGCGATGTGACAGGCGCGGTGTCAATTCACTTCTCATGTGATTGCCCAAATTGACTCAATTGACCAATTGATTCAATTAATTTCAGTTGATCAGAGTGATGCAGGTGAGTTGAGCTGGAAACAGTGGCTGAGTGTGAATGTTGGTCCGTCTATATCTGTGCAAGCCCCGTTCTAAACATGAAGCCCTGACACCTGAGAAGGATAACAGCTGGCTGGATTCATTTCACTCTTAATAACTTTTGATCCAATATTCAGCACAGTCTTAAATCAAGTTTAATTTGTGATATCACTGTAATGAAAGGGAGCTGCCTGTTCACTAAAATCCTCCAAACAGCAGCAGGTCTCCTTGTGCCAAAGCCCCGGGGGCTGTAGAATGTGCAATAGGCCTACTTCTTTCTTTTTTTTCCCCAAACCAAAAATTAATGAAAAGGTGTCAGGAATGAATTAAACAGTGTGTTTGCACTATTACAAGCTGCAATCATTAGCATGGCTAACTAGCTTATTATCTACAGTAGTAAGTTGAGCATTTCTCCGTCCTCAGTCTGACTCTTTATCATAGAGCAGAGCGTTGCGTTCACTAAACACACTGGTGTGTCCTTATCGCTCAACACTCAAACAAGTCACAAGTAAAACAAATATAATAAAAGGACCCACACCGCAATTCAAGAGCAGTGATTCTACATGGATCATCAGCTGCTGGGGAATCTGTCTTTGGCTGCAGCTTTAGCCAAAGCCTTTTATTGTTACATGCCACGGGCACTATTTCTTTAGTGCCACTGAGGGGTTTTGATGGCACTATATAGCAGGACTATATACATTTACAGGTTTGCAGAGGGTGAATTTGGTGCATTGTATATATAGGGAATAGGGAATCATTTTACACACAGCCAGTGTCTTCAACCCAGCAGAAACCTCCAGGGCTGTAAAACTGAAGCCAGCACTGAAGTTCAGTTCCAAAAACTCCAAAAACAAGTCAACATTTTATTAAGGCTCAAAGTTTTGAATAATTTAGGGTGTGGCTGCTTTGACGGACAGGTGGGGGAGCGTTTTTTTGTTGTTGGAACAATCAGTCCCAAAGTCTTGGCTCCACAGACGACCCACCTCTTAGCTAGCGGGGTGAGACACTGCCAAGGTGGTGACTGTGCAGCAGCCCACTCTGAGCTCCAAAACCACTCTTTAGAAAACTAGGGGTGACAACAAAATGATACAGTCCGGCCAACGGAGGAAGATCCACATAGGATCCAGACATTCATCGCCTGGAAAAGGAGGACACATTTCTCATTGGAAGGAGCCTTTGAACTGGGACATCCTAGTTGCACCACTGTGATGCAATCAGTTCACAAGTGCAGCCTATGAAGGATTCGGCCTCAGAAATGGGACACGGCTTAAATCTTCAACAGGCTAGTAAGTGTTAGCTCAATTAGCCAGTGAGCTACAGCTCCCTCTGTCCAACATTTGTTTTTATCATTCGGAGCAGTAAATCTAACACCGTCATCAGTGTAAAGTGCCTTTTGTGAAAACAGAAAGCTCGACAGGGGTAGAAACAGCAACTTAACACAATACGCTGCACAGTGCGTCGAGGCCGGCCTTTGCTTGCTTTGGTATGTGGGAGATGTGGAGCTCACAGCCTCTGGTCACAGTGACTGTATCTCTTGATGTAGCAGGGTGCCATTTCAGCCTGTCACCCACAGCCTGCTGCCGGACCAGATGAGACCAGGCAGCGGAAGCGAGGAGAAAGCAGCGGGGTGTATCACACCTCTCCTCCAGCTCAACTCCACGGACTCCCCATGTGTCCTTATATGTACAGTAGCGTGTAATGTATGTGCCTTTCACTTTAATCTGCCCTGTCACTTCAGCCTGGGGCCGACTTTGAGGAAAGGGAGATTTCTATTCTCAATTCGTCTCCTGTACCAGGGCTCCTTTTATATTTCCCTGTCCTGTCCCTCCCTCCTGCCATCCCGTATTCTTGTCGCCCAGAGAGGAAGGTATGGGGGCGCGACCCTTTCCTTATTCCCCTTTCTTGCTCAAACATTGCACATTCAGAGTGTGTGGTGCAACAGAGTGAAGTGGGCCCATTGAGCTCCTCCCTGCATGAATGTGTGCGTTTGGAGTGAATTGAGCTTGACTTTGAGTCCCCACGACCCACTCAGCTCCCCCCCTCCACCCCCCCTGCCGCTCCATCCATCCCCACCATCGGCACCACCTCCTCCTCGCCCACCCGCCCTCCCCTTCCATAGCAGGTGGCGCCACTGGCAGCGGGGCAGAGAGAGGGCTTTGATTCCTAAGCCAGTGGGCTCAGTGCATATTCAAACTAGGGCCTTTTGTTTGTGTTGCTGCGAGGCCCGAGTCAGACTTGCATGCAGAGAATACAAATCAGACCTTTGACAGGAGCAGTTAACCTGACGCTAAATATAGCTGCCCTGGGTCTGAAAGAGATGGAGGGAGCACTGGGAGAGGGAGAGAGAGAGATGGAGGGAGCACATAAGGCGAGAGCAATGTAGAGAGTGAACAAAGAGAGAGATGAGGCAGGGTGAGGAGAGAAGTGAGAGCGGAACATATAGGGGAGAGAAATGAGAAGCCTTTCTTCCTTTCTCTACCAAAAGACTCATATCAAGAATATAGAGGGAAAAGTATATAGAGATATGACTGCTGAGCAATGCACTGACGTATGCAAAGCCCGTGTGATGTGTGTGTCGAGGAGGAGGGCAAAAGAGAGAATAAATAAAAAACAGAGAGTCTGGGAGTGGGGAGCATGGTGGGGGGAGAGTGGCAAATGAAAGATAGGGAGAGTCTGTTTAATAAAGCAGCAATCTTGAGGGAGCGAGGGTGAGGGAGAGAAGGAGAGGGAATGAGAAATGTGCTCATGCCACAGGGATCTGAGCAGACTGCAAAAGAGGGCGAGAGACAGAGGAAAGACAGAGAGAAGAAATTAGAGAACCAAAGAGACAAAACAGCCAGGAAACAGGACAGGAGCAGGACTCACAACTCAGCCGTCCTGTCTGAGTCCTCCAGTGATCCCCCCTCCCCAGAAAAACCCCCCCCCAGCTCTCCACTGGGGGACCATCTTGGGTCAGAAATGACCTCAACGTTGGGATGCATTGTTGGGCCACCAAGTCAACGTGGGACAAAAACTACACAATGTGTGTAATTTAAACACAACCCCGAAGGAGCCGCGTGAAGCACCCTCTTCCTGCAGGTTGTGTGTGTACGTTACACACACAATACATGGGATGGAGAGTCTAGCCATTGAGTGATTGACAGGCGGCATGCAGCAGTATTATGTAATACTACAGCTGTATCAGCCGCAGAGTGATAGATGGTCAGATATGGCGTGTATGCGTTTCCAAGATATAAAGTAAATCTGCCCTCCGTCGTGTCAGGCCGGTCCAACCCTGCATCCTGATACCGTTTGACAAATAATAAAACATGATGAATGGTGGTGCAGTCCCACAATATGCCCACCTCGTCAGCTATACTCAGCTATTATGCAATGATGGAGCAACACCTACTTCAACATCAGCACCACTACCACCATCACCACTACCACGACTACCACACTACAGCGACTGGAGTATACTACCTCTACTTCCACTGCTACCCGGGGAGCTGAGCTGTGTAATCCCCCGGCGGATAAGGCGAGGTTTGGAGAGATTTGGGAAGCAGAGATCTGCCAGTCCTCTTGCTGTGGAAATTCAACGGCTAGAAATCCCATGGGATTGGATTAGGATGGATATAGAGCCAGTCACTGAGAAGTTGCTGTCAGGGAGCTGCAATGCTCACAGTGGGCCACAGTACTCACACATACACAGATTGTGCTCCTGAATAGGCAGGCGGCGAGACTTCCTGTACTTGTGCATCAGGCAGTAATGCACTTACCGTCTGTCCATCAGCTCCTATTATGTGCTGCTGATGAAAAAGACAATTTTAAAGGAAAAAAGAGGAGGGGGGAAAAAAAGCTCGATGGGTCCAATTTTATGCACAATGATGATTTGGTAGCGAGGCAGGCGGGGCCCAGAATTAATAACAGAAAATGTCGATCATTCCGCCCAGAATTTAAATGCAGGACCATCTGTAATTGTGAAAAGTTAATTAGCCTAACGTGCAACGCGGTCATGTTCAGGGCAAACGGCTCCAAAGTAGAGCTCTCCAGGCAGCCTGCCAAGGCCTAATGAGTGTCTCCTGGTGTGCAGGTTTATCATTTGAACACTTTGGTGAAGGTTACATTTGAATAATTTCCAAGCCTTAGTTAGAGACTATTGTTTAATGTGCTTATTATAGCCTAATGGAATTAAGACATTGAGACAAAGGAGAAAACTGAGGGTACGCAAAGTCCAGTGACCAATAGAAGAAAAAAAAATGGAGCCAAGTTAACATATTTCACTCTACCACCCTTTCTGCTGTTTTTTTATTGATCCGCTTATTCATTCGTGCGTTTATTAGTTATTTGTTTATTTATTTGACTTCCACCTAATAAATCCCTCAGTACGGGAAGTGTCACTACATCCCAATCAGTGTGCATCACCATCAGCGCGGTGCGCGAGGCTCAATCTGCTGCTGCTGCTGCTGCTTCTCTGTGAATCCTGAATCGTTGAGTCGCCTCCGCCGCGCCCCTTTGACCACGCTTGATTCGCAACAATGGGAGGACAGGAGAGAGAGAGAGAGAGAGAGAGAGAGAGAGAGAGAGAGAGAGAGAGAGAGAGAGAGAGAGAGAGAGAGAGAGATGAGGGCAGAAGCAGAGCCAGAGATTCCAGGATCTAAAGGGAGGATAAAGGGTGCAGAGTGTCTGCCTCTCGGATTTTTCCTCCTCTTTTACCTTCATTTTTTTCTCTTTTACAAGGGAGAGGCTTTTTTTGGAGGATGGAGGGAGAAAAAGAAAAAGAGAGAGTTAGAGAGGGGGCGTTTCCCCCCTTCACTGTGATTTCCAGATATTGCCAATACGCTGTCGTCGACTTGAGTGCATGAGGAGGAATTGACAGACTTCCAACAATGGGGTGAGTATGGAATAAATCCTCCAGAGATGCTGCCTCTGCCTCTGCCTCTGCCTCTGCCGCTGCTGCCGCTGCCGCCTTTCTTTTCATAATCCGTTTGACTTAAATGCTGTGTAATAGAATTAATGCACAAGCGTAAGTCACGCAGAAATGTGTGGCCAATATGGCTACAGAGCCGTGAGAGGAGCTGTCAGGTCTGTCAGGTGGGCTCATTCAAGTCTCTGACCACCGTAAAAAAGAAATCGCCTCTCCGTGAGGAAGGGGCTCGGGGCGGAGGGAGAAAGGCGCTCTGTGCTGGAGTCGCATCACAAAGCCAACAGTGGTGTCACGGCATAACCTTGTCAGATCACACCTTCCCTCCTTTATTCCCCTCATTCTCTCTCTTTATCCCCCCTTCCTCTTCATTCTGCTGTATTTCCAACTTGTTCTGGAGCTCTTTCCCTTTTTCTTAAAAAAAAAAAAAAAATCCATCTCCGCAAGACTGAACTAGGATAAAAGAGTTGGACGTGACTTCGCTTGTTGCTTACATTTGCAGTGACTTCTCGTCGTGTTCACAGCCTGCTCTCTACTGCAGATGTGTCTGACTATGCTCCTCTTTTTTTTTTTAAATAAACCTTAGAAATTCAAAAAATACTTACTAAAAGTAAAAAAAGATGGGTTTTTTTTCCTCCACCGTTTGGTTTTCAACATCTTTTCCACCGGAGTTGTGTGTCAGTGAAATGGGGCTTGATTTTTTTTTTTTTTTCTCCGTTGCCACACTAACATGAGACGTTGCTGGTGTGTTTGTGGATGTACATCATCTACTCCAGGCTCTCAGGCCTTCCTTTGAAATTCTCTTTCATGTCTCACAGTAAATCTAGTGTAAGTTTCATGTCAGTATCTCTGTGGCCTAAACACTCTTCACTCCAACATTTTATGCTGCTCCTCTAATCTGATGTCCTCTTCAATTGATTGGCTTCAGTTTCACGTCAATGAAATATTCAAGCTTTCTCCTATAGACACCCCCCCCCCCTCCCCACACACACACACCACCCCACACCCACCCTGTGAGTTGTGTAATTCAATAATCAGAGAATTAATATTTTCTACCTTTTTCAAAGCAGATATTGCCTATAGCCTATAATCGATTGAATTTATCGCATTTGCAATTCAATTGGTTGCTTTTGGCAGCTTGTGTGTGTGTGTCTGTGTGTGTGTGTGTGTGTGTGTGTGTTTGAGAGAGCATGTGGCAGCGCAATGTGCATGTGTGTGTCATAGAGAAAGAACATCAATTTGAATGAGTGTGTGTGTGTGTGTGCGTGAGCCTCCCTGCCTGCCTCTCAGTGTGCATGTGCTCAGCCCCTCAGGCACGTTGGCAAGCATGAACTCCCTGAACTCAATCCTTGTCCATTAAATTCCTATTGATCAAGCAGCAGAGAGAGACATAAAGTTCCATCTCCTCGGTTTCATGTGGGCTCGGCTCGGAGCTGGCTCTCCGTCTTTTAGGCTCTCTACCCCCTATAAAGAAGAGAGGGGAAGGAAAAAAGAGAGGCGAAGAAGGGAGGAAGAGGAGAAGGAGGAGGAGGAGGAGGAGGGGGAGGAGGAGGAAGGAAAGAGGGGAAAAAGCCTGGTTGAAGCCTTGGGAATCCATTAGGAGAGATGGATGAAGAGAGGAAATAGGAATGAGCTAACAGTTGATTACTAAATTGTAGTTAGTGCTTGGACATGAAGCCTTTGTGTGAGTGTGTGTGTGTGCGCGCGCGGATGTGTTTGATCGTTAGCTTTCTCTGTCCATTTGTTTGTGTGTTTGTGCTTTAGCGCAGTGCACATGCATGTGTGACTATGTACTTTGTGTGTGTGTGTGTGTGTGTACAGGGGAGACCTCCATTTAGTAACGCAGCAAAGCGGCACATATCTCTCCACTGGGAGCTGTCCTTGGTTCTGATCCGTGGCCCTATGCTCCTCCAGCTCCGCAACACCCACCCCCCAGACACACACACACACATACACGTACACACACATGTACACACCACCACCCACCCACCCACCCGTCCCTCCACTCCCTCCCCAATCATTCCCTTCCTCCCTCCCCTCCTCTCCACCCTGTTGATTGACATCCACATGCTCTCCATTTGGCTCGCTAAAGGCTGCATGTATGTGTGTGTGTGTGTGTGTGTGTGTGTGTGTGTGTGTGTGTGTGTGTGTGTGTGTTCATGTGTGCACCTCACTTAGTGTGACTGGTGGAGGGTGTTTTTTCGGGTGGAGCGGGGGAGGGACTGGGCCATCCTCAGAGGGCCTTGAGCAGAGAGGATGCTGGGTAAAAAAAACGAGTGAGAGGAGGAAAAACAAAACATCTGTGTGGTAATTGGGCTCCCCTTAGTATTGTAACGCATACATTGACATCTGTTTGATAATTGGCTACCCTTGCTCCTCGGCGTGTGTCATGCTAAATGCCGGTTTGGTGGAAAGGAAGAGAGAGAAAGAAATGAGGGGGGGTGGGGTGGGGTGGGGACGGGTGGGGGGACTGGAGTGTGAGTGAGCACATGCATTTGTGCATTTGTGTGCATCTATACACCAATAAAAGGGAGGGGGGGGATGCTTAGATTTGTTGGTATTGTAAGAGCTCCACAGGTCTCGTGTGCACATTCACCACCATTGTCTCTTTCATGAAAGAAAGGCTCGACTTTCGGCGTGCGTGACTCCAAAGCGGAGGTGTGCACGAGTTCACATCCTGCATTTAGCCCGACAGATCAAAAAATATAAGTGCTAAGTGTCAAGTGATTGTTTATAGCCTCTTGTGCTCAGCCTCTGGGGTTTTGCAAGCACGGTGATTTGAGCCACGGACCCAGAAGCAATATTAGCTGCTTCCGCAATTTGTTCAGAGCTTTAGAGGGGAGAGGCCGTCAAATTGCATAGATAAATATGTTGAATAATTGATGCGGCGCATAGTGGGGAGCTGTTTGGGAGCACACTAGAGATTGCCGGTGATGCCTGTGTAGCCTTGCAGACAGACTGTCTGTTTTAGACGAGCCTGGCGCGCGTGTTCTATCCTCACTGGGTCTAAACATTACAAGACTCATTCTTATCCTGATGTGCGCTCAGATCTGCACAATCAATCCTCGATGTGTGGGTCCAAGCTTTTGGGTTTATAAAAGGGTCTGTGATCTGAATTTTTACATCATCCTCTAAGTCTCTCCTCTACCAGAAACCACTTGGATCAACAGGGTGGATGTTTAAAAACTCCTTTCACTGGACCTCTCCGTCATCAGACGTGAAGGTTTAAGCCGCTACTTAAAAAAAAACTAATTCCTAGTAATACCTCATAATACCTACCTATTCTATAATCCCGCAGATCTATACAAGAGTGTCAGAGCTTATAGTAATGGTTGAAGGATTAATTTGGGGATTTCTCTTAGATGACACATGGGAAGGGGTTGACTGAGTCAGGGGAGACCGGCCGGACGGGCCACCAGGACAGTTAAGAGCTAAGATGTTAAGTCTCGCAGGAGCCGAGACGTGGGGGAGTTGCTCTTCCTCGCTCCATCTCCCTCCCTAATGCTGTCTAATGTGAGAGCTTATGGTGAGCGGAAGAGGAAGAAAGAGTTGTAAAGACACAGGGATTTGAGATCTCAGGGCCTCGGAACCACAAGGGTACTATCAGGCTACAACCTCCTATGAAGAATCCTAACATTTTCAAAACCAGCCCTTTTCTGTCTTTCAGTCTTTTCATCCTTTTCTCTGCCCCCCCCCCCCCCCACCACCAACCACCAACCACCACCACCACCACCACCACCACCACCCAGCCCCTCCACCCTTTGAAAAAGTGTGGTATTTCACATGCAGAGGTGTTTAGAATAATAGCAGGAATCACTCCTTTCATGTAGTCTCTTTTCAGTGCAGAGGAGCGCGCGGCGGTGTTCTCCACCGTTTGATTCCAGGGCCTTGAAGATGCGAGGGCAGAGGGATGTGAAGACTGCTTATCTCTTCCTGACACAGCCAATCATGTCGTAGAATGACAGTCCGAACCCAGCTGATACTGCCCCCCCCCCCCACCACCACCACCACCACCACCCAACACCCCCCCTCCCCGCCCTCCCTTCTCTTTTTCTCTTTCGCACACAAACACACTCCCTCCTGCTTCTATCCATTTCTTTCTCTCTCATCTCTTGAAATTACACACGCTCTCCTTCTTTTTTCTCCTCCCTGACATTTTCCTTATTTCTCTCTCTCTCTTTCTTTCTCTCTGTCTCTCCCTGATGCCTTTTCTCTTTTTCTCTCTCTCGCTCATCATGTCGCCTCCCTCTGTCCTTTTCCCATCTCTCTCACACACGTAAAAACACACATGTGTGCGCTCCACCACCGAGTCTGCCTTTTTTCCTCTCATTTCCTCCCTCCTTAGAGCCTCCACCTCTGTGTCTTTTTCTTTCTCTTTCTCTCTCTCTCTGTTTTCTTCATCCCTTTCTCCTGATTTCTCTCATGTGTGCAGCATGGGGGCTCGAGCTCGCAGCACTGCGGGGGCAGCCCTCACTCCCTCAGATGTATGCGTGTGACTGTGGCACTCACTGATAAACACAGGGACAGGGATGGCAAAGCTCACATCTCCCACTTCCTTACTCGCACTCAGTCAGGGGTCCCGAGCAATGAAAAAGAAAACAAAAAGCAAAAAAAAAAAAGAAACTTTATTGCACCCTAGTGCGCGGTGACAAAATGACTATTCGTGTAAGCACGGCAGTCCATCACAGTCTTTCTCTGCCTTCTCTCTTTGCTTTGCCTGCTGCTGACTGCAGATACAGTTGGCGTGGCAAAGGAAATAGTGAGTGGAGAATATTTACGACACTGAAAACAACAGCGGTTTCATTGTCGCATTGTAGTTGACGCCATTAAAAGAGATATTTACTCCAATTAGTGAGGATTTCTACACAATAGAGAGCGGGCAGCTCGAACAAAGCACTGGCTGCTCCATTTGGACGGATAAAACCAACTCGCTAATGATTTACTCCCCATGTCTTTTACTAATTGCTCAATGCTCATGTTTCAATATTCATTTTACTCTCATAAAGATATAATATATATCTACGTGCCATCTGCAGACAAAGCTCAGCAGTGAAGATGTGTTGGTGGTTGTTGATTGACGGGCAAATAATCGGTGACCACTTCGGTGACCGATTTATCGTTTTCCATACAATAAAAAAATAAAAAAGCTTCTCTCGTTCTGGCCCCTCAAATGGGATTTGCTGCTTTTCTTTGTCATACATCACTGTAAACTGATTATCTCTGTGTTCTGGGCTATTAGTCAAACACAACAAGACACTTAGCGACATCAGGCATTAAGACATTTTTTAAAATATTTTAGACAATTAATTGATTGATGGAAAAGATCATTTTGGGGTCAATAATAATAAATAATCACCAGTTGCAGCCCTAATCTTTTGATGAATCAGTCCCAGAAGAGTTACGCTCTCTCTCCTCTCTCTCCTCTCTCTCTCTCCTCTCTCTCCTCTTGTCTTGCAGGACCTGGACAGTTTCAGCAGCTTATGAAATCGCCACCCTTCCCTCCAGCTCTCTCCTGCTGTATGGCGTCGAACACAGAAAGAAAGAGGGGTTGCCGGGGGGGGGGGGGGGGTGGCGGCAGGGAGGGAAGGCTGGAGTGAGAACGAGAGGAGAGAGAGAGAGAGAGAGAGAGAAGGTGGAGGGGAGTGAGGTGGCGTGACCGTTTGCTCCCGTCTCGACCACGGGTATTCTTGGGTTGATAATACAGATGTCGATGTTATTGCTTGAGAATACGCGTAGCTGAGCGGAAGCCATCATCTTCGATAACAACAAACGTTCCTCCTGCTGATGTGAAGAGCGGCCGCGGCGATGGCAATCCTCTCCTTAAGTCCTGCTTGTGGTCCTCAGACTCAACCCCCCGTTCCTCCACCCGCCATCCTCTCGGCCTCTGCAGGAAGTAAGATCCTTCCAAGCGTGCATCACACACCTTTTTAGCTCTGATTGTTCATCCGCTTGACAGATGCCCTTATCAGAGAGCCTGGTAAAGAGGGGAATCCAATAAGTGCACATGGTGGAGGGATGGGGAGGTGGGGTTGTGCGCTCAGGGTTCGCTGGTTGGGTGGAGGGTGGAGAGGGGGGGGGGGGGAGGCTGGGCCCCCAATGGCAGGAAGACACGACTCTGCACGACAGGACAGAAGGTCCAGCAGTCGCACTAGCTCCTGTGGCTCGCCGTGTATAAGGTCACAGTCAAAGAGCAAATCCAATATCCAGACAGGCTGGCGGGCAGACGGGCGGGCAAACAGGCTGGCGGGCAGGTAGGGGCACGGGCAGGAACACATTTAGAAAGTAAGAGATAAATCTCAGTCTACTCTCAGCTGTTCTCCAGGCTGCCTGGAGGAGGGGCGGGAAGAGAAACAGAGACAGGGACAATGAGAGAGACAAACAGGAGGCAGCAGACGAGAACAATGTCAAGGAGGAAAAGCCTGTCGGATCAAGAGGTGGACATTCACTCAAGTACTGTACTTCAGAGTTATTCCATTTCCTGCTACTTGCGCTTATACTATTCCAGAGGTAAATATTGTATTTACGAGTGTGTGTTAATCCACTACAGTTACCTGACAGGTACAGATTCATTTTCTATACAACAAAAGCTTCTAAAATACAACGGTGAAGTGCAAAACATCGCAGCATTCATTATTTTCCGCAAGGAAGAGAAAAACACAACAGTGACAGTGACAGTAATCCAAGCGTTCAGTTTTAGTTTCATCTGGATGTCTTTATCTCTGTATTTTTTAAATCAGAAGCAATTTTACCATGAAATCATATAACAATCTTCCCTTTGTTAAACCATGAAACACCTAATTGTCCCTTTTTATATTAACGTTCTGAAATATAAGAACCCTTATAATAATGTTAAGATACAGTGTTACTGCTGGATAAAATCTCAATCACATAATAGTAAAAAATATATCAATGTAAATGTGTAAAAGAGATTAATTGTTTATTATGTTGCTAATTACATATTGAAATAAGAACAATACATAAAAAAAACTGTCCTTCATCACATTGCATGAAAGCAACATCATTAAACAGGAGCAGATCTCACAGATCGCCTTGAGCAAGACGTGTCAGGTGTTTTAAAAAGACACAATGCAGCTCTGCATCTTATTGAAATCACATTTACTGCGGACTCTGACGACCATAAATGAGTTAACATGTCCAACCAGATCAGCACGCATATGTTGTTCACAGTCTGTATTATAGAACAAATCAATTTCAATCTTAATTCAATCATGCTTCCTGATTCTGTTGCAGCTGATTTTCAAGTTGATTTAAATGAAAAACGGTGAAATTTTCCTGCACTACTCCGACAGACAGGCGCACATATTCAAGAAAGGAAGTGAAAGGAGCATCTCTATGAGAACGACAGGTTTGATGATAAAATCACCCAACTGTTAAATTGGGCTAAATAAACTCCACCTCAACCAGGTAACAATAAAATGCTGTTTACACCTAATTAAAAAAAAACACACACACCACAAAATGGATCAGTTTGACTTTAACATTTGACTTTGCAAATAAAACTGAAGTAAAAATCTGAAAACAAGACTTTTATTTGTATTGGAGGATTTTCACCCTGTCATGTGGCGACAAAGGAACGTGATAACCAGTTTCACCACACACAAAGCATGTTTTAGAGCTGAAATGTTACACTCATAAAAACATTGTTCCCTTAATATTATTTGTTATCACTCGCCTCGTCCGTGGTTCCCTGTGGGGTGGTCAGAATGGTCAATTTCTCCACTGTGGTATTCTGTAGTTTTCAGGGAATTGGATCATATTAGTGTTATTGTAATGGGGTGTAATAAGATTATTCAAATCCCTCTATTTCACAGTGGGCGAATGTGATGCTGAGGCTCATCCATGTAAAAGGGCCCTTTGACAGAAACTGTGTCTGTGTGCTAAACCCTGGAAATTCCCAGCCAAGAGGATTCTCCACGCCACTCCCTAGAGACTCCACTCACATCAGCGCCACTGTCTCTCTGTCATTGTGCGTGTGTGTGCATGTGGGTGTGTGCAATTTTTCTGTCTCTTCTTCCACACAGCAATTAAAGATCCAATTGATTTCCCTGCCTACACTGATTACCTGCTTCACTAGTTTGGTTTTTCTATGATATTGGATTAATACTGGGACTATACACAGGGAGGAAACACAGTCATATCAAAACTTGATATTATGTTGTAACAACGGCCTCAAAAATGATCATTTATATAACTGAAGTGATTATTGGTAATTGATAATTGATTTGTCCACGGGCAGAATAGTAATTAAATTTAACAAATAATTACATATTAAAGTGAGTTTTTCATGGAGATAGCTAAAACATTCTGGCTCTAGTTTTTCAAATGCAAAGATGATACTAAACAGAATATCTGGTGTTCACATGGGACATAACATTTTAAAGGAATCAAATTATGTCAGACATTGTAATCAATTTTATTGAAATTAATAAGAAACAAATAGTCTGTAAAAAGAATAAAGAAAAGGAATAATCATGAGTTACAACTCCAGACATTTAACAGCAACAAAAAAAATCATATTTTGCAAAAGCATTGTGTTGAATGTCTTATTCTTATAGATATAAATATGTGGGTCCATGATCATATCAAATAATAATTTTCTTAATAGAGTTGATGCCACTTAACCATCCTCTACTTCACATATATTAATGTAACAACACTTGAAGATTTGTATGAAGATGATACAGCCAGAGGCTCTGTAAGCCTGCACTCAGACACACCATTGTTTAGGATCTCCACCAGATAAGTGGCCCTAAACTCAGACTACAACTGAAGATGATGGGAACACCATTATACAGTAGTTGCACAGGCAGTTGGTCATAAACCAAACTATTAGACACATGAAAACTTTGACGTGGTGATGGCGCTAGATGAAAAGTTTAGGAAGCAAGATTCATCCTGTTGGAACACTGCATGTCCACACAATGTTGTTCCAACCCACCAAGAAGATGCTGAAATATTTCACAGGATAAGTGAAAGCTTTGGCCTGTGTGAGACACAACTGGAGAAGTCAGGTTGGAGGTTGGATCAACAAAGTCTTGTGGATTCATCCTCTGGGCACCATGAATTTTATTAAAATCACTACAGTGTCAAGCTCCTGGAGGTGTGAGAAGAAGAGTCGATTGTCTCCAGAGGTTATGATATTTTAATCTGGATCAAAGTGGTGAAGTCGCTCACCCAGTTTAGCTACAAATATAACAATATCCACCATAAACTGTATGTAATGATCTGCGGGAAGTATTTATAACGTGTTTTCAGAGAATATTATGTTGATCAAATGCACAATTAAACTGCCTACACTACATCTAAGTGTATATTCAGTAACACTGCCTACACACCAAACAAAGAAAACACCTATATTTCCTCATTCTTCACATCCCACAGTACTGAGGATGACGAAGGTGATTAATCTATTGTGTTTGCTCGACAGTCGCACCCATCAACAGCTGAATGTCCAGCACGTTACATGTGTGAGTGAGCTGACATCAACCCCCCGATTCAGAATCAGCCGAAGCCTCTGACCCACCATCCTCCACCCAAGCCGCTGTCCCCCACCCCCCCCCCACCCCTATACTTCTGTCTGCAATAACCACAGCTCTAGAGCAAACAGAGACAGTCGACTCTGAATGAATAAGTACGCCTTGGATTTGGCCACGCGGCGATAGTGGTAATTTCCCCCTCAATGAGTCACTCCATTACAATTACCCTGTAATATTTATCCAGACAAACAAAAGGCCTGATGCATGCAGGAGTGGCTGCGGGATCTGATGGATGGATGGATGGATGGATGGATGGATGGATGGATGGATGGACTGCGAGAGAAAGGGTGCTGCAGGTATAGAGGGATGGATATATAGAGAGAGAGGGGAGGAGGAGGGGATGGAGGGAGGAAATCACAGTGCAATAAGAGCCCTCTCATTAGGGCCTGTCTTTATCACTGTGCAGCTCCTATGAGACGTGGCAGATGAGAGGAGGGAACAGAAGGCCAGGAGGAGAGCAGGGCTCAGATTAGGATCCTTATTGCTATGATAATCACTGTTTGTCATCCAGTGTGCACATTTCACACCTGTGGTAAATGCAGATGGGTTAGTTAGTTAGCGCCAGGGTCATATCATTCGCTGAGTGTCTATGTGAGGAAGAACAGATAGCAGTTCATGTATGCGTGCATGTGAGAGTGAGAGAGAGAGAGAGAACGTGTGTGAGAGGAACAGTGATAACAATATGTATGTGTGCGTGTGTGTGTTTGTGTATGTGTGTTGTATTCCTGGTGCATGGAGGGGGCGCACGTGAATGCAAGTGCGTACGCTTTTAGAATGAACAAATAGATAAAGATAGAATTAAATAAATAAGTAACAATCACATGCATTGCTCTCGGTGCCTGGCAACCGGATCTCTCCGTTGCCTTGGAAACAGTTGCTACAGAATGTGAGGTGATTGGCAACCGTGACAACGAGGAGGGAATAACATTTGACCCCGCTTGCTGACGAGGGGAGGCGAGCTGGGGTGGGGTGAGGTGAGGCGGGGCGGGGGGGAGCGGAGAGACGAGTAGATAGAAGATAGTATCAGATATGAGTGTATTTAGAAATTCATCCTCCGAAGCCGCTTTACTCTCACTCCTTCCTTAACACACACACACACACACACACACAACCTCTCCCCTGGCTCACTCTCTCTCTCTCTCACACACACACGCACACACTTTCAGTGCTTTAACATACCAGTACTCGTGCCAGCTTCAAACTCACACTCTGCCACCCACCACCATAGTGCACGCGCACGTACACACACAGACACAGAGTTGTCTTCCAGACCCAACACATTACACACCATATCTACACTTCTCCTATCACATGTAAAAAATCTGCGCAGGGTGTGTTTGAATTTGCACAAAGGTGTGTCTGCGTGCGACTGTGTGTATGTGTGTGTGTGTCTTGGCTTTGTGACACTAATTCAACACCATTAAGTGTAAATATAACCTACACACTGTACAGTAGAGACACATATGAATCAGGGAGGCATTGTTTGCTCCTGAAGCTACAGTGTACTATGCGAAACAGAAGGCAGTGTGAAATCGGTGCCAGCTCCAGAGCCATGAGGAGAACTCTCTCTCTATCTTTTCCTCCTCCTCTATTTCCCATCCGATTGCACTTTCCGTCTTTCCATCCCTCGCTTCACTCTTCCCCTCTCTCTGCCTGGCTAAACTAATAAGGGTGTGATTAATGGTCTGCTAATTGCTGTAATCTCAGTTAATTAGAGTGGAGATTCTTCAGTGGTGGAGTGCTTTGGGAGAGATGCATGTTGCACTGATCTGGAGGTACAGTGCTGGCAACTCTCCATGTGGACAGAGAAAGAGACATACTCAGTGTAGTACAGTAGTACAGTCCTGTTTCTACGTCTAGGCATCCACACTAATGGCTTTTGAAACAGTGGACAAGTGGATCGATGGTTTAAGATGCAGAATCTATACAATTAAACAATAATATACTGTATTGTCTTTAGTGATTTTCTTTGCTGTGGAAGTCATTTCCACTCAGTCAAAAGCAGTGTCTGCAACAAATAATTATTTTCATTATCGATTCATCACTCTATTTTTTTTTGAGCAGTCTATTACTTCCGTAGCATAAAATTTCAGAAAATAGCAACAAATGCCCGTTGTGTTTTCCCAGAGCCCAACGTCTTCAAATGTTTTGCAGAGATATCAGATTTTATATCAGAGCAAATGTGCGTAATGAGCAAATATCCTCATTTGCGAAGCTGGAAGTAGCTCATTTCAGCATGTTTGCTTAAAGAGTGACTTGTCAGTTAATCAGTTATCAAAAGAATAATTGATTAATCAGTTATAAATCTCTCAGAATTTTTAGAATTCAGCACATTTGACTAATTATCTATGTATTGTTTCTATGTGATATTAATTACTTACTGTAGGAATTCATGTTTTTTTGAATGAGATTTTGAGGAATATATTTTGGTTGTTTGTGATTCCTTTGTTGCTTCACTCCACTCAAATGTCAGCCGGTCTCTTAGAATAACATTCATTTGCAACAGCAAACATGATTTTAAAGAGGTGCAGCCTGGACCAGATTAGATTTTTATTTTAATATAATGAAAGAATATTGTTAATTAAAGCATCCGGCAAGTCACAAAAATGTTAATACTGAACATATCAATAAAATCTTTATTGACAGCGTGTTTCATTTGTTATGCAAATATCTGATCTTACAGAGTAAAGCCTGCTCCTGGTGACCTTTAACGGTGTTATATTCAGACTCTCACAGCTCCTGGTGAACATTAAGGGAAAATCCTGCAGCCCCACAGACTTGGATCACCTCTTTACCAAACATTAACCATTACAACTAAATAAATGGCCTAACCCTTGTAGCAATAGCAAACCTTACAAACAGCTGCTTTAACCCTCAAACAGCCCTTTGGAGGTGTGTGAGGATCAACCAAAATGTCCTCACTCTTTTGGGAAAATACTTTTTTTCCCCTTCTACGCTGCATTAACAAGTACACGCATACAAGGAAGGAAGTGCATACTGTATCTCTTCAACTCCAAACTGGAGCTTAATATTTTAATTATTGCTAAAATTTCAAGGTTAAATATATCTCCCATTGAAATATGTCGAAAATGATGCACTAGACGTCTGCAGTTTTCTGTTTGAAGTCATGGTGCAGCCATGAAACAGTGATGCCTTGGGTTTGAAACTTTAAATATTTTACTTAGTGTGAAATACATCCAGTGGTGCACAGGAACAAGGAGATCCAGGATGTACAGTCTCTGAGATTTGGACGTGCGAGGGGGAAAAATGTATTTTAAATTTACTAGTGAGCTCAGACTTTCTCTGAAATGATAGCAGGACATCATTTGTTCTTTTGTGTGTCTGTTGTAATAAGAGCCTTAGTTGAGCGTATTTTAACTGGTTAGTGTCAAGTGTTTTTGTCTTTAAATTTATTTACTGAATTTGGACGGGTATAGCTTCAAAATGTCTCTTCTTTGACCCACATACACTCTGGCTACAGTGCCTGGTGTGTCTTTCTGGGTGCGTTTTTAACTGAGAGGTGTGAAGACTGAAGCCTCAGCCCTGAGGACATACATGTACCCTGTGTCACACACTCAAACACACACACACAGGCACTAACACGCAGATTCTCACTTACACACAGACACATATGCACACACGCTCGGATAAGCATACTCAGTCTCACACATACACACACACACACACACACACGGAGCAGATGTGGCAGTGTGGATGCACATGTAGCCAGTGTCTCGCCTCTAACAGTGAGGTGGGCTCCAGGTAACCCAGAGTGACAGCTAGGTGTCTGCAGCACGCTGTCCAGACGTGTGAGGAGCGGGACAGCTGGACTGCCTCCCAGATGTGGCAGGATTCATCAAACACACACACACCCATAAACACACATACGCGCACACACACACACACACACACACACACACACACACACACACACACACACACACACACACACACACCAGATGTGGCAGCGGGAGTCATAACACAGAAGGCCCCAGCTGTTCACATCTCAACAAAAAAAGGGAGGACCAGCTCTACTTGTCTGATGGCGCTTGTCAAACTTCCTGGGATGGAGGACAAGTGGGGTTAAATCATACTGACAATAGTTGCCAGTCTGAGTAAAGAATGACAGGTGCATATGAGTCGGTGTGTGTTTGCCTGTGTGCACATGTTCTGTTTACTCTTGAGAAGCTTCTCTCCAGCATTTTGTTAGTTGTTACAGTAGTTAGTTTAGTTGTGTGGGTGTAGAATGGAATAGATTGTGCATGGCACGGCACAAACTTATGGCACCCTTCTCCCCCCCCCTCCCCTCTCCCTTTTTTGACGCCTCCACACACACCCCCACGCACACATACTGGGACCTGGCATAGGCTGCTCTGCTACCCATTCGAGTCTAACTGCTTTACATTAGTACCACCAACATTACGTAACCTGGCACAAAGCTAATGTTAAAACTCAGCCTTACAGGGGATGGGTTCTTGTCCGGTGGGATTTGGAAGTTTTTAAAGATGATTTGCTCACTTTTTTTTTCCTTCCCTACTTTCTAATAAATGCAGCCGTAGTGTTGTACTGATGTAATGGCCACTGAATGACAAGGAGTGCTCCTCTTCTCTGGGCTGTCGTCACTGGAAGACAGCATCAAGTATGCCATCTTGTGTTCATTTACAGAATAACAACAGCTTCACATCAGTTGATCGTCTAATATTGCAGTCACTCTCTGTAATCACATTGTGTTCTCTTCACTTTTTAATGCATAATTGCCGCACAGACAATACAAAACTGTACAAAACCTTAATGGGACAGGGGTGGTCAGAAAACCATGGTGAATATAGTGCAGTTTGACAGGGCAGGGAAAGGATTTTACTATTCCTTCTCTATATATCTTGTAATTCATCCTTCCCTCGTGAGGTTTATTGTATTAAAAAGCTGTAACAATACTCCCATTATATAGAAGGCTGTGCTACGGGCTGTTTATAATTCAGAATATTTCTTATATAATCAGTCTTGCATACGTGTTTTCCATGCATGGGTGATTTGAATTTGCACATCATCATCTTCTACCCTCAACCCGTCTGCAAGCAAGACAGTTTAAGCATCTTTTATACAGTGTTTGTCACTTTGCACCAAAAGCGAAAAAAAGAACATATTGATAGGTCGAGGACCTTGAAACAATAGGTTCACCCCATGGACATATCACAGGAACTGTGTCTGGAGAGAAAATGCTTTTTAGAAATGCACATGGAATTTAATCTTTGCATGAGTGACCATTTGTAGGAAATTGGTGAGTGGCTGCACTGTATTCACTATTCTTTTTACACCAAGGCAGTGAGGAACGGGTTGTTAATAATAATAATAATAATAATAATAATAATAATAATAATAATAATAATAATAATAATGATAATTATAATAAATGTTATTTGTATAGCATTTTTCAAAACACAGTTACAAAGTGCTTTACAACACAATATAAACGAGTACCACAAATGAAGACGGTGTAATTAGACAAGACAGGACAAGATTATTTGGCCAAAGAATGAGCTCTCAGCCAGGAAAACTGGTTCAGTATTGGCAAAAACCCTTTGTCAGATTGTTATAAGCAACAATCTAATTACCATTGTTGATGTTCTTCTTACCCCTGTGGCTTGGAAAGCAAGTAATCTTGTTGTAAAAAGCATCTGAGTTTTCAATGACATGTATGACATGTTATTCATCCCATGGTTGTTTCAGACTCCACATTACTTCCACATGCATTGAGCAGTGCTATAAGACAGGCGGTAAAATGATCACAACCTGTGCTCCTTTTGCTTTCAACTCTGGTGAGGTCATAGAAATGATAAATGTGTCTAAGGCTAAAATACCCTACATGTAGAAATAGTCATCTGGCATTTTGGTTCCCCAGTGTGCCAGTATTATCAATAACACATTTGTTTGGGCAATTATAAAGTACTTTATATTACTCATGCACCATTAGGTATAGAAGCACTTTTACTGCCAGAATTCAGGAGTTTATGAAGCTGAAACATCTGAAAGGATTTTCATTTAGTTTCCATTTTGATCTCAAATCAAATTTTGATGTCAAATCACATCCTTGAATAGTTGAATAGTCAAATATCATAACATATGAGCTTTTAATTAATATGTAATATCTATGAGGAATTGAGGGTGCTGCGGTTCAATTTAAAACCTGAAAACCCTAAATAATGGTTTTAATTTACCTTTGAAGGATGTCAAATTACCTGCAATGCAAGTCAACAACTGTCAAGCAGCAGTAGCTTCCAGCAATTACACACGTTTTCTCCACACTGCTCTTTATTCTAGTTGATTATAGGCTGCTAACCAAGATATCATAGCAGACTATTTATCCAGAAAAGGCCATGTTAAATTTCTTATCGTATATATGCGGTGCTGGAAAGCACACAAGAGGCTTTTCCAATCCCTCTGGCTGCTAGACAGTTGCTACATCTCGACCTTCTCCCACTGCTGAGGCACAAATTTAAATTGCATGTTTATTTGTTGGAATAATAGCTGTTTTTGACTCACTACCTGCAATACAGCACTAATTAGTCTCCTCCTGAGATAATTAAATATTTTGAGCCTTGGTAAGTTCAAACATTGCTCAGAGGGCCTAAGGGAGGTTAATAATTACTGTAATTGACTTAAGACGGCAGCATAATGGTTTATTCTGCCAAGTGTTTTCTTGGGATTACTACCAATGTTATTGTCTTATAAATGTACGGTTCCAAACTGTCCTCATGAAGTGGAAGAGGAAAAACACAGCATTAATATTAATATAAAACAAATGAATACGATTTGCATTAAAACTCATGAATGTTCATATATGTATATCCTGCATGTGCAGGTGTGTACACTGAGGAGTAGGTGAGTTTGAATTCATTACAAATGCATTTTCTGACTGTCTGGTTACATAGAATACCCCGAGGGCAAACACCTAACATATACAGTACAGTATGTATATCTATAGTTAAACCAATATTAATATGGAATAAGTATTATATATGTTAATGCAGAGCAAATTCAATTAATTCTGTTTAGATTTCCCCTGTGGGCATTTTACACTATGTTTTCTGTTCTTGAACATTTTGTTACTCTTTTCTCACTGGAACAGATGGTTCAATATTTTCTCATTATCTATATTCAACCATGTCAAATGTAGTTTTCAGACATGGCTTCATTACTTCTCTGTTTTCCACTGGTGTTTTATGCTTGCTACCCAGATAATTTCATTATCCTCTCTGGCCTTCTCCCTGTGTCTGATTGTGTTTTATAGGTTACCTGAGAAAAGATCCAATCAAGGCTCCAAATGCCCCTGACCTCGGGGCAGAGCCGTTGACATTTCCTGTGCGTCTGGAGCTCTGTCTCATGACTGCATCTATTCAGGTGAAAAAAGACAACGACTGCTGCTCTGCTTTTTCCCATATGTCAATTTCCACTGAACCAAACAAGAAAAGACTTTGATTGTTTAATCCTGGTACATCAGAGGAAAAAATCTTGTGGAGCTAAAATATCTTTCTGCATCAAATTCACAGTGTCAAGGGCCATACATGCACAGAAATAGATTTTATACAGAAACAGTGTGTAATGTAATAGGCAAATAGAGAGTTTTTAATTGTCCAGTCATCAGGCCAAAACAGCCACAATCTAAATTTACTTGTCTTAGAAATAATGTAATCAGAACATAAATACCAACCATCTTTTTTTAAGTTCAGAATCTAAATCTAACGGGCTATCATTGGCCTCTGAGGTAATGTAATGTTGGGTGATGTTACCACCACTTTTGGCAGCAAGCTATTTAACCAGACATAATGTTGACTTAATGTTTGCAGCTTACATGAGATGAGATAAACACACTATTTATTTTTCTTCACATTTACACTGTTACCCATAAAGTTGAAATATTTTTTTATTTTTATTTCTTTTAACCTCTTCTCATGAAATGACTGTGACAATGTGATTTATTCTTGACAGATCAAGTGTAGCTACATCTTCTCAAAACTGTATTGATCCATCTCTTCAAAACGTATCACTGTGAAAATTAAACCACAATTAACCTTTGCAAACTGTGTATTCAGGCTCAAACAAAATTGAGGGTATTGAACAATAGGATAAAGGGCTTGGTTTAAAATTTTTAAACCTTGGTATTTGGTTGAAAATTATACAGCCATTTCTGAAAACATAGACTTACTGCATGCAGACTTAAAGCAGCAAAAGGACAACAAATAATTGTTAAGCATGAATTAGTTTGACCTGGGTAACTGTGACAGTGTGCAATCATAGCACCTGGTCAAAGGCAATTATTGTGTATAAAAAAGAATAAAATGAGGAATGTGTGTGAAAACAAAATTATTCCAACTTTATGGCCAACAGTCTGTTGTTGTTAACATCAGTAACATAACTCCTGTTCAAGGGAGTCATTTAACAAATTCCATATAAAACCAATACTGTGACCTGTATGGTCAGTGGCGGCTGTAGGCCTGGTATATACTGTACCTTTTGCCTCAGCTACTGACCCATGTGACTTCAGCTATCAACAGCCAGAACCACTGCAGTGTGTGAACGCCTCTAATAGTCTTTTTTTTCCTCGCGATGAGGATAGACAAGACTCAGCAGGGTGTTTGTCCACTTCACTGCGCTGCATCTTCTCCTCCTGTTCCAAGTGTTTTACCAGTGCACCTCCACATGAGCAAAGATCCAAACCGTAACTGATTTAAGTTTAGATATATACACTTGTCTGCCGAGCATATGGACATCCACTGCGGGACCGCTATAAAACCAATCACCTTTATGTCCCGGGCTACAAGCCAGCCACCTCTCTCCTTCCAGCAAATGTCTTCAAGGTCCTCTTCACACAGAGTTTATGCTTCATCTAAACAGAACCAGCAGAGATGGCACTGACCCAAACACTCAGCCGGCCTGCAGATTTTCTCCGCTGCCCTGCTGCGACCTGCTCCTCGTCCTGTCTCACACCTTGATGAGAGCAGCCTTTTGGCCTGCGGTGAGGTGAAGTAGCCTGGTGTATTAAATTGTTCTCCTAATAAAATAAACAGTGTCGCTGTTGTTCTCATTATCATCATCATTACATGTTAATTACAGTAAGTCATCGGGGACATGGAATTTCCATGCTTGAAAATGTAAATGAAGGATTTGTTTAGTGAGACTGACAAACTTAATTATATCAATGGGATAACAAAAGCTTTCAAAAACTCTTTAGAGATTTTCATGAATTCAGTAAAGGCTTTCAGCTTTAGTACGTTAATAATCATTTTGTAGCCCTGTGTTAGTTTGGCACAAAAAGTAGTCTATCTGAATCTCTATTCATTTCCAACTCAATCATGAATCACTTTCACCCATTTCACACCAAAACTGCGACTTATTTGAGAGGGACAATGCAATTTTAACACTTTTTTAAAAGATTTTATATTACAAATTCTTGATTCTTACAACATTCAGCATCATCCCTTTGCTTGCCGGGAGCCAGTGCTATCCTGTCTTTTCTTCTATTGAAGTTGGCATGCTAACCAGCTAGCCCAGTCCAACCAGTCCCTTGACTCCAGTCTGCCCCGGAGAATTAACACTGCCAGAGGTCATTTTATGACAACAATAATGGCTTAAGCTCCTTTTAGGTGACAGTCCACATTTGTCAGCAGAGTAAACTAACAGCCCTTTTAAAATTCACCTCAATTACACATGGCGCTATTTTCCTTTAAAGAACAGAACAACTTGAAGAAATGTTGCAACCTACTGCAGCAGGGAAACCAAATCCCAGCACATCAAACTCTGCATACATTGTGGGTAATGTTATATTAGTATGTGATAATATGTGACTGCATTATTTTCCCCTCTTCTTTATTTCACTGTTCCACTCCTATTATTGGCATCTGATCGGCTTTAATTAGAGGCCGCTTTTAGTAAATCTGTGAGGCTCTTCATTGTTAGAGGAGGGATTAGATTCATCCCAAATCGACACACTCTTTCAGTCGACACAAATATCATTTATCCATCTCTGTGTGCTCTCTCACACACCCTCTCAGTCAGTCAGTCGCTCTGCCTTTTATTTCCTCACTGCTAGACTGGGGAGGAAATGTTGAACAAATTTGAATTTTCACAGTAAAATCTAATTCTCTTTAAATTTGTATTGGATTGTAGCTACAATCTAATTTAATTGTGCTTCCTGGTTGTAATCGAACCATATAGTGCCTGAGCTGTCTCCTCCAGTATGTTCCTTTCTGCAGTTCCATAAGATTGTACATTGAGTGAGTATTACCTTCATATGTCCCTAATGCTCAGCCAGGCAGCGTTCAATCCATTTATCAAAATGTCTCTGACTCCACGCTTGTTTCTGACTCACTCACTTCTTTAATGGAGGATACAATCCACTCGTATGAACTCATTAACCCAAACAGAATGAAGCATTTTCACAGCATTTCAATGGAGCTGAGGCCTTTGAAACTACTGTCTCTATTTTATTCTTGCCTGTAGAGCTTTTAGAGCTTTTAGAGCCATGCAATGGAAGCCCAAGGCTACAGGCCAGTGTGTGAGCATAAGAAGAAGATGTCTTTGTGTGTTTGTGTTTGTGTGTGTGCGAACCAGATAGTCAACCTTGACTCATCATGTCACTCTGGAAAATGACACAGAAGCTGACAGAACAAAGAAGTCAGGCAGTTGCCATGACAAAGAACAACCCACTCCAAAATAAAACCTCTTCAGCAGGCTGCAGTCTCCACACCTCAGTTTTGTCAGGACTCTGACAATGCAGCATGTAACAATGAGTAGAGTATAAGCATCTAGAGTTCATTAATTTGCTCTATGTAAAAGTCAGACTTTTCATATAAATTCCTCAAGTTGTGTTCATTTCCTCCCACATTCCATTGTTTATTGGTGGCTAAAGGTGTGAACCGGATAACGCATGAATTCATATCTCTACCTGTTCTTCAAGTCTGGAGAAAAGATAATACCTTCCTTTTATCAATTATCTCTGCTCGTTGTGTAACTGTCCTTTTACACAGAAGTATCAAAATACAAAATGCAATGTGTACCACCAAGTTAGATGTAGGGCAGGCTACAGTACGTGTGTATAAATGATTAAATTTAAATTATATATTTTGTATAGTATTTGCATTTGTGTGCCTCGGTCATGACGTGCAGTGGTAGTGCAACATGCCCTCATGTCATTAAGCTCACAGAAATTTTGAGTTACAGTAGCCTACTGGGTTGGTTAAAGTACAAATGTTCCTTGTTTCATTTAATGGTTAACATTTTAGGAAGGTGTCTCTCTCTCCCTCTCAGCCTCACCTGTCAAACAGTGTCCAAATTTCACTGTTTATTGTAAGGACTATAGCAGTGTAGGCTACTGTAACTATAAGCCTCACATGATGTCTCGAGATCATTTATTTTTGACCTAATCAACACTCCAAACCCCCAAAACTACTCAGATCACAGTGATATAAAGCAGAACAAAACACCAAATCAGAGAAGTTACTGATAATGTTTGTTAGGAGAATGACTCATCATCATACGGTAATAGTTGCTCTCAGGGATAATAAAGATCAACATTAAGACTCTGTCAAATCCAATGATTTATTAACTGAACTAATCCTTCATTTTTACTTTTTTTCCCTGAATAATTCTGAAGGTCTCCTTGAATGGTTTTATAATTTGGATTTTTTCTTTTTGTCTGACAAGGCAACTGTTGTGGTATGAAGATTGATTATGAGACATAGGACACAGACTAACACTTGCTGATGTAAGTAATAGAGCTTAATCCTAAAGGATTAGCTGTAATGTGAATAAGTGATTAGTAACAAATGTGCTCAACCACACAAATGTAATATTGTCGTAGAAGTCTCCGCTGTCTTTGCTGCTGCATGTTATCATAAATAATACAGCAGTGTGGCCTTTGTTCCTCGTGGGTGTAGCCTGTGTCTGGGGGGGGCGTGTGCACGAGGAGGTGGGTGCGTGTCGACGTCACCACTCTCGGTCCTCGCTGTCAACGCTAAAATAAAACGGGGGGGAAAAACTTTTCTTTCGAGCTATTAAGTACAAAAAAAAAACAAAAAAAAAACCCACACACACATGGTGGCGAGGAAACGCGACTGGGAGCAGCAGAGCCATCTTCCTGCGGGCTGTAATGGGTTTGTCGGACTCGGCTTTGTTCGCCTAGCAGAGGAGGCTTTTTCCCTTTTCTCTTCCCCGGGGACGGAGAGCCAGCCAGCCAGCCAGCGGGCTGTATCAGGGTAGCCGACTTGCTAGCTAACGTCAAGTTGTAAGAAAGTGGACAAGACGGTGGCGACACGGAGGTTTACCCGCCTGCACAGACCTATGCGACGGATAGCAGGTAACAGAGCCTCCCTGTGCTCCTCGCACCACACCACACACAACATATTCAGGTTTTATCTCGAGCACAGTTGAGGTTTATTTCCACCAGTCCACCGGGTCTTTGGGAACTGCAACAGCTCCGTGTCTGTGGCTGCAGCAGCACCGCCAGCAGCAGCAGCATACGTAGCACTCCTCAACTGTTTTTAGTCAACAACTTTGCTCCTGGACATTCAAGGAGAGGGGGGGGGGGGGGGTTTGTTGAGACTTCGCCGCTGGCTCAAAAACTGCTTGTTACAACTCGTTCAACACCTGCTTGACTTGTGTTGGTGGCGGGCGGCATTGTGTTGTGATACTGTTACCGATCTGAAAACGTTGCTCACCACCAGTCCCATTGGCTGTTGCCTGCCCTGCGACGCTTTTGTTGTGCATTTGCAACCCCCCCTGCAAAAGCTCCAAGTAAACGTAGTCAGTTCCTCATAGTTAAATATATATATTTTACTTGGAATCGCACAAGCCATTTGCTGTGTGCAGCCTGTACAGTGCTCTGAATTAGAGGGGGGAGTGGTGTGGTTATTGTTACACTGTATGTAGCATATATGGGCTGAATGCGAGCCTTCCTTTCAAGCTTAAAATGGCAATAATTATCAGTATTCATGCCATGATCCAAGCTGCCTGCAGAGATTTGTAAAGACCGTGGCTGGCCCAAGGAGTGCGCCTTCAGGGCTGCTGCTACACACACACATACACACACACACACACACACACACACAGCGAGTCAAAACCACTGGTCTGGTGGTGTAGCAATGCGGTAAGACAGGGGGCCGGTTTAGATTTCCAAAAGGAACAGTGGGGAAATTGAACCGCTATTATTTATGTTTGGTCGATATGTCACGGGGTCATGGTTTGCTGACAGCAGCAGGATAGTGCAGCGGAACAAGGTCAAACGTTGGGGAAGACAGAGCAGAGCACCTCTCCTGTCCGGGGCTGTCAACCCGCAGTGAGGAGGAGGCTGAGTGTATGTGTATGTGTATGTGTATGTGTGTTGCTGCTGCTGCTGCTCTTTCCCATGGGGCAGTGTGTGAACCAGCCTGCCAGGTGAAGATCGCCAATGAATTATTCAGGCACATGCTGCATATGATCAACGTGACCTAGGAATGTGCCTAGCTGCTGCTGCTGCTGGGGACAATAAGAGGCTCTCAGGGTGCTGTGGCTCCTCCAACAACAAAATGCCTCCTCAGCTTCCCTGTCCAAGTTGCCAATTTTCTAGAGAATGGGGCATTGGGAAGCAGAGTCGAGTAGGAGTTTCACTTCTCGCAGCAGCTTTGCTTTGTAGGGGACTGTGTGTGTTTCCACACACTGCCAGCCAGGGATCCTTTTCTATTTCAAATCTGCCTTTAAGTTTGCTCTGCAGAATCTCCAACATCGCCTCAGGTGGCAGGGATCGATGGGATTTGCTTGTGATACTTTCTCAAGAGGTGCTTTGTCTTCTTCAATAGCTTGTTCTTGTTCACAGTTTTCCTTATGTTTATGGTACAGTGTGCATTGCATGACACTGGACATTTTAGAGTAAAAATAGACCTTAACGCGGTCTGCGTGCTTTAAGTGTCATGTGCTGCTCGGTTGCTAAACTGCTTACTGTAGGTTGCTTTGCAATCACAATGCCTTCACAAAATATACGGCTATGTTACAGTAGGCTCTCTCACCTTTGTCTCTGCTGGTCAGTTGTAATCTTTACCTTGCACAATCCTAATCGTCAGATCTCCTGGAATAAGTGGTTTTAATTAGCTTGCATAATTTCAGTGTTTATCCAGAATTAGAGTACATTTTTCAGGCCAGAGTTCAGGCCAGCACTGATACACTGTGTCGCAATACCTGATATTACTCAAGAACATGATGAGGATGCACTTTAGTGACCTTTCGTGGTCTCCTACAGGTCTCTTGCGGGCCCCTGCAGATTAATAAGGGCTCCTATTTGGATATTGATATGTGGAGAATTTTTGCTGGAGTTGCACTTATAACAGCTTTTGTGATTTGAGAAGGTTGAAGCTGACAAACAAAGTCAGTCGATCAGTGAAACGCTCACAAGCTATACCAGCAACATCAGGACCCCGCTATAGTTCCAAGTTTTCCACTGCAGATCGCCATCGCTACAGTACTTACCATTTATTTTGTCTGTCTGTAGAGGGAGGTCAGGAAAGAGTCAGCAAGTTGTTGATGCTTTGGCACGACCCTGAGACATCCGGTGGCTCGAAACAGTCAGATTGTTCACTCTCTGTAACTCTAGGCAGCCAAAAAAATAAAATAAATCTAAAGTGAATAAAAAAACAACTTTATTGACTTGAAAATGTAATATCTCCATTTTCCTAATTGTGCTCGAAAAAAAGATCATTGAACAATTAGATTTTTGCTGCTTTTGTAAACATGCTATGCTATTTCAGGTCATCTCCACTAATTGCTTATGATGTGAAAACACAGGCTCCGAGTTTGTTGGCCTCAGAGAGCATAAACAAATCTCTTCAGTTAGTTTGTACACTGTGTGTCTACAGAAAGTAGTCGTACTCATCCTATGCCTGTGGTCCTTACCGATGACACTTGAATCTGTCAGATAAGTCAAAGTAAAATTGTTATTCTCAGATGCTTTAAACATACATTTTTGAATAACATAGTGCTTTGATAAAACAAAGTACAGGCTAATACTTTGTTTCACAGTCTCCCACAGCCTCTGTCTTATGATTTGAGCCAGTTGCTTCATCTTGACAATCCTCTTTTCTTCTCTCGCTCAGCCTTTGTTTTCTTCTCAGGGATTTTTGGTGTGTCCTAAACAACTCACTGTAATCCCCTTGCAAAATATGCATAATAATGGAGACCTTTTATTCCAAATCTAAATGCCCTGTTACGTACTGTATTCACGAAAACCTGCTAACTCTTTTCTGCTTCTGCCACTCTGTATTTCTCCCTCTGTTGCCCTTAACTCCAGCGCCTCTCCTGTGCTTTTCATCCTCTCTTTCCCCCTCTGTGGACTGCCCTGCCTGTCTAAAGCTCTCATGTTACTTGCATCAGACAGCCCATGTCTTCAGCTTATTTTTTTCTCTCCCCCCCACCCCACACTTCTGTCTCTTTCACTCTCTTTGTGGACTGGATGAACCACACAGGGTGCCGCTTCAACCCTCTCACCACCGCCGCCGCCGCCGCCGCCTCAGCCTCTCCTCTGCCCGGGATGACTGACAGTCATCCATTGAAGCTGTCCATGTGCATCACCCTCTCTGTATCTCTCTGCCCCCCCTCCCTGTCTCCCTCCCCCGCTGTGCTTAGGTGAGTGATGGAGACGAGAGAGTTGACCGTGGTGGCTGGCAGCTTCGTGGGTTTCCAGCTACTCTTCTCGGTGGCCAGCCCGCGGCTCTCCTCCGCCTTCACACCGGGCTATGGACGGGTGCCTCCCACCAAACGGACCGAGTGGAACTCCAGGTGTGTCACAGGAACCCACATCTCCATCTCTATATGCAGGCTTTTTGTTTTTTAAATAGGCCAACACTGGCAGTGAGATCTGGATACTGTGTGGAAACCAGAGCTGGTTTAAGTTTGCAATAGTTTAACAGTTTACCAGCTAATAAGAGTCCAACCACAGGTCTATACAGAGGGTTATCATGTTGTTATGTAAGCATCTAAGCACGTATCACTCTAAAGATAGAGATCCTCTTTATCAAATGAACCTTAGCCTACCAGAAAAATGTGTGGCTAAGTTTAAACGAGGAAATGCATGTGCTTGCTTTCTTAACGAGAGATAGATGAGACTGCCAAGTTCAGCTGTCAGTGCTTCTAAAACGCATTAATTAACACTTTACACTACTTTATCATCTTTACTGTATAGTCATAAGCACACTGTTGATCCTCTAATCTAATTCTGGACAAGAGAGCAAATAAGCAAATGTTAGCTTTCCCCATTAAAGGTTCATTGTGACACCCGACACCCATCTCATCTACTGAACCTTATGGAACGGGTGTGACACAGAATTGAGAACTCTACTGTATATTGATGCATTGTTGATATTGTTAAAACACTGGCTCACTCACAGATGTTGGGATGTGAGGGAGGAAGCCAGTTGATGTTGGCAAGACAAAACCACAAATCACCTCAGGAAACTTAAGAACATTGTACCAGTGTCCCAGTCTGAGCTAAAGCAATTATGTTTTTAATGGATGTCTCACTGGATTTCAGGGTCAAAAAATGTGAATGCTGCGCCTTTTGGGTGTTGAAGCTGAAAAGCTAAATGAGGTATCACACTTAACACACCCAGAACTACTCAGAGGAACTTAAATAACTGTTGTTTTCTATTTACTGCTTCTTTGACACAACCTTTTCACATGAAAATGGGTTCTGACATTAAGTTGCACCACAAGCCTACTGGGACCCAATTCCCTAGATTACTGTTGCGTAGAGTTGTGTAACATTGCAAAGTCATGATGCATCATTTGATGATGCAGCTCCATTGAGACAGACCCTAATGTGCCCCAGGCCGGCTCGTTCCACACTACTACAGTTGTGATGTGAATGGGAGCACAGAGAGGTTTTAAGTTTCGAGCAGAAAAACCTCAGGGGTGAAGTTCAGAGGGCAATGGTGTGTAGTTGCATAACATTTTTCACTGACTGGTATTGGCTGTTTTTCATAGCTGTTTTTTTCCCCCTCTGCCCTCTTTGCTGTCTGCGAGTGTTCCCACTAATCCTCGGTTCATGCAGCTATAGTTTACATTCGCCTGTCTGTTAGTAATTGAAAGTACAGGGAGTATTGACCGAGGAACTCAAAACAAGTCAAAGGCTAGGCACTGATGCCTCACTTTAGAGTGGTCCACCGTTGCATAACAGGCTGCTCTCAGTGTGTCAGTGTGCTGTTTATGTAACCACAACTTAAGTGCAAGTATGGAAGAGTGAAAGCACTTCCAAAGAAAGAGTGGGGTCGCCTCTTCATTTCATGTCTTTCATTTTTTTTGTCAGCCCTCTTCTTTCAAACCGGTTCCTTTCATTTCCCTGATTATAAATAGATTCAAGACATGGCCAACATAAACTTGGTTTGAACATCCTTTAGCTGAGTTCCTCCGTGTCTGTTCCACTGACAGACACTTGACTCTGATTCAGCAGAAACGATGGACTCGTCCACTTATACACTGACCGTCTGTACAGCCATTCTTGGCCCCGGTCTCTGGCCAGCAGCTGCTGCTGCCTGTGGACAGGAGCCACTGTGCCCCAGAGGCTGCACTGTGACAGTGGAGGAACTGTGTTTCTGCTAGAGGCGAGATAAGAGCCACTGGACCTCTGGAGTATCTCTTCAGTGGCCCAGATAACGACACGAGATCGGAGGTCATGCTGTATCAGGCCCGATGGAAAAAGAAGTCACACTCATGTGGTCACAGGAGACAATGTAGATGTAATTTTATACTGTAAACAGACATCAAAGGTCATATGGCGAGACAGGGACATGTAAACCTCCCAATTTGAATGATTACCCATCTGCTACACTTCCTGACTATAAACTCCTGTCAGTCTGTCATCAAGTTTGTTAATCAGATCTTGTGTGTTTGTTAGAAAAGATGTGACAATATTGTAACTAGCATAGTTGCAGTACTGTAGGTAAAGATACTACCTCACTCACAGATGCTGAGATGTCAAGCTGAGACAGTGAGTCACCTTGACACATTTTATAGCATCAGTTTGGTCGGTAGATGTTGGCAAAACAAAACTGCAGTCACCCTTGTTAAATTTGCCTCATATGCTGAGTGAGATTATGGCTCGGCTCTTCTTTCCTAGAGGTTTTGTGGTATATTTCAAATGTGTGTTAATATTTTTATGGTGTTGGCAGAGAGGTGTTGTTTGTCCTAGGTGAGGTGGATTGGCTCTGCTATAAAACACTGTATGAAACTCTGCCAATATTCAGAAGGTTATAGCGGGTTGTGAGCACAGTTTATCATTCAAAACAAAATCAATTACTTAAAGGGATAGTTCAACATTTTGCCTATTGTCTTAATCCCAATAGTCATAGGAGTAGGTTCATTACCTTTAATTGTCGGTGCATGTTGTTTTGAGATCCGCGGGGCAGAGATGCGAGCTGTTCAGCAAACACAGTGGATGTGAATGGTACAGGTCCCCTGTCCCTCATCAAACACATCAAATACACAATCCAACAACTCCTTGTGACCTGCACATTCGCCACACTATGAAATAATAATCTAACAATATGAAACAGAGTTGTTTTCAAGGCAAATCCATAGCCGGAACTACATTCCAGACACGGCTGCTGAGCGGAGTGATTTCAAAAGCGCAAGTAGTTCAGAGTATTTGCTTCATGTGTCGTAATGTTACATAATTATACATTATTATTTCATAGCGTGGTGAATGTGCAGGTCACAACATCTTCATGCGAATTGGAGTTGTTGGGTTGTGTATTTGATGAGTTTGATGAGGGACAGGGAACCTGTACCGTTCACCTCCATGGTGTTCGCTGAGCAGCTCACGTCTCTGCCCCACTGATCTCAAAACAACATGCACCGATAATTAAAGGTAATGAACCTACTCCTATGACTATAGGGATTATGGAAATGGGTGAATTTGCCAAAATGTTGACCTATCCCTTTGAACAAAAAAATATGTCAGAAGAATCTCAGAGGAGTTTAGGGATTTAAGGAAACAAAAAAGTGCCATCTCAGTCTTTTTGGTGCCGACTTATTACATCTGAAAACATACATAGATACTTACATGAAATTCTTCCTCAGACATATGATGGGACAGATTTAAATGACAGGATACCCACCAGAGTTTTGCTGTCCAATCAGCTGCTCTGTAATCACTGTTTCTCTGATCTTTGTGAATGAAAAATATACAAAATGTTCTCATTAGGAATTTGCACCATAGGTCAACTGACACTGTTTTTATGTAACACCGCAAAGTCATGACAACCCGATAAAACTGCCCCCACATTTGTTATTGCCAAGATGAACCTTGACACACAGACACTTGACTCTGATTCAGCAGAAACGACGGACTCATCCACTTATACACTGACCGTCTGTACAGCCATTCTTGGCCGCGGCCTGTGGACAGGAGCCACTGTGCCCCGGAGGCTGCACTGTGACAGGGGAGGAACTGTGTTTCTGCTAGAAGAGAGATAAGAGCCACTGAAGTATCTCTTCAGTGGCCCAGATACCTACGTAAGAGATCGGGGGTCACGCTGTATCACGCCCAATGGAAAAAGAAGTCACACTCATGCGGACACAGGAGACAATGTAGATGTAATTTTATACTGTAAACAGACATCAAAGGTCATATAGCAGCGAGACAGCTGGGATGAATCCACTCTGTGACTCATTTGTTACACTTCCTACATGAAAAACTGCTGTTGGTCTGCATCATGTGTGTCAATCTGATCTGGTGTGTTTGTGTCCGTCCTCAGGTTGGTGTCGACTGTGCACGCTCTCATTGTGGGTTTCTTCTGCCTGTACATCCTGTGGTTTGACGACGCAGTCAACGCCAGTCCAGTCTGGTAAGAGGAACAGAAACCAAACAGTGTCGTATCATGAAATAAGAGAAGTGGGGGCATGCAAATAAGATAAACACCATCCCATAACGCCTAGCATGCAAAACAGAATTGATGTTGGTTAGCCAAAGGGGAAGATACAAACACTGAGACGGTGTGTGACGTCGTTCTGGCAGGGCTTGGTGTGAACGCTTTAGGTGCTTTTAGGAGAAACCTGTCTTCCACCCCGGCTGCCTTTTTCATACGACTAGCTCGCAGGCGAGGGAGCAGACAGATGAAGGGATGAAGACGGGAGGTGAGGAGCGGTGAAGGATCATCAGGGATGGCACTTAATACCTTTGGAGAGATGACGATGGCGCTCCCTTCATCTGAATGAGAGCGAGGGGGAAGCAAGAGAGAGTGGATCTAAGTTGTCAGTGAAGTCTCCAGAGAGTTGTAGATTGAGTGGATTTAGCCTTTGATTATTGTCTCTTCTGTCTCCTCTGTCTCTGTCTTTCACCTGCTACTGCTGACTCTGTTATTTGCATCAGTGAGTCCTGAAAGAGAGAAATGGTAATTTTCCTTCCTCTTTTCTCTCTCCCTTCAGTATTTTAATCAGTCCTTTAACACGTGAGCTGGAGAGGCTCCAACTCTCTCTCTCTCTTGCTCTCTCTCTCTCTCTCTGTCTCTCTACTGTCTCTCACTTTTCACTTCCATTCTTTCATCGCTCCTTCCTCCTCTTCTGCTCTCTGTCCCTTTTCCCTTTCCCTCTGTTTCGTTTCCTCTCCGGCTCCAGCAGACGGACCACAACACAATCCCACCGACAAGGCTCCTTTTCATCGCAAACAACAGCAGCCTAGTCTTCTGCCTCCCCCCACCCCACCCCTCCCTGTGCATCTCTCTTCACCAGGACCCCCACACCCCCCCGACACCACCACCAATAGGCCCCTCCATGAGCCTCCTCCAGACTCTCGCTGTCCATTGTAGCAGCACCCCACATCTCAGGCTGTCGAATCAATGCAGCACACCTCCCTCTCCCTTATTGTCTCTGTGTTGGCCCCGGCCTGCATCACTGATGGAGCGAAAAGGGGGATAAAAAAAGAAGGGGGGGTTAAGAGGGGGCTCCCTCCCTCCTCCTGTTAGCAGTCTTCATCTGCTGGCTGTTCAGGTGCTTAGTATCGCAGCGTCTCTGTCTTCCTGTATATTTTTTGGACCGAGTTTAATGGGGAAAGCTGATAAGTGGTCTTCCTCTCCTTGAGGAAATCGTCTCCGTGTTAATGTTCAAACTTAATTTCTTCGCATCTCCCTTTTTTAAATTTCTCACTTTATTCCCATCACCAAGCGGTGCCTAGCTGATCCCCCAGCAGTATCCTAATGCCTTAAAGCTCATCTTGTTGCAACACTAGAGTGGTGCAAGCATTAATTCTCCAGTCAATCTGATTGTATTACAGCATCACTAAGACCTGTCACACAGCAGCATTGTTCTCCCCCGCTGCTCTCAATATGGCTGGAGTGGCCTGAGCCAGACTGTTAGAAAACCTGCTTTGTTTTGGGCTGCTGCTCAGTCTCTTTCAGCGTGTCACTCCGGCTGGCAGCGCGGCCTCGGCTGTTATCATAATCCATTCAGTTAACAAGCGGCTGTGTCTGAGTGCCATGCCTCGGCTGCACTTCTTGATTGGCTTATCAAGACTTGAACTTCACATGTGCAGAGCCGTTAGAGGGGGATTGGCAGGCCCGAATTCAGCAGGGTGTTGAGTTGAGGTCAACCCGGTGGAAATGTTTTATGTAACCCCCATAAGGTGATGTTTTCGCTGCTGACTCTTTGGGCTTCAAAGCGCCGCATCGGCTGTCGACAGACACGTCTCACCGCCCCAAACACTGCCCTGCTTTTCTCTCACGACTGTTGCCCTACCAAAATGACACGGGACAGAGGAACCACAGAGCAAAACCATTAATACGTTATTACTGCAGCTGATGTTACACTTTCATAATGATGTTTTACTTGAGTAAAGAGGAAGACACAGACGTTGGACTATGAGAGTTTCCTCTCTAACTACTGAAAGTTGGTCATGCCAGAATACTATGTAAATAAGAAGGTCGTTGTCCTGCTCAGTAAGTTGGGGAGGCGTGACGCACATGAAACTGATTCAGAAAGTTAAATTTACATTATGTTTTACTTTTGTATGTTTATTTTACTAAATTATGGCAACTTATTTAAATTCTCAGTTCATTCAGATTAATACATTATAATTCTCTGAGGCTTGATACTAATTAAACCAGTCTTTTTAGTGCTGTGAGAAAGTCAGAAAAGGTCTGGACCACAGGAGTTTTGTTCACACCTAAAAAAAAAAAAAAAAAAAAAAAAAAGGTAAGGACAAGAGAAGGAGTGAATGTTCCTGTGGGTGCGTCTTGAGTGCTATTAAAAAAAGTTACTGTGTAAAAGGCTGCAGATCGTTTCTTGGCCAGATTCCAGTCTGTTCACGGCACGTTCACAAAGGAGGGCTTGGGGTTGACTGTACATTTAATTAAGTGGAGCTGGATCACACTGATGTGATTATCAAGAGGCTTTTGGACTTTTGGACTTTGTGACGGCAGCTCGCAGCCATCACACCGTCACATAGGTTGGGTCTTATCCGAGCTTCGGTGCGCCGCTTGCTGCATTTCTGTCCTTAGTGCAGCGGTAAATTGATACAAGCGATCAGCTAACAGGGGAGCACTCCCTTGTCAAGCAGATATTAGATTAGATACATAATCAGAGGAGGAAACACAATGCTTCATTAGCAATGTGACCAATCTGATTAGGAGTTCCTGATTGCGGAGCTCTGCAGAAAGTTTGCAAGAGGCATCTTGTCGTCAGCGGCGTAATAAACAAAGTGTCACACGCAAACAAACAAATCATGTATTCAGTGTAAGAGACCATGCAAACACAGAAATCATCATGCAGAACGATCTCAGGTCAAAGTTGGTAGAGCAAAAATGTGACAGCAGTGAACTCAGGGTCATCAAGCGCGTAAGGCGAGCCATCATACAGTAGGTGTGTGTGTGCGTCTGTTTGTACAGTATGTGTAGTGTGTTGCGAGGTTGTGTTACAGACGCAGTCAGCCAGTCGTTTGCCATCTGATCTGTGTGACTGATACCAGGATCAGATGTCTGTTGAAGCAGAGACGCCGTCATTGTTATTTGGAACAGATGCTATTTGCCGAGACACCAAACGGTCACCAGAGCAGGTCATGGGTCTGTGGAGCGCGCTAACTACTGCTTATTCAGACGTTTGGTCAAAAGGAGGGAAACAAAGAGTCTGCGGCGTGAACCCTTCACTGCTGCTAATTGTCACGTTTCAGAGTCACCAGCCTGGTTATCATGCTGCTCTTTTTAATCAAGACCAACCCATGTTCAAAGCTATCACAGCAAGCTCATCAGCATCAGACAATCAACCTTGAGTGACCTTTCATGATGAGTGCGTTTAACAATGTTACATTAATTAGTTGCTAAATTACATCATGTTCTCTTTACAGAGGTAGATTATTGACCAGAGGAGCACAGTTTGAGTTTTGTACAATATTTAGCAGCTTCCTGCTGCCGCTTTGTTTACCTTCAGGGTGGTAGAGTTACAGCTGTGTGGACACTACCTTTACTCTCTGCTCTTTGTTGTTCCACAGGGGCGACCCGAGTCTGGTCAAACTCAACGTAGCCATAACCTGTGGTTACCTTCTTTATGGTGAGCTACCTTTGTTTTTTAGCCGCTGTCAGTCTGCGTACTGTTTATGGTTTAAACACACAAAGGGAAATAAATGTGAGGTAACCTAATTACAGTCACAAACGCATCAAAACTGCACATTTTACAATTTATGACATAATGACAATTTGTATTTTTATATGCGAGTTTAAAGTTGCAATAATATATACAGGTGCATCTCAATAAATTAGAATATCATGGAAAAGTCAATTTCCAGTAGTTCAAGTCAAATAGCCCCAACAAAATACTAGTGCATATAGATGGACATACTTTTCAGAAGGCCAACATTTCCTTATTAAAAATGCTTTTTTTGGTAATATTGATTTTTTTTTTGAGATACTGAATTTGAGGTCTTCAGTAAATGTAAGCCAGTATCATTACAATTAAAAGAAATTAACATTAAATGTTACAGTCTGTGTGTAATGGATCTATATAATGTGTTCTTGAATTGCATTACTGACATAGAACTTTTCCATGATATTCTAATTTATTGAGATGCACTTGTAAACAAAATTTATTAAATGCTTCAATAGGCTCTGTACAGCTCCACTACTTCCTGAACATAAACCAGCTCCTTTATTTCCTGTCTTACATTATTGGACAAACTGATTAATCCAGGTGTGTCTGACTCTGACCTCAGTAGTCACAACAATGGTCAGACACACCTGGATGAATCAGTTTGTCCAATAATGTAAGACAGGAAATAAAGGAGCTTACTGCTCTATGAAGCGACTTGTTTATTGTTACTACCAACATACTGATTGGCATTTTAGGTTGAATCCATTATCATATATAAGAGCAATCAGCAACATAATCAAAAAAGATTGTTTTTATGTCAAAGCAATATGACTTCATCACACATAGACATGTTTTAGAAACGTATGGTTGTAATCACAATTTAGATTTACTTTTGATATTTTGGTGTTTCCTTTGATTCAATGTAAAAGTTTGTCTTGACTTGTTTTTTGGAGTCAGCCCTGGCGCAGTTGATGACCTTTGCCTTTTTAAAGTCAGCTGTGTACATAATACTCCACCTGATCAAACAGACATATCACTTTGCCCGTCGTCTGATAAACCTCTCCTCTGTGTCCTCAGACCTCGTGCTGCTAGCTTGTAACTGGAGCACTATGGGCGACAGCTTTTTCGTCTGTCACCACTTGGCGGCGCTCTATGCATATGGATATGTGCTGGTGAGTCACCCGCAGGCCCTCAGTGCAGAACCTGAGAGTCCACTAATCTAGCTGGTTTCCTCATGCATCACGCCCGTGTCATTTTGTTTGTGTGTTTGCTCGTTGCAGACTCGTGGCGTGCTTCCCTACTTTGCCAACTTTCGTCTCATTTCAGAGCTATCCACGCCGTTTGTGAACCAAAGGTGAGTCAGCCCTGCGGGCGATTGCTCTGCTCTCTGTCAGCCTGTCCCACAAATCATTCCCTCTCTTTAGTATTTGACTGACACGTCTCTCCCCATCACCTTTCACCTGCAGGTGGTTCTTCGAGGTTTTAAAGTACCCCCGGTCTCACCGGATGGTGGTGTCGAACGGCGTGGCCATGGCGGTGGTCTTCTTCCTGGTGCGCATCGCCGTGATGCCGTCCTACTGGGCCAGCGTGTTCGCCACCTTCGGCACGTCGGACTTCGAGCGGCTGGGCCTGGGCGCTCAGGTGGCCTGGATCACCTCCTGCATCGCCCTGGACATCTTGAACACTATCTGGATGTACAAGATCGCCCGCGGCTGCTACAAAGTGATGACCGGGAGGGGAGGAGGGCGGAAGGCCAAGGAAGGGGTCGAGGCGTCGTCGTCTTCCTCAGACAGGAATAACGTCAACAACCACACGGACTAAAGAGATGTAGAGCGGAGGACGCGTAGACACAGACATGAGCAGGACAGGGAGGCTGGACAGGAGGAACCTCACAGCCTCTCCCTCTCTCCCTCTCTTCTCTTTCTCTCTCCGGCTTTAGCCTCAGCATCCTTCCCACCCTCCAGTCCCCCAGTGTTAGCCCTTTGATCTCGTTGTAGTCGGCCAGTGGACCGGGCTAAGAGTCCTCAGGTGACCCCCCCCCCCTCTCCCTCCGACACAGGACGAGGAGACCGCTCTTGTCTCACTCAAGCACCAGCCTTCGCAGCCTCAGTGTGTTTTTCCGCTGACAGATCAGTATCCTGCTGGGTGACAGCTTTTTGGTCACACACACGACAAGAAAGAGCTCACAAGCACACTTTTAACTCCGCCTGTCACTCGCCTCTTTCATCATTACTATCACCCCCCTCCCTTCCCCCTCCTCTCCTCTCCTCACGCTCGACTCCAGCCAAAGCCCAATCCTCTGAAGTGCCTGTGAAAGACAGGAAAGCAATAATATTAGAGGAATAAGATCACAAAGTCTAACAAAGCTTCGCCCCTTCAGATCCACGACCATCTCTCGCCCGCCGTCCTGGCGACTGGAGGGGAGGGGGGGGGGGACTCCTCTGCTGTCGTTCATACTCCGTCCATACTCGACGAGATGAGGCCTGCAGGGTGAAGAGCTCTCCATCACACGCATCAGGTGTTTGTGTATCTATAGGGCTCTTGTCTTACTACTCATCAGACCTCACGAAAAAAAAGAGACAGAAAAACACCATAATGCCTCTTCTACAGTTTCACCTGCTGTGGCCTCCTTGTAACAAGTGGCGCCTGCCTATATCACCAGCCATGCCCCTCCAACCTACTTATGATTTGGATTGTGTATTTAAAAAAAAAAAGAGAATATGCATGTAGGAGAGAGAAAGAGGAACTCTCCGACACCCTTAGCTTCTCACGGGAGGATTTTTTTGCCTTTTCAGTATTCATCATGTCGGCATCACAGCGCTGTGCTGTCTCTATTCTCCTATCGTCCACAGCCTCGAGTCCTTCGCAGTCACAGTAACATGTCTAACTCACATTACATCTGTTGCAACCCTCTGCCTCACTGGATAGAGCTCCCTCTATCCAGCTCGAACATTTGGTTTTGTTCTACCTCTCCCCCCTGCCTTACAGAGACTTTTGTCAATCCCTTCCTCATGAGTTGATCAGCGTTTGTTTTTTTCTTTGTACCGTACTGTACACAGCCTTTTTAAAAATGTTACCTTTTTTTGTGATATCACTGGTCCAGAGGGGCTTCTCTCCCTCTCTGCTGACTGTCTCCAGAGCTTATAACCCCCAGGCAGTGCAGGGGGAAAACGCAGCGGCATCACTTCCCACACCCTCACCTGTCCGGTCAGTGTATATGTATATATACACCTCTCTAGAGGAACACCCCGGGAGGCTTTTAAAGGCGACTTCCTCTGTTCTCAGTGACCCTGAGAACCCGACGGAGGAGGGCTTCACGCACATCCACCTGCAGATGTGCGCGTTTGCACATGCGTAGCATAGCATGCAAACCATACACTGTTTTTGGTGCCCTTCTCCAAAACACCGACATGGTGCTCTTCCTTTTTGCTGAATGTTAGCAATATGATATTTTTTTTCCAAATTCTCTATCGAATAATTATGAAATTCATTTGGATGTACTAATCTGTGACAACAATTTGCTGTTGAAAGCAACGTGGCAATCTGCATGTTTGTTTTTTTTTGTTTTGTTTTTTTGGTGTAAACTATAAATCCCCCTATAAAGCATGGTAGGATCGACATGTTTCTGTGATGCCTTAGTGAATAGTTAAGATAGATGAATAACATCTAATATTAATTGCATTAATCCGATGCTGAAAAGGGTTTGTCTTCCAAATACTAAATGTCTCTTCCTCTCGGAGCAAACTGAATGCATGTGTTTTTGATTCCTTTGTCCTCTCCCTGCATGTCTGAACAGTGTATCCACAGACAGTGAGTGTGTCTGACTCACTAATCTTTACCACAATCTCTGTGTAACAGTCGGCATTACAGTACTTGATTTTTTTAATTTTATTTTTTAACAAATGAATTTCGTCTCCTTGTTGTACAGTCTGCTGCGAGCAGACGTTAATGACCACACAGCTGATATCACGACAGACAGGAACACAAGAGGATGTTTCAGATTTGACCTTTGCCACACAAACACATTAGAAATGAAGTGAAAGCTACAAATTTTAGGTTTGTACTCACATTTGCACACATTTCTACTCCTGTTGCTTAAACAAGAAGTACCCCGTGATTTAGCCTTGCACTACTACAGTATAACATCGTCGATGTCAGAATGTCAGTGTTGACAGCGGGGTTTTTTTTTCTTTTTGCTTGTTTGTTTGAAGAATTGAAATCAATGCAGTAGAACAAGAGATTACAGCCAGATCTCCATCCATATGTGATGAACAAATTTCAACCAAATAACAAAACACTGTGAATGTGTTTAGTTCTGAAGTCAGGTGCCATTACAGTACATCACTGCAAAAGAAGAGTATGCAACAACAACAAAAAAAGCACCAGTCAAACCTAAAGCAATGGAATTTTATTTCTTCCATCTCTTAATCTGACAAAGGTTACAGTCTCCTCTCCTCTGCTCCGTGCACATCTGATGATTTTTTTTCACATCAATCAAGCAGGAACTTGAGCGATGCTTCTTGTAAGTCAACAAGTCTGTGTGTGCAGCACTTTGTCACATTTAATTGTTGTCAACACACCAACGCGCCCCCCAACTCCTCCTCAGCCGAACATAAAAGCTGCTGGTAGCTGGCACCTTATGGAGCAACATGAACATAAATATTACAGACAGGTGAAGCTGCGGTTGTTGTTACACACATTTTTCTTCCTTTGTCAAAAACCAGTTGCCTGCGTTAGTACAACACAAACACCCGACGATGCAGCGTGACAGCCGCTGTTGCAGACTTGTGTGTGTGTTACGCCAGTAGCGGCTAATGTAGCCTCGAGCAGAGATGAGGAGCTGAACCCGTCCACGCCTCCAGCTGTTTTTCATTTTCAAACCTCTGGTTTTTTAGCCCCGACTGACACCGACTCGAGCGACGTCACTCGAGGCAATTTACCAAACTTTGCACAGCTCCTCTGGGAGCCACAAAAGGCTTTATACAATATCTATATATCTAGTCCACCCCGACACCTGTAAACTAACTTCAATGTGTGAAATCGGTGGAGTTCCCATTTAAGTCCTGGTATCTGTAGTGACATAGCTAGTTATAATAGTCTGAGAATGTCTGCTGGTGTTTTCACTGTTTTCACTGTGGAACTATAAAGCACACTCCCTGTGGAGCAATAACTCAGTGATCTCCTGTATTTCCGTCTGTCACCACAGAGGAGGGGCCACAGTAACTTGTGCCTTTACACAAACGGTGGATGTGATGCAGTCAGATTTGGATTAGCATGATCTTTCTAATGTAATATCCAGTGATTATCTCCTCTATTCCATATGTATACTCTGTATATATTTTTATAATCTGCCTGCACAATGATTAATCCGGCCAAGTATTATAATCCAAAGCTGATCCCTCTCGGGGAGCGTGTTTTGTGTTGAAGTTTTTTTTTTTTTTTTTTTGTGCTCTCCTGAACACAGGGCTAAGTCTCGGTGAATGTTGTGATGGGTCATTTAGTGGCATTAAGATGAGCTCCCAGTGGAAAATCAAAGTCTATTTTTTTGACATAAGATATACAGGTAGATGATGGGAAGGCGAACATCTCATTTCCCCGGCCTTCAAAACTGTGAATAGCTGTAGAATAAAAACTGTAATGTAGTCCAGTCAAAGATCTGAGGTATCTCGACTGCAGCGCGGGGAGGGAGGTTTTACTGGGACTGGCAGAGCAGGGATGCTGATGAACTTGTTGTAGCAGCATCCTGTGCTTTGTGGATGTCTATTGAGTTTAGACTTTTAGTTCAGACAAACTGTGGAGCTGAGTTTTTTTGTACTTTCAGGATTTTCTACAGAATATTTCAAGACCTGATGTTTGTGCTGTATCTCAACACCCTGGGGCTGTTTGGAAAAGAAAAAAATCAATGGTTGATGGATTTGATAAAGCTGCTATTGTGAGGCCATGATGTGTATTCTATACCAATCAATGTATCAGGTGAGAACAACCCAATGGCCAACATTGATTATATTATAAATACATATATATATTATATATTAGAAAGGTGCATATGAATCATCTCAATGTGCTGATCTGAAATTGTGTTGATCTCTTAGCATAGCTGCATTAAATTAGGTACTTAAACAGTACAGTGTGCTGTTACACACGGTACTCACAACACAACAGCTTGTCCCATTTTTGTTGATTAAATCTGTAATTTCAAGTCCGATCCTTGGTGTACAATGATATAGGTTGGGTTGAATCTCAGTGTTACGAGGATGACAGCATTTGTATCGTAGTGTAAAAAAAAAAAAAATGACTGGAAACCTTTCAATCAACTGACATGCCAGTTGTTTTTTTGTTTTTTGTTTCTTTTGAATGACTTAACAGCGTGGCTTTATGTCCCTTCTCCTTTTGTTTTATCTCTTAATGCAATGCAATTTGTTGTTATGATCTGTTTTCTCTGGAGATTTTAATGTGAAGCAGCCTACACTACACACTGGCCTTAGGGGTCCTCGTCTGAGCATTTCCTTGTGACTCGGATTGTTGTCGTCTACAATGACCACTACTAATGATGATGTAATTGTAGTGCTGAAAGCTGAGACTTACTTGAAAGTGTTGTTCTTCAATAAAGCTGAAGACAAGAGAAATGTTTGAGACTTTTTTCATATTACTAATATTCCTATTACACCAGGTATCCTTTTTTTTTTTAACTTAAATTCTAATTCATTGGTTATTGATGAGTGTCAACATGAGAAAGACCTGCTGTGTTCAGTGTAATGCATCCACACACTTCAGCAGCATACTGAACCGGTCCAGTCATTTGTCAGCTGCGTATACCCAGGCACGCTAAAAGCAGCTACTGGGAGTTGGCACCATTACTGTTCTTTTCAACTTGTGAATGTGTGCGTGTGTGAGAGAGAGAGAGAAAAGTGATGGAGATATTCAACAAAAAAGGAAGGCTGGAGCACAGACTGAGACATTCAAAATGAGATGAAAGGGTAAAACGAGAGGTTTGGCTGAAATAGGGATGAAAGGCAGATATGAAGGAGCGTGGAAAGTGAAAGATTTAAAGGGGGTGGGGGGTCTGAGCCACAGTAGGTCTGTGATTGAAACCATCTCCTCATGTGTGTGTGTGTGTGTGTGTATGCGTGTGTGTGCGTGTGTGTTCACCAATCGGTCAAGGGGCTTGGTCAGAGACTGTGCTTGAGGAGCTTTACCAAACATGGTCACATAACAGAGACTCAATGAAAATTTCCTCCTGCTACTACAGCACACATCCACAGCGTGGACTCCACTCAGCCACAGGGTGAAACTCATCACCTGCACGTCGTGTACACACACAAACACACCTGCATGTTACAAAAATACACCGCCTGTCGTCACTTGATTCAACACGACTTCTATCCCGTCACATTACCGACACAAAGAAGCATGCCGAGTGCGCCTCAGTGTTTGTGCTGCTGCTTTCATTGTTGAATGTGCAACAGAGCCACAGCCTCTTAAGTGTGTTTACCTCCTGTCAGCCGTGTTTAGAAGACATTCTGAATCAAAAAATTCATGTCTATAAATGTCAAATCCCCTGTTTTCCTCTTTACAAGGACCAATATCTGTGTTGTGAGTTTGTTCCTCATGAGCAGCAGCAGTCTGCTACGATTTTGAGCAAGTTATAATTATGTAAAAATAAATAGATTATAGGGATATGCCTATTTCAGGAGGAATTTATGGTGAAGACCTTTCCCAGACTTGGGGAAACAAAAACATATAAAAAAAAAAATCAACATACCAGACTTTGGAGACACTATAAACGGAGCAGATTTTTACAAGGTGCTTAAACCCCTCGCCCAGAGGTGATCAAAATAACTCTTTAAACAGTGAGTGAACAGCCAACACCTCAAGTGTCACCACCTACCTCAGCCAAAGATGTCATGAGCCTGTCCCAGCCTGTGAGTAAGGGCCAAGATTAAACAGTGTGAAAACAACTGACAGCACGGACGGTCCATTACATGGTGCGTTACCACAGCTCAGGTGGAACACGGCAAAGAGACGAGTCCTCTGATAGTGCTGATGATTAACATGGACGTGTGTTTTCACAACGTTTATGATGGCTGAAATACTGAAAGAAGTTAAAGTGGCACTTGAAATACTGAGAAAAGTTGAATTACAGTTACATAAGTGCTACAAAAAGAAGTCAATAAAGTTAAAGCATCGTTTTAAATGTAGGTATTAGAAGTGTGTAGTTGATGTACTGAAAAGACTTTAAGCTTCAGGTGAAGGTAACTCACTGAAAGTAGCTGAGATGTCAGTTAAAGTGTAGGTAATCCACAGTGGTGGAGAGAAACTAAGCACATTTATTTATATTTCATATGAATCAATACTAGTACTTTACCACTGTTTCCATTTTATGGTATTTTATCATCACTAAACTACCTTTCAGAAGGAAATAGTGTACTTTCTACCCCATTTGACAGCTTTAGTTACAACTTACTTTAAGATGTTAAATCGTCATCATTTCTTTTTTTAATGTATTCTGGTGTTTTAGAAAAAGGGGCCATGTAATCTCCATCTCGTTTCATGATAAGTTAATTTAAGATTAGAGAAAAAGGGGAGAAACTGAAGGAGATTTGTGAATGAGACCTTTGTTTAGTCTTCTTTTGTCTCCATGAATCATCTGATGACCCCTCACATCAACCAGTGTCCCTGCTTATAAAACTGTATATGAAGAGATCAGTCTAGCTCCGCCTCCAGCAGCAGCTACAACAGTTACATGATGCTGACGCACTCATACCTCAGTATTATTCATCTGATGATGTCATGTGTAATAATACATCAGTCAGAGGGACCAAACCATTTTGTTATGTTAATATTACCAATACTTATATAATTTGACTTCAGTAGGGTCTTTAATGCAGGACTTTCACTTGTAATGGTGTAGTTTTACACTTCACTTTTACTCTACAGTAGTAATAATGCATTTGGCTGGAAGTGTCAGTTGAAGTTGCTAATTGAAATAAGCACTGGTTCAAGTATATAATCTGAAAATCAGTGAAAGCTGTTGAGGTGTAGAATATACAGTGGAAGTTGTGTTTAATTTAATCAATCCTTCTACAGTAAAAGCTAAGGGAAAACCTGAGAAGTGAAAGGTTTGATGTAGTTGTTGATCAAGTAGCTAAAGATGTTGAATTGTCCTCTGGTGTGTAAATGGTAAAACTGACATTTGAAGGTAATACTCCAGGTTCTTGTTCTCACTAATGTGGGCAGATGTTGAGATGGTGAAACCACCAGGTCCTAAGAAATGAAAGCAGATGAAGTAGATGGTGTATTTACACAGGAAATTATGAGAGTTAAGGAGCTGAAGAAGTTGAATATTTTGTTGAGAGCTGAAGATCTGAGACCTGAAACAATCTGAAGTGTTTTTAAAGAGTGAAAGTTGAAACATCTGAGCTAGAAGGTGATGAACACAAATATACACTGAAAGCAGTTGAGCTGTCATTTTCAGAGTTAAAGTTAAATCAAGCTGAGGAATAAAAGATGAATACAGTTGAAATGTCATTAGCCATTTCAATGGTAGTTGAAGTCAACTGTGTGCCTTACAAGTAGCTGAAATGTCCTTTGAAGTGATGATCTGAAACAGCTGTTCAAGTATAAATATATTTGTTCAAATATCTCATTGACATGGTTCATTCAGTTTTATATATCTAACACCAATTACGAATATTTGAAAGTGGACAAGGTGAAGACAGCTGAGGAATCTGAATCTGAGAGTAAAAGTAAACTGAAACATTATACAGTCTGAGTCAAGTTAAGAGCATGTTAAAGAGCTGAAGGACAAAAAGTGTATTTTAAAGTGTAATTTAATTTATGATCCAGATGTAAAAGACCTGAGAACATTAGCATTTTATCACTAAAGGTGAACACACTGACTTGTGATCGAGGAGGTCTGAGCTGACGCTTATGGTTTTACTGACCAAATCCAGGTTTGTTTGAAGCTTCCTGTCCCACTGTAGCGACAGGTTGGAATTATGAAGCCATGAACTCAGCCTTCAGTCGTCCTCCGAGCTGCGCAGGATCTCCAGGCCTTCTACCATAAATAGCCAGACGGAGTGGAGTGAGGAGAGGGGTCGGTGGGTGGAGGGGGAAGCGGCTTACTGTAGAAATGCCCTTCTGGGTTTCTGAAACTGCACTAATCTCCCCCCTCTCCCCTTCTGCTCTCCCTCCTTTTCCGTGTTTCTGCATCTTTCTGTTTTTGTCCCTGAAATGCTCTGACTCATGGTTTGTCTTTTCCTCGTTGCCTCCATAACCACATACGTAGCTCTGTATTCAACCTGGAGCTCTCCTGCCATCCCAGAAGGCTCTGCGGTGGTGTTGGCTGTTGATCTATCTCTTTTTTACTCAGAAATACTTTCTCTGAAATGTGCCATGTGTGTACACTACATCTCAGTCCTGGTAGAAATTAGAAATGGTAAATCATCAGACAGTTAAACTGCTCCTTTGTTTGGATGGCTGGTTTGCTTATGATCTTGCTAAGCTCCTGAAAACTCACCCACATCCATTTGGAATAAAGAATTCTGTAAATACAAAGCACATTATCTGAGAATTTCTCCCTCCAGTTGATAAAACGGTGACACATTTAAAGACTTTTCTTTAAATGAGGCCTCCTTACTCTGTCCACGTGACGTTTTCCAACACAGTAAAGGTACCCAGAAGAAGCCAATTAGCCTGAGTGTCAGACAATCCTCGAGTCAACATAAACAGTAAATCCCAGCATGCAGTAAATAATCTGACTACGGTCTGTTATTTTTAGTGTGAGGGATTCCTCTTTCACAAGACATTACATCTCCATCCCTCTCGGCCCAGGCCCTTCCCTTCTCCCATCATGCCCAAATAAAGTGTCCGAATTCCATGTGTGTGCTTCTTCTTCTCTCTGTGAAATGTTTATAAGACCCTCGCTTAGTGTGTGTGCGTGCATGTGTGTGTGTGTGTGTGTGTGTGTGTCTATGAGAGAGAGAGAGAGAGAGAGAGAGAGAGAGAGAGAGAATACAACCGTGCATGCATCCCAACAAGCTGTTTCAGGTGATCTGTTGTGTTCGTATTGTAATAACTTGATTCTACAGTTTTGTTTCATCTTGGAAACATGACAAAATACAAAAGTGAAATGTTAAGTGTGTTTCTATTACATCCACTGATGCCAGCCACTCTTATCATTTCCAGAGTGATGCTTTTGTTCTCCTTCCTTATCGACCTTTAACTTGATTAGCAGCAGTTACAGATGGACTGAGTTCATCTGGGCAGGATTTTATTATAAATACTGAGAGTCATAATTCCACCTGTGGAGCAGTATGAGCATTAGGAAAAATCTATGAAACTGTTTTTTTTCTCCTCATATTTCTTAGTCCATTTAAATGTTCAGTTATGTTGAAGGCAAATCCTTTTGAAACTGCTGGGGTACACTTTATTTAACTTCCAAGTGGAGATCTCTTTATCGATTGTGATTACATTTTGGTCTAAATCCAAGAATATCTGAATCATTTGAGATCACAGAGTGCTAACTGATGCTTCGACTGCTATTAGTGTTAATAGACCAACGAGAAACCTCAACAATGCAGACGCCTCAACTACTTCAGTGACAGTTTCAACTGCTTTCATCTGACGACTCGAGTGCTTTCATCCCTGGCTGTGACAACTGAGGTTCCAGCTGCTTCAACCTTGTATACGTCAACTGACAGTTCACATGCTGTATGCCACCTGGCATTTAAACTGCTGTCGCTGCTTACACTACTACTGACACTTCAACTATTAACAATGCATACACTTTGACTTCAGCAGAAAATACACTTGCTTTCAGCGTTTAAACGTTCATTGTGTATTAATCCCTAAACCTTTAAATGACAATCAGCTGCTCTCAGTGCCAGCTCGTCAATAATTGACAATTGGACTCTGCTGATAAACCAGCTGACACTTCCAGTGCTAGCAGTGTCACTTGTATTTCTTGTTTGAAGTTTAACATAATTTGAACTTTCAGATTTCTGTTGGCACTTCAATGGCTTTCAGCTCTTACTCTTTAGCAGACACTTGAACTGCTTTCAGCTTTTACTCTTTAACTGTTAGTTCAACTATTCAGCGTTAGCATACAAATGCACAATTCTTCAGTCTACAGGGCTCAAACCTGAATCCAATTCTTCAAATGCATCAGGGTATTTATTGCATGCCACTGCTTTTATATCTTCCTCCAGCTGACTCTGAAGCAGGATGCCCACATCAAGTTCTTCCAATTCCAAGGCATTTTAATGAGTTCACAGTGTTTGCATCGGTAATTTCCTCATGGATGGATTATTAGACAGTGGGCCCCAGGGCACAGACATGCAAGAGGCCTCCTACCTCTCCTAAACAGGAGCAAGGCCCAAATTGATAGTTGTGCAAAATGATCAGTAATGAGGTATTTAAGTGGGATTCAGTAGGCGAAGGATCCTTAGATTGGAGCTGGTTTTTCACTCTCTGGTTAGACTGTTTACATTTATTTACTTACTAACTGATGTTGTGCTTCTATTTGTTGTTGTAACTGTGTAGTTATTGTGTGTCTCACTGTGGTTGTTTTGAGCCTCTTTGTAGCTGTCTAACATCTGTTTACTAGTGCATCTGTTACAAAGTAATCTATATGACGTGTATCAGTCTGGTTTTAGAGTCAACCATAGTACAGAAACGACCCTTATCCGAGTAGTTAACGATCTTAAAATAAACTCTGACAGCCATAGAGTCTCAGTCTTAGTCCTTCTTGATCTCAGTGCCACTTTTGACCATGGTATCCTGCTTCAGCGCCTTGAGCACTGTGTAGGCCTCAAAGGCACTGCTCTAAGCTGGCTTTCTTCTTTGATTGATTGATAACTCATAGATCCTACTTTGTTTCTGTTGGTGACTTTAAATCAGACAAAGTTAGCATTTCATATGGTGTTCCCCAAGGCTCTATTCTTGGCCCTCTTCTGTTCAATTTGTACATGCTCCCGCTTGGTTACATAATCCGTAAACTCAACATTTCATATCATTCCTACACTAACGACACACAATTATACTTATCTGTTTCTACTGACCCCCTGAGCCCAGTAAATGATCTCATTCAGTGTACTAGGGATGTTATACACTGGATGGCTGAAAACTTCTTAAAACTGAATGATGAAAAAACTGAGATTCTTCTTGTAGGTCAGGTAAGACTCTGAGGCACCAAATCTGTTCCTTATTAACTCCATTTCCTGTGAAACCCAGTGAGCATGTAAGAAACTTAGGTGTGATTATTGATGCCGATCTTAATTTTCAGAAGCATGTTTCGGTAACACTTTATTTTAAGGGGTCCTTGTTCCTGTGTATCTACCTAATTAATTACAGTGTAATTACCTATGTAACCGTATGTAATAACATGTACTTACATTGTAAATACATAGTATATTTTGGTGTACTTACAGGTCCTTGTTACACTTGTAATAAGAAATGCCAAAGTGGCCTCTCTCTTTGCACAAGCATTTCTTATTACAAGTGTAACAAGGACCTGTAAGTACACCAAAATACACTATGTATTTACAATGTAAGTACATGTTATTACATACGGTTACATAGGTAATTACACTGTAATTAATTAGGTAGATAAAGATAAAGTGTTACCCATGTTTCTTTCATTTCTAAGACTGCTTTTTACCATCTTAGAAAAATATCTAAAGTTAGACCCATTTTATCCTTACCGGATTCTGAAAAGTTGGTTCATGCTTTTATTTCAAGTAGCCTAGGTTAGACTACCGCAATGCACTTTTTCCAGGAGTAACAAAACAAGCACTTTATAAACTGCATCTTATTCAGAATGCTACAGCCAGAGTTTTAACAAGAGCCAAAAGGTGTGAACATAACACTCCTATTTTAGCATCTACATTTATGACAGATCTCTGAGATCATCATCAGTTCTACTCGCTATCCCAAGAATACATTCAAAATCAGCTCATGGTGCTTTCAGTCATCATGGTCCTATATTCTTTGGAATCCCCTACCACACAAACTCAGGTCTACAACAGTACCTTCTTTTAAAAGAAAACTAAAAACATTTATTTTCTCACAAGCTTTTAGTTTTTAATTGTTTTTAATTTGCAACATTTCCTTCTTTTTGTCTTTTTGTGCTTTTATATGTATTTTACTTGTATTCCTTTTGTAGTGTTGTGCTTTGTTTTGTTTTTGTGAAGCACATTGAGTTTTTTCCGTTGTCGCATGAAATGTGCTATATAAATAAAATTGTTGTTGTTGTTGTTCTTCAGTGCTTTAGGCCCCTGTTCCTGTTCCTGGAGAAATATGAAACTTTTGGTCATAACATAAACATCATAATATTTTTGTACTGAAACACTGAAGGTTAAAGACACTATTTGATAGTGTCTTCAAATCCCACCATGTTTATCCACAGAATAACTACCCGCTCCAAGGTCATTAAACATTACAGGGAACATGATCTTGGTGTCGTCACAGGCAACCATGACCTTGGAGCTTGGGCTGTTTGCAAGTTTACTCTCTCTGTAATTATCCTATAGGTCCTTTCTGTATCATATCTCAGATCTGTTAGTGGGTAAAACCTTCTTACCCTCAGACCCACCACTCTCCCTTTATCACATTTACCCATCACACCACTTGTTCCTGGGTGTATTTGATTCTGCAGGATCAATATTAATCTGGTGGGGCTGGACTCTTGAGGCTGCAGTTCAACCTTTTCATATTTCCTGCGGAAAAGTTCATGTGGTTTATGTTTTTTTATTCTTCAGTCACGTGGCCTTTTCACCCCGAGAGTAAAGTGCAGTTGTTGTGTGTTACAAATGCGAACGTATAACTGCAGTGTTGTGGTCAGTGAGATTCACTCATGCAGACCATTGCTCTGCGGTAATTATTCTCACCTGTGAGTGTGTATAAATCCACCACTGACTGACTGACTGGAGCCCTTTGAATTGTTGCCGGGTAACAGCTGTATGTCCAGTAATCTTGCATTAACGCCCTTTCATTGTCTATCACCGGCACCGCAGCCACCCATCCCTGGCCTTTCTAGAACGTTCCTCTCCAGCTCCATCAGCACCCCTGTCTGCTAGGGACACACACACACACACACACACACACACACACACACACACACACACACACACACACAAGTGAGCGAGCACAGGGTGAATCATGGTGTCCAGGGAGCCGCCTCCTCTGTCCCTCTGTCTCTGGCTTTGTGCTCCACAGACCCCCTGAATCTGCTGCATTCCTTTCCCTGTCATCCGCCTGCCTGTTGGGGGAGAGGAGTAACACACAGGAGTAAAACAAGAAAACCACCTCATTGCTACCAGGGTGACGTCAGGCGCTCTACGGTAGCTACTGCTGTCAAACACATGTCAAATACGCTGCTATCAGTTCACCAGCAGCACATATAGGCTACAAGTACGTATGCCGTATATTTTTGGATATGACGGAGCATTTTAAAGACCTCTAGTCCACATTGGCTTAAAAACTAAACCTGAAATATTCATTTGATGCTATCCAGATCACCCGCTAAATGAATCGTGTGACAGGATCGTTTCGTGACCTGCCGTTTTCAAGGTCAGGAATGAACTTTTAATCTCTTGTCAGTCAACATGGACACGTCCTTGAAGTATTCACAGAAGTGGGAATCTGGAAATCTCCAGTTTTACGACTGAGGAGGATTGTGGGTTACATCTGACCTTGTAGCGAGGTTGTTTAGACAAAAATTTGACACAACTTGGTCTTTTATTCAGATTTTATATCAGAATGTAGATCACAACTTTTCGTTGAAGGAAACATAACGAACAACTTTACTGAAATATGATTCACTTGATGTAATCATCAATTCTGTACAATCCATGAATTAAAAACTTCTAGAGCATGATTTAGTTCCCCATCGATTCAGCGATGGAGGACAAAGTCCTTGAGCAATCCTCATTCTGTGTGAAAGTAGATGTCAGACTTTATCTCAGGTTAATATGAGGGGAAGTAGGCCAGAGTCAAATTAAGCAGCTATCTATCATCAAAGTTACATTGTTTTCAGTAGCTACAAATTCACTTGACGACAGCTCAGCACACAAACAATGTGCATGGGAATGTGTGAGTTTTGTATTCAGAGGACTGTGAATACTGCCCATGAGATTCATCAAAAGACTGTTATTATAATAAATGTATTGTCATTATCACCTCATCATTAGTAAACTGATTATATTCTTAATATTTTCCCCATATTTCATATCCATCACTCGATATGTGTTGTTGGATGAAAGGTGGAGGGTGTTGTTGATGTATCTCAAGTTCACATGAACATGACAATGACATAACTTGAGCAAAGTGCATGTCAGTGGAGGAGAAAAGCATCCCTGACTGGCCTGAAGGTGGAAAAAGTGACACTCATTAAATCTAATACCCGAGCGGTGACATCACTCCCCCTCGATGAGGAGGCTGCGCCCTGATTGGACGGCTGCCGCGGCCAATCAGAGCGCACACACATGGGAAGAGTTTAAAAAAGATTCAGAACAGTGTCGGAAAGTTGTCCAAAAGCCTCACGAGCAGGTCCGAGCACGACTGAGACCAGCTGAAGGAAGAAACAAAAGAAAGAGAGAAAAGAAAGAAAAGCAAACCTCGACCCACGGATTTGTTCGGGACTTTTTTTTTTCTGTGTGTTTCCTGCCTCGGACCGAGAGCTGTAACCTGCTCCTCCATTTTTAAAGCCCTCCTCATCAGCCTCACTGTAAATAACTCAAAGCACCAGGATGTCAACACATTTCAGGAGCGGCCCAGCCTTCGGACTTTCAGCCGAGGTCAAGAGTAAGGTGAGTGCACGTTTTTATTTATTTATTTACTCCTGTTGTAATCCCAGGGCTGTGGCAAATCCACTGCAGCGTTACAGCAGCTGGAGTGGGTCAGGGGTCCACCAACCAGGGGCCAGGGAAGCAGGCTTTAGCATGAGGATGAATAATGTAAACACTCCTCTTCTGTGGTCCTGTTTGGATTGTTTGCCTTAATTATAACAAACCACAGAGGATGGGGATCCTCCAAACACAGCTCTATAGAGAAACCTCTGTGCCCAAATAGTTGTTGGAGTCCTTATATGGGATGTTCACATGGTTACAGTCATCCTGAACAACCTGTCAACACGTGGTTCATCCCCCTAACATAGAATAAAACACACAAACATGCACTGAGCCGCTCTAACTCTGATCTTAAAGCTGGTATTTTACATGCAGGTTGTGTTTTGATGATTAAAACGAGGCTCTATAACGTGATCTCACTCCTAAGTTTCATGCATGGGAAACACACACACACTCCTGCCCTCTGATAACAGATCACACAGTGAGGGAGGTGATTGTTTTGGAGCTGAAAGTAGGTCTCAGTGGCCAAATTATTTGTGCGATTAAGAGGGGTCAGGGCATTTAGTCTGTGAGAGTGCAGCACGAGGGGAGGGAGGAAATTTGACTTGTGCTAAATAACGCTGTGTTTTTCTAGTGTCACTGGTTCATTTATCTCTGTGGCTGAGGAACCACACTGTGTGTGTGTGTGTAGGGTTGTGAATCTGGGCCTGGAGGCAAAGAGAGTAGAGATGCTTCAGTGATGATTAGGGCTTGATCTGCACAATCAAAGACACACATTGTACATGATTATGAATGGATTTATTTTGACCTGGAGACTTTATAAGCAAGACAGTGGTGGATGTACCAATGCTACAATAATGATAATGATATCCTGCATTCACAAGGTTACTTATGGTAGAATAAATCAAAAATCATGATATTTCAAATAAATTTGGATATTTGGATTTGGATATTAGACTATATTTATGAACCCGTTGGTGGCATTTTGATTAGATTTTTTTAGCTTTACTTTATATGCAATACGTTTGTTGTTGAAGTTAATATTAAATATCAGATTTGATATTTGCTTCAAAGCACAGTACTAAAGTAAATGATCATCAACATACATATTCCCTTTCCTCCAGTTGAAGCTGTCAGCATCCTGACCGAGCTCAGACGTGTTGATGAAGTGACCGTTTTTTGGAGGATTTCACGTGTTTGCCTCCTCTCTGCTGCTGATATCATGACAGTAGTGACTCTGTATGTTGGGATGAGTCACAGCTGCTGACAGCTTGAGAAAGGTCAGCCTGCGACTGTTCCAACACCCCGATCATCATCATCATCATCATTGCCGTTATTGTCCTGAATAGTTCCCTGAATAGTGGCATCTTTCATCAGTGCTTTAATCTCACACAGGGGTACACAGCACTCCATGAAACCCACATTCCTAGCGTTACAGCTATTCAGCAGGCTCTTTAGTCTGGAATGAAGGTTTGATATTCTGGCTGTTATTTTTGCTTCCATCTTTGTGCTGTTTCCAAGTCGATTATGTGCACTCTATCTCCCGTTGTGAATAGTCTGGAAACCCAGCTGTACAGTGCAGTTGACAGGGCGCCGTGGGTCGCGCGGGGATTATAGGTTCCTGCAGCATGACATCAGAGAGGAGCAGGGATGCGGCAGAGAGACTGACAGGTACATCGGCATCATCTGATGGCCTTTTAAGGACCGGCCGGCCTCTGACTTGGAACATGAGAAAGTGTCCTTTGTCTAAACAGTTTACACTGGAGTCAGGGAGGACGTAACGCCGTCCTGACAGAACACAGGTGGACAGGAGACGGATGGCGGAGACGAGAGTCGTACCAGCAGCTCCCACCAGCAGATCCATTTAACACAACAGCTGTTTGTTTAGTGAGGTGAACTCTTCCAAAGGCAGAGCCAGGATCAGTGATCAGCTGCTGGGTGGTCACAGGAACATCTTGAAGCCACTTTTTCTTTTCTAGTACAGTTCAAAGTACAAACGGCTACATACTGTGTATTTACACTGATGTTAGTACACTGTCTACTCTGTCCAATGTGGTTGGTTATATGTGATGCTGTGAGATTTTACACACTTTAGTTGCACTTTGCTCCGGTAGCCTTGGTCTGCTGGTATGAGGAGCTTCCAGTGGTGAGTGTCAGCTGATGTTGGTTCAGATCAATGTGTAACTGATCTGACATTATGAAGCTCTCTCCTACTTTTACATTATGTTTCAGCGTTACCATCATCCTCTACCTGCCACCTCTCCTGTGCCTACATTTTAACAAAAATGACTGAGTTCTGCTTTTAAACATGAAATCATTTAAAAAAGTATATTTTAGGGCTTTTTATGCCTTTTTATTGGATAGTATACTGAGAGAGACAGGAAATGGAAATGACGTGCAGTAAAGGGCCGTCCAATGCGGGATTCGAGCCGGGGCCGACTGCAGTGAGGACTGTAGCCTCTATATATGGGGCGCCTGCTCAACCCACTGCGCCCCATCATTTACATTTTTTGGATTCTGTTGTTGAGTTTTGCTACCAGATCTTCCTCAGTACCTCTTAAACAATATATAGATATGGATTAAGAGATATTTATACAATAGTACTTCCCTTGTATTTTAATTTGAAGCTATTTCAGACATCCATACAACAGTTAAAGAGAGAAGCATTGTGCTTTCTTCTCCACATCGTTCAGCATATTTGTCTGATTTTATATAAAAACAAATAATCAGCTTTTCAAATACATTAATAAAGAATAGGCCAGTTTCTCAACTTTTTATTAATGTGACACTTTAATGAAAAAAGCCGAACCTGTTCGAGGTTCCTCATCATAGTTCAGATGAGCTGCTGGAACAGAGACGTTTACCCACCTAAACCTCTCAGATGGTTTCATTTAGATAATTGTTAGCAGCCCGCCAAGGTCAAGTTGGCCATGATTAAACAACAGAAAAAACAACGATTAAGGAAATATGTGAGACATTAATGGACATTTATGCAGCAGGACTTTGTTTTTTCTTCTTTCCCCTCGCATTCATCATCTCTCAACCCCTCAGACTTATCGGACGACCCGGAGGGCACCCAGCTTCTCATTTGGGAACCAATAGAGTGAAATATCAAAGCGTAGCTGTTTAACAACCGCCTCCATTAGCAGCAGCTAAATGCTGTGTATGTATGAATGCGTCATTTATATAAAATACAATAATATGTCATATAAAGTTATTTCTCTGTAGAATGAGTTATTTTACTTTACTTTTAACACATTGCATTGGGAGTATTTATATCCTACTACACTATTCAACATGCAGAGGAGGAAATAACAGAATCTTTCATAAACAAATAAAATCTTAAATTGATCAGTGATAAAATGTCCTGTAGCTCATTTCAGTGCTTCAGGAGGTTTGTCAGTGTGGCCTTACTTGGTCTGGTATGACTGGAGGCTTATGGTGGCTAATGTAGGCTTATGCAGGCTAACTGCGCTAAGGTAGATGTTGCTGTATGTGACATTACTGTAACACTTTACTGGCATTATGACTCTGCTCTTTTTGTGCTATAAATGTCTTAGCATTTACCACTGTTCCATAATTGCCACTTGTGTCCACAGTGACCTTTCTCTAGCAAAGGTTACATCGTCTTGCTTTAAGGATCTGTGTCCTGCAAAGGACATGTTTCAGTTTCCAGCATCACTAGCGCTGTATATTTTAGTTTTGAACTGCTCCATCCTATTTGCCCTTTTGTCATTCAATGTCTATGATAAAGAAATCTCTCAGAGTTCAGAAAACAACCGGCTCTGACGGCATTCCTGAGCTCCACTATGAGAAGAACAACACGGCTAAATCAGACACTGAGCTCAAGTACCTCGGCTGGAAGCAGGACCTGTCGATCTTGGCCTGTCTTTATCAGACGTGGTTTGCCTGAATAGTCAACTCACTGTAAAAGGGCAGATTCTGGAAAACCCAGAGGGAGAGAGAGAGAGAAAAGAGGGGGGAGAGAGAAATATGAGCTGGGCCAATGGGAGACGGAGAGCGAGACAGACGGAGGGAGAGGGAGGAGTGTTTGGGAAAGCTGTTTCTCCCAAGTTTGGTGTGATGGACTGGAAGCTCCGTTATCCCCACTGCTTTGAAATACTTGTTTGTGTTGGCTGGCGATCCCAGACTGCGAAGACTTATCTGCAGAACATTCAGGAAAAGAGGACGAGGGTGTGTACGTGTGTGTGTGTGTGTGTGTGTGTGTGAGAGAGAGTGTGTATCCAAGGGGGGAGCAGCCTTAAACCCCACACCAGAATTCAAAGTATTAGGGCAACGTGTTTGTGCCAATAAGGAAATACAGAGAGAGAAGAGAAAGAGGCCAGAGTGTTTCTCTGAGCTGGAATGTCCACAGGCCTTTTTCATTTTCATTTTTATTCCCGGTCTTTTTACACACTTCATCTCAAAGTACTTTTTTATTATACAGTAAGACTTTCAGTGACAGTCCACTTATGATGTGCTGAGAAAGGAAAGGCAGAGACCAGAGTTATTTTCGGAAGCAGAAACCTGAAAGTGGCATTGTATTAAACTGACATAAAGTTTTAAGATCTGAGTATTGTATGTCATTATCTATCATCTTCTCCTTTTATTCCAGCCCTCAGTGAATTCCACTGTATTCCTCCCCATCACAACCAATAGGGCCTTCAAATAACTTCTAAGGACATTTTGTCAAGAAATAAAAAGGAGAATAGACACAAATGTGATATTGATAAACTTCTGATTCATTTAAGTATTATTTTACTGAAGGTCAAATGAACATGCAAAGATGTGGAGAAAAGAATGTCCGGTAATTATTTATAATATTCATTAATGGAGTAAATACTAATGTTTTTTATTTTATTAAATTAGACAGCTCATGCTGGGAACCTTTTTTGAAATAGGGTAAATTTAGAGAGTATCTCATGATGGGATCACAGCGGCAGCGACAGCCGCCCTGTCTTGACCCGTGAGCACTCTGTGTTGGAACCACACCCATCTTTGAACTCAGCCTTCATTTTTTCTTTTTAAATCTTGGCTACACACATGTAAAGTTTACTCACAGTACTTGAGTGACTCATCACGGTGGCAAAATCTGCCCACAGACGTATGATGAAGTATTCAAACCTGCCTCAGCGGTTGTTTCCACCGCAGTCAGCTACTCCGCGGCCACATTTTGTTGTAGCACATCATGCATGGTTGCAGACCAAAAAAGATGAAAACATATACACTCACACAGCTGGTAATAATGTGTTATAGTTTGATTTAAAATGTCAAATCGGAATTATCAGGAATGTTCCACAAATTTTGATCTTCCCATGTGGCACAAGGATAAACCACAGAGTAATATTTTATCACTCTTCATTTTGCTGAGCCCTGAGTTTTTATTTTTAGGTGCTTTCTTTCTTTTCTTCTTTTTTAAACGGTATTCACTGAAATGACTAAAGGCTTGCCAGTAAGGAGTAGGCTTGATCATAGAGAGTTCGATGGGCTGAAATCAGCTGTTGTTTTATGATAAACTGAAAATGTAATATGTGACCTCTGACCTCTGTCCCATCCTCCTCGATAGCTTGCAGGGAAGTATGACCCCCAGAAGGAGGAGGAGCTGAGGCTGTGGATCCAGGATGTGACTGGCAAGAGGATGGGGGACCACTTCATGGAGAGTCTGAAGGATGGAGTCCTGCTGTGCGAGTGAGTGGACAGACGCTGACGCGCAGAAACTAATCATTAATGTCAGTGATTGTCCCCAATAATATGATTATATAATCATACATCACTTAAAAAATAATGTGTCGTGTATCCTGTGTCCCTTTCTTTGTAGACTCATTAACGTTCTCCAGCCAGGTTCAGTGAGAAGGATCAACAACTCCACTCAAAACTGGCACCAGGTAATGAACCAGCTCAATGGAAAAAAAAGAAGCCTTATTTGTCCCGTTGGTCTCAAAGTCAGGGACGGTTTCCAGAGCATGTGGAACTTGGTTTGTCTGCCACATTGGCCTTGACAACACGGAGCCTATTTACATTCCATAAAGTAGCTGCCATATCAAATGAGCCCCATCGCAGCGTGGCATTTATTAGCCTTTTACAGGCTCAAAGAGGCAAACATCGCTTCTAAGAGTTGATTGAAGCTCTTTTCAAAAAAAATTCTCATTGTGATATTAACGCTGCTGCAAATGAATGCGCAGCAGTCAGGCTTTCAGTAGATTCAGGCATTATACTGTAGAAGCAATGAGGGAGAAAGGGCCTTGAGATAACTTTAAAATGCACAGAAACTGAATAAAACAAAAACTGCTAAATATTTTAAGGGATCTTATTCATTCTTTATGGTGTCTATACCAAACCATTATCACAATATTAATGCATGTTTGAGGCAATAGACGTGCAGTTTCTAGATTCCTGTCTGTATTGTAAATGTGAAAGTACTGTAGCTGGATAGCTTAACACAAGGAATAAAAATGAAAGGAAACGCGTTGTATGGCTCTGTCATAAAGTAACTAACTAAATTTTACACTTAGTTAGTCTCTGTGGTAAGCTAACCTAACCAGCCACTGGTGGTAACATTATAATGTATAAAAGATACATGAGTAGTAACGATCCTCATACATACACTGTATTACAATGAAGCAAAAAGAGTTAAATATATGCCTCTCTCTGATATTTCCATTGTCCCTCTGTCCGTCCTCCTCAGCTGGAAAACATAGGGAACTTTGTCCGGGGGATCACAGAGTACGGCCTGAAGCCACATGACATCTTTGAGGCCAACGATCTGTTTGAGAATGTCAACCACACTCAGGTCCAGTGCACGCTCATCGCTCTGGTTGGAATGGTGAGGGCAGATGTCACACACACACACACACACACACAAGTACACATGCAGACGCAGACACACACACATACACATACACACTGTTTCTCCAATTACATCTGTTGTAGGGAAGTGTGATGGTGGAGAATCAGGTGCAACTTTTATCCTATAGACACCATATACAGTACAGTGACTGAACATTACCTATGTGAGTGCTTTGTGTTGCATGGACTAGAACAATATGGCAACAGCTACAGCCTGATAAAAACAATATGAGAATGAAAATTATACTCTATTACCACTATTTTCCTTTCTGTCTCTGCCACCTCTCTCTCTCTCTCAGGCCAAGTCCAAAGGTTTCCACTCAAAGTACGACTTTGGAGTGAAGTACGCTGAGAAGCAGCAGCGCCGTTTCGCTCCAGAGAAGCTCAGGGAGGGACGCAACATCATAGGCCTGCAGGTCAGAGCAGCAGGCCTGTTGCACCAAACCAATTTACTGCTTTAACACCCATTCAAATGAGTCTCTATAGATTGAGAAGGGGGAGATTGCCTCGCACCGCACAGATTAGATCCTCACATTGGTGCCGGTGGTGTCAGGAATTGAGTCCATGAAGAAAGGAAGGAGTTCCACCTTCCTTCCTTTCTTCAGAGTCTCTATAGATGTTAAACTGGCAAAGATAAAATAGATGCACATGAGTTATATTTATGCCCCCTGCTGGAGTCATGCAGAATGAATCCTGAATAGAATAACAGGTTCATTCACTCATCATGAATGTAAATTTAAATTAGTTTCCCCCCCCAAAATTATGACAATAGACTAAAGGTGTTTACAGTTATTTATCTCACATTATGACAATAAACTAATGGTGTTTTCAGTTATTTATCTCACTCAATGTTGCTGTATCCTTAGATGGGCACCAACAAGCTTGCCAGCCAGAAGGGCATGACCTCCTACGGCACACGGCGCCACCTGTACGATGCAAAGATCGGCATGGACAACCCAATGGACCAGTCCACTATCAGCCTACAGATGGGTACCAACAAGGGAGCCAGCCAGGTGAGGAGAGAGAAATACCACAATACTTATCTTATATTAATTAATGTAAGCCAGATAAGAGCTGAAGATGAATTAATTTAAAGGGTAAGGCTGATGTTACTTTGTGCTGTTGAAAAGACCCAAGTCATTAGTTCATTTTGGGGTCTGCTGGCTAATGAATCTTACTGGAGGTGTAGCTACATGTTTTTCGGTTTCATGAAACAGTCTGGCACTTTGAGTTACTTAGACGGGAGTGAGTTTGTTGGGATGATTTTCGGCAGTATTTTACAGTAATACACATGTTGACACTGTAGCACAATGATTCCCGGGGCAGAACTACAGCTTGAATTTAAATATGCAAATTAGGATATTTGAAAACCAGATAATTAGCGAACAAGTCTTAACAGAAAAATTAAGCATATATAGCAAAAACAATCTTGTCCAAAATTGGTTGAAATAGCCAAATTAATTTATTTCTTTAAAGGAGATTTTTTGTTTTTGCTACATAGCTAACTTTAGCGTGGCCAGCTGTTTACTTACTAGTGTAGAGGAAACATTGAGTTCAGTATCAAATATCATTCCTTTACTTACAGTTGAATAGCAGCTCTTGCCTGTATCAAATCCTCCACTGAAGTTAGCATGCTAACCAGCTAGCTTTGGCCCTTTTAGCCACTTTCCAATAGATACATTGTAGCCTTCAAGCCTTGTCTGCCTTGAAGACCTATTTTAACTTTGCCATGTTAAGACAACAATGGTTCGTGTCACACAACAAATTACCACGCCCCTACAAGGCAACAAACCACATTTGGCAGAAAAGAAAACCGACTAATGGCTTCTTATTATTACTTGGCTAAACTATGAATAGTTACTTGAAAGTGATAGATAGAAATAGTAGAAATCATACCGTCATATGGTTCAAATAGTTAGCAAAACGTGTTGGAATAATGGTTGAAATAGCTAAACGTGATATAAATGGCCAAACCATCAGACTTGCTCATGCATTTGATTGTGCTAAAACATCCAGTTTAAAATCAATCAAGTGAAGACTGTTGGAACCAGTGATAGGCGAGCTAGAGTTCATGGAGTTCATCCGACAGGGCTCTGGCATTAAATCAGATAAAAAAAAGAGGCTGGGAACTACTATTGTAACAAGTATTTCTGGCAGAATTACAGTGTGCATGGGTTTGACAAATATACTACAGTGCCCACGTCCATCAGAATGAAGGAACATGTCACCCAGTGCAGCAGTGTGGCTCGATGTTGTGTTTTTAAGAGGCTCTGGGCAACAGTGGAGCTTTACGACAGAGAGGGATGTTGACAGTAAGAATAATATACAGCATTACAGGCCTTATTCATTGAATTCATGGCCTGTTCAAGAGGCTTTTTAAAAAATATATTGGCCCGACTGCGGAATGTTTTCTTTTTCTTTTTAATTTTAAAACCTCTCTGCTTCCCCCCAGGCTGGCATGACGGCTCCAGGAACCAGGAGGCACATCTTCGACAAGAATCTGCAGCTGGAGAACTGTGACACCAGCACCATCTCCCTGCAGATGGGCACCAACAAAGTGGCCTCCCAGCAGGGCATGACCACCTACGGCCTGCCCCGCCAGGTCTACGACAACAAGTACTGCAGCAACCCCACCGAGGCCTACTACAACAACGGCAGCGAGGAGTTCGACGGCTACAACCAGTACTCAGATTAAAAAAAAAAAAAAAAAACTAGCCTCACCGCCCCTCCTCCTCCTCCTCCTTCCTCTTTGCTTTAACTTCAGACAAACAACCACAACGGTCTTTGTGATGAGCAAACCTCCCAGACTGTTATTTAACACTGATTGACGTCACTGTCGTCTTTATTGCCCTTTTTCCCCCTTTAACATATTTTTACTCTTAGGACTTTGTTGTTTTTCTTTCCGTGAGTAAAAACAAAAAGGGTTTACACTGACCTTACGTCAAAAATTTTCACTTAGTGGCCAACGTCTGTATCTCATTGCGCTGATGAGTTTTTATTACTGCTCAAAACACCCAAACAACACTTATAAGTTGAGAATTAATGACCATTGCTATTTATATTTTTCCTACTGCTTTTTGTATTTGCATTGTAATTAGGGATTTTTTTTTCCTTTTTTTTTTTACTGTTGATACCCCTCAGCTCACCTCCCTTACCCTTCCTGTCCAGTTTGAACACTGACGAAGCAGAATCTGAGTGTTTCTTGGAAACAAGTGACTGTGTTGGTGCTATTGAACTTTGACCCAGTTGGAACAGAGTCCACGCCAGAGCTCTACGGGCTCTGGGATCCCACCGCCCGGGATGACGCAGGAGCTCCCAGGTCCACAGGTTGACCCGGTGGCGGACGATGCAGGAGGACTTGTAGCTTTGTGCGGATATCGCTTTGTTTTGTGAGCACCTGCGCTGTCAAATAGTCATGTTCACAGGCCTGCCAGATTACCCATCCTGCCAATGTTATGGGGCTGACTTTACATGGCTTGTGTGCAGCATGAGTCCTTGGTTTTTTGAGGAAGTTTTTTTTAGTAAAAAAGGAGCAGGGTCTGTCAGACAATGCATTTATGAACACTAAAAGAGTAAATGTAGGTGTTGTGATATCCAGTTTGATGTTAGGGTTATCTAGGTCACTAGTAGTTTTTATACAGCAACTGAAGCTGTTGACTTTTTGCTTCCAGCCTTTTGGGAACATTTCCTGCTTGCCTTTTGCCTCAGTGAACTTTGGCTTTAGTGTTGTTGCTCCAGTTGCACTTTACCTGGCTTCACCTTGTGTGCAGTTAACAGTGGAGGATGTACCTGAGTACAGCTGCTCAGATACTGTACTTGGCTACAAATTTGGGGTACTTGAACTTTGAGTTTTCCCATTTGATGCCACTTTTTACTTATACTCCCTAACCTATGTAATTACATCAGTTGTAGTGACTTAACAAAATTAGCTCTTACATACACATATTATAAAATGTTTTAAGTATAGGTAACAATTTACTACTTCTTTCACGTTTTGTACTTGAAGTACATTCTGCTGATGACACAAAAGGAGTATTTTTACATTGTGGTATTGCTCATTTTATGAATGCAAAGTGTCTGAGTACTTTGTCCACCACTGACAATAATTGGCAATATCAAAGCAGACCCTAGGTGCTTGCTGATAATTGCTAATGTGAATCATGCCAAATATACAGACGAGATCCTCCATTTGAAACGTCTGCATCATACTGTCAACCCACCGAATGTCTTGAATGTAAACGTTAGAAGTGCCTCTAGCTGTCACGGGATTCATTTTCAACACATTAGAGTGCAGAAATTTACACTTACATTTTGGCTTAGAAGTAAACGGACCAACATGTTTGAGCTCCTGATCAAAAGCACCACAGCCAGGATTTTAGACATGTAGCAGGACGCCATCTAGTGGAGAAAAGCTCATGCGTATACTATTTACTGTATTTTTAATCCATCAAACGACCAAATGTTACATTTTTATTCAATCAAATATAGGAATGTAGTTAATTTATTGATCATCATTCCCAACCTGATATCCAGAATGTGGAGTTAAATGTATAGTAACATTTCACCCTAATGTGTTGGCTTTGTTTCAACATTGTTCAAACTATACATCTTTGCTAACCTATTGATTTTTTTTTTCTATATGCCTTTCACGAAACATGACATTTGTGCAATAAAAACACTTCAAAAATACAGTTCTGTTGTAATTTTATTATTACTGTAATTAAATCAAATAACACAGTGAAAGTGAAATACACAAAAGTAGTGTAACTGAAATCACATAATTGTGGTCTTAAAATGAAAATTTAAAAAAATGGAAGAATTTGGCAAATCAAAAAAGTAAAAAGTTGTCAATCAACATAATGTTGCAAGTAAAACAGGTTTAAATCAGGTTTAAAACTAAAATATTACTTCCAAAAAAAGTAACATTTGTATGTCTTATAAGAATAATAGACAACCTTGTAACTACCTAACGAAAATTATAGTATTTCCATCTATAAATCAAAAATAATAATAATAAAGAACACTGAGTGTTTTATATGTGTACAAATATGTCAGATTTGATTTTAAATTTCATTATATGACAGTTTGGTCCAGAAAGAGAAAAAATCTTCATCCAATATAAAATAAACATAATTTTTCATAAGCGGATCAATGACATGAAATATAAAGAGAGCTGTGATGTTGACAGTCACTGTCAAAACAACATGATGACACCTGGCCCAGCCAGACGAATGTGCCATGTCCAGCAAGCCACACTGCAGCGTAATGAAACTAAATGTGTCAGACACTGAAAAACATAATGTTTGCTACATGGTGCTAAACAGAAAGTGATTTGAGGTTAGAGAAAAGGTGAGTCATAACTGAACAAGGACTACTGATTGGCTGCTTCACAAGCATCGATCCAGTCGCTGTAAACATCCACTGGCTCGGACAGATCTGTTGACAGGAGGTTAAGGGATGGTCCAGATTTACACCCAAGATACACATAAAACACACACACACACACACCTTAACAAGGCGAAACAATCTTCTAATTGCTTATTTTAAGAATTTAAAGTGTTAAAGCAGAAGTAAGCGGAATATTTGTGTTAATATAAGTCTTAAATAGTTATATCTTCCGACGGCAATCACTTACATAGAGTGTTTGGTCCGAAACACGGGTCTGTCAGTCACTCTGCTCTGCTGTAAGCCGAGGAGAAAACTTTTATTTTATTTCCTTGTATCCTACAACCTTTATCCAATGAGGAGAGAGAACGGCATGAAGGGCTGTGTGTGCAGCCACGGGATGCGCGTGAATGTGGTGACATAGGGACGAAGACCAATAGATCCATGACGAGGGCGGGGGCTGCTAACTCCATCGGCTGACAAGAAGTCCGAAAAACGTCCGGATCGCTTACTTCTGCTTTAAGAACCCCCTCATTTGCATATAATGCAACCATTACTGCATTAAAGCTGGTGATAATTATGAAATCTGCAAGCAGTCTGTTTTCATTCAACTTTAATGCAGTAGTAGAAAATTGTAATCATAAGATAATTATAAACATAATATGTACCCAAAATTCCCCATTTTGCAATTTATGAAATGCACTATAAAATTCTCGGATTCATGACTTTTACTCATGGCAACACACAAGCAAACTAAAAACAAATCTCACTGTTTCGTGAAAGCAATCAACCAAACATGATGATGCCTTCTGCCCCATGTTGGTTAAAGGATACAGGTTATTGGAGTCTGGAACTCCTCCAAACAAACACTGCATGATATAATCCCTGTGTTGCGGGTTCGCTCCCTGGAAAAGAGTTAGTATTTGTTGTTCATGGTGCATTTCTGGGTTACTGTTGAAGCAGTGTGATGTTGCATAAAGCTGGACTTACATTTTGACATCGCAGGACTTCTCGTGATTACAGAACGGACAGGTAAACTGGGTGTCCAGGTTGCCCGTCATCTTTTTCTTGGGAGGTGGCTTTCTCTTTGACTTCCTGCGCCCCATTTCTAGTCCGGTTTACCCTGCAGGGGAAAAAGTTTCTGTATCACATTTTTCTTCTTTTCCCAACAGCCACAGGCAATACTGTAGATACCTCACTGAGTCTCTTTCACAAAGACACTGCTCAAGTGCATGTTCCCTGTGCATGTAAATATAGATTATGGGAAACTTGGTCACTTTTAATGGCTTTAGATAGATAGACAGATAGATACGTTTATTGTCATTGTCATTTCCACAACAACGAAATTAAAAGTGCATCTCCTGCAGTGCAAAATTTCATAAAAACATGCATTCATTTGCTTGACATCCTGAACAATAGTGTTTTAAGCCACCGCCTTGAATGACCTCTGTATATTTAAAAAACATTTTAAGGACATAATTAAAGCATAGGATAAATAATAGATATATTGTTTACATTCATTCCTGCCCTGGCTCTGACAGCTAAAAACCACTGGACGGATAGTAACGTGTGCTGTTACAACCATAACTTACACCTTATACTAATGTATGTTAATTGTCTTTCCCATAGTATACAGCGACCTATACTTTACTGTCTGCAGATGTCATTTCCTCCAGATGGACGATGCACTAAAGCGCCAAACACACACCGCTGTGCGCTGGCGGGCTAACCGCTAACAGCTGCTAGCATGTGGACACAGACTGGGCACGGACACCAGACGGTTTACAGACGGTTTACAGAGGTGAAGGCGAAGCGAGCGTCCGTGTTTCATCTGTCTGTGCTGCGGGGTCAATCATTAGTTTAACGGTGTGACTGCTGTCTTACCAAAGTGATGTCTTTCGGCGTAGGAGGATGCTTTGTGTATTCAACCAGCTCCGGATGCAGCGTCTCTCTGGACCGCTTCTTATTGGTTACTGGAGAATTTGTCCGCGTTGTGATTGGTTCAAACTAGAAGAGTGGCAGCTCTGTTCATCCAGTGACAGGGGTCATCTGTAAATGACGTCCCTCCTCCTCCAGTGAGATGGATGGATAGATAGATAGATAGATAGATAGATAGATAGATAGATAGATAGATAGATAGATAGATAGATAGATAGATAGATAGATAGATAGATAGATAGATAGATAGATAGATAGAGTGTGTTGTGGATTATTTACAATTTTGCTGATTGCTTAGACTACACACGTTTTGCAAAGTTTGGCTCATTGTGTCAAAACACTAGAAAGCAAGATAAGACACAACACTTGTAAAACACCTCATGGCTCTGTCAAAATGAAACTGCAATCAATATCACACCTTCTGGTATTGTTTGAAGACGCCGTGGACACCAGACAGTGAGAACAACTAGATTAGACTGAGCCAAGAGCATAGGTCAAGGACTCTAAGAACTGAACTGTATCTTGTCCTTATCAGACCATAAAAAGCCGGTTTGGCATCTGTTTTGTTTATGTGTCTGATTGCTGAGGGAACAAAGCTCTCTCTATATCGCTTTGTTTTACAGGCTGGCAGTTTATATCTGCGGCCTGATGGGAGGGGCTGAAATTCATTAGAGGGTGGGAGCCATCTAGCAGAATGGAAGCTGCCTGGTATAGAGGGATTCAGGGTAAAGCTGTAGCTTTGATCAGCCTATTGGACCACCTCACTGAGGGAGTTCTTATTTTTTAAGAGACAGATTGCCACACTGAGAACACAAAAGTAGAGTAGCTAGAGCACACACATCCCAACGCACCACAGGTGCAGGACCAACAAACAAAATGAACTTAGAAAAAAGGAAGTCTGCACACTGTATCAAGCTCCTCTAATGAATCAATCAATCAACGTTTCGATCACTGTGGATCTTCGACTAAGTAGCCTACGGTATGTTGCCATGCCAATACAAAATGATAAAATGGCTTCAATAAAAGCACAATAAAAAAGAGTCAGTATGGGTTTGATCAACATGAAAAGAAGACAGTTTCCTCAGACAATACAAATGCTGGTTTCCCTTCGCAGTTTGCCTCAAATGTAAGATTGTTGTCAATAATTGTGCCAAGATATTTGTATTTTTCCACAAACTCCACCATCTGACCCTTTATTTCTGTGGGCGTCTGAACCTGAGAGTGTTTCCTAAAGTCAATGAGCATGTCTTTCATTTTTGTTACATTCATCTGCAAAAATGATTTGTCACACCAGTCCGTGAACTCCTGAACAATAGGGCCATGACTTGCTTCATTACCTTGAAGTAGACTTACAATGAGACTCATCGGCATACTTCAAGATGGCTCTGTCCGCCCTGCTTCTTCTGCGGCACGTTTAATGAACAGGAGAGGGGACAATACGCACCCCTAGAAAGAAAGAAAGAAAGAAAGAAAGAAAGAAAGAAAGAAAAGTTCAGACAAAATTTGATATCCATTGGAGAGAAAGAAACTGGGAAATGTGTGTATTAATTCAGCATGGACTCACAGTCCCACATGGTACAAGCATGAATAATCAAATTTTGTAGATGCATATAACAATACATAGGCACTAGCAGAGGAAAGAAGATTTTTGTTGACAGGTGAAAACAGGTTTTAGGGCACTTGTTGATTCCTATATTGTTGTATAGCCTTACAGTTTACCCAGTGTAACTCATTAAAGACTTCACCATTCTGTTTATTTGATGGCTGTGGTCACCAGCTACTTTGCACAATAAAATATGATGAACTGAAAAACTTTCAAATAATCTGCTCCTGTGTCACCTTGGCACAAGACATCACAATTTCATTTGTGCGTGTGTCATAAGGAAATGCTCTTCTGATCAATTATTAACACCTTTACATCTTACATTAACTTGACATGTAGCAGGAAGCTTCAGCTCAGAGCAGCAGAGGGTCATTTCTGGAAACATGGCTGTCGATTTCAGCAAGACTGGGTCACTGGTGCTTGGGGTAAGATAAGCACTTCAATATTTGGAGCAAGAGTATAGCAGACACATAGGTGTTACACATCTGAGATGTTTTAGATCTGAGCTGAACTTCAGGGCTGCAGAGATCCTTGGAATAAACATCCCACTGTGCACTGGATATTTCATGTGATCCGTCTGTTTGTTGATCCTCACAAACAAAAACGTTTACCCTCTTTATTGTTTGTCTGAAAGAAAGAAAAAAGCCGTTGTAAGGAACCGTTCAATCTACATTTCACTCTGTCTTTGTTTGTCGCTCCAGACTATCCAGATCATGGATGGATTGTTTTATCTGATGCTTGGTATTGTGATGGCGATTGATGCAGATTCATTGGGAGCATTCAGTGGCATTTTTGTCTGGGGATCTTTGACGGTGAGTCAATTGTGATGTATGAAAAACGGGGGAATTCCCATGGTGTAAATTGCTGGATGGATATTGTGATTCTCAATTTACATTTAGGCCTACCATTCACACAATTATAATATCCTGAAAACACTGATAGCCTACTGCCTGAGTTATCACTCATAGTGAAACTGAAACCATGGGGGGGGGGGGGCAGTTTAAGGCGGGAAGGAGGAGTAGTAGCCTAACAGACTAGGCCCGATTCCAATCCGACCCCTCACGGACTCACGAGGATCGTTCACGGGAAGTCCGTGAGTGTGTGAGGGCTGTTCCATTGTCAGATTATCAACTCAGTGAGTCAGAGCTACTAACCCCCTACCGTAAGTCAGCACCGATGCTGACTTTGGGTAAGAAAATTCCCCACAGTTCATAGCGTTGTGAAGTCAAATACAGGGGATGCCGTCGGAACGCGAGTGTTGAAAATAAAGTTAACTAGAAAAAGCATTTCCAAGAATGGAAATGGTGTGACTGCTGACAGCAACTGAACGCTGTTGCAGAATTAGCAAATAGTGCAAGCAGTGATCACCATACAAATGTTTGACCAAGGTCAGAATCGAACACACATCCTCATGGTCATTAGACTTCCACTCTGCCTCTAGGCCACAGTGCACACACAGTTGCAGAGACTGTTGTCTGTTAATGATCTGCACACTGTCAACATCAAGAAAGCTTGAGAGTCAAGCTTGAAAGACTTAGAATGAAAATGTCTGTGAATTTCAGGCTGAGCACTAACCATATGGCCACAGAGAACCTGAGTTACAATGAGCTTTATACTATGAGGAATCAAAGACTGTCCAATGACAGCTGAATAATTGGAATCAAAAGTCAAGCAATGAAGTGAAAAGACTGAGGCAGGAATCGAACCCATGACCATATGATCACTAAACCTTTACTCTGCCACTCGGCTACAGAGAGCACACTGCTTTCAAGACTGTTGTCATTCATTGTAATGTGATGATGTGCTGCAAACTGGTATGAGTAATCAAGGAGATAACAAACACCTGTAACCAATTGAAGGCGGGGGAGGAGAGCAGAATTCAACATAACATAACAAGAGTTCTTCCCTTGGATACGAACCAGTGACCTTAGGGTTGGCAAGCAGTTACCCTAACCCCTACACTACAGTGGAGTTGTGGAGAAGAGAGGTTGAGACTTTGATGAATGTGAGATTTTTTGTGAAAAAGTTAAATATTTGAAAAAGTATAAATAGTTAAAAAGAGAAAAGTAATGCCGATAAAGTTCAAAAAAAGCTGCACGTTTTGATATATGAATTGTTGAAATAGCACAAAGTATGAAGGACTAGAAGAAGACCGTAAAAAGGCGGAAGAAAATGGCCAAACAGAAGAACAATAGTGTGACTGCTTCAGCAGTCACACTAATTAACACACGTAGTCAGAGAGAGCTGCGGTCTCTTCATTGTTAATGGACAGGAGCAAAAAAAAAAAAAAAAGAGCACCCCCATCGGTAGGCTAGCTAGACCAAAAGCAACTCCCAGCGTGGCAGGCCCCCAGGAGGAAACACTAGAGATAAAAAAAAAATAAGACTATTAAAACAAAACAGTAAAAGCCAAAGACAAAAACAGTAAGATAAGATAGAAAGTATAAGATAAGATAAAATCATAGAAAATAAAAATAGAATAAAATAAGTGCAATAAAAATAAAATAAAATGAATATATAAAATCAGATAAAATCGTATAGAATAAAAACTAAACTAATACAAAGCCTGATTGAAAGGAATAAAGAAATACAAGAAATCAATTAAAAGCCTGATTAAAAAGATGGGTCTTGAGCCTCTTTTTAAAAACATCAGCAGTCTCTGTGGCCCTGAGGTTCTCCTGATGATGATTTGATCAGATCTGATCCATGAACATTTTGTTTTGAGTCCGTTCCCCTCACACACCTTGTGCATGTTGAAAGTACGTAAATTATCGGTCCAAGACCGGAGTCAACAACATTTTGTTAAGGTAACGTGTCGTGAGAGTGGGTAAGTGCTGTTCCATTCATGTTTACAGCATCTGGACCCTCACAGACTCTCACACTCTGTCACTTACAGCTGACGTCACTTAAGTCAGTGAGGGTTCAGGGCTTGAGTCTTTAGGGGGTGGATTGGAATTTTCCTTTTGTTCACATAGAACTATCTATTCATCTGACACACACTTCATAGGATCATGCAGCTGCTGGAGCCACGTTCTTGACTGGGTTACACAGCTGGGAGCAGAGTATTTCAGTGCAGACATACTGATTCTTCCAGTAATTAAGAGCACCAGGCAGGAGCACAAGCACTTAGCACTATGAACAAGGATGACAGGGTTAACAGGTGAAACTGCAGTCATTGTTGTACAGGCTATAGTAGGCCTATATCACCTGAATGGTGAAAATGATCTTCAGTTTAATTCACATCAGGTCCAGCTGCTGTGCGGTATTTCCAGATGTTGAATATGTATCAAAATAATAACTATGTCCTTCTCTGTTGCAGTGTGTTATAGCTGGAGGTCTGACAGTGGCTGCTGGGAAATCTGAGACCCACCGTATGGTTAGTGTCTTTCAATACTCGTGGGCTACCTAACCCTATTACACATTCATGATGGTGTTGTGACGAAATAGCAGTGTCACAATTCAGGGGTCTCATTGTTCAGAGGCTGCATTTAAAAAAATGAATTTTATGCACAATTTAACTTAAATGTTAATAAGGATAAAACAAAGTGATGACATTTTATATCCAAATGGGCAAATATCTACTTAACTGTGACACCATAATGTTCTATAAAAACTGGCCATTATTCAATGCTCAAAAGGGATTGTTGGACAGATCCCTTCTAAGCAGGAGCACTACAAAAAAAAAAAACAGCTGCCTCCACCTCCTGATGGCATCAAGCTCCACCCGACTGAGAACATCCCATATGAACCTGCAGCACCCTGGCAGAGGCCCCACTTTCAGAGTGAATGTCCTGCATGCAGATGGACAGAGGTGTCCGGGTGTCCTCATGTGTTGTTTCTTGTCTCTCTGCTAGGCGTACAGCACTTTCGGTGTGTGTCTCCTTGCGGCTCTATCTTCATTAACTGGCACCATCCTCCATTCCATGGATGCTGCAGGATCATCAGTGCACTGCCAGGATTATCCTGACCATCCTTCTTTTCCTTCTTCGATCTGCTCCACTTATCGGGTATTCACTTTATTATATCCAGAGCAACAACATGCAGACAGATAATGAGTCAGAAGGACGAATCAGCTGAGTTTTATCTGAGGATTGTTTGTCCACTCGTAGCTTATAGGACCTGTGGGATCAGGGAAAAATGGCTGCTGTGTGAAAATGGTTCGTATACTGAGAAAACACATGTCTGCACTGACTACGACTTCCTTGTTTGTTTTTGCTAGATACGGATGCAAGGGTGTTCGGGGGTCTTGATTGTTCTCAGTTTGTTGGAGTTGATTGTTTCAGTTACCGTTGCAATATTGGCCGGCGCAGCTATTTGGTGCTAGGTGAGTAAGCTACCAATCAGATCAAATACAGTATTCTCCATTGTCGTTGTTGTTTTGTCTGTAGTACAAGTAGTACACAGTATAATTATCTAATGATGATGATAACAATAATAATGATCATTATTATTATTAATACTGTAAGTTGTTGTTGATCACACAGGAGTGATTATGCCCACTCCCAGTGGCTCAGCACTCCTCACAGATCAGTCAAATCTGTGAAGCTGTCACTACCTGTGGATATTGTCTTTAGCTTGAGAAGTTCATTCTAATCCATTTTGTTTTGCAGGCGAATTACCCTAAAAATGCCACAAGAACCAGAAATGAGTCAAGAATATAATACCATGAATACCATGAACGGCCAGGAGGGTGAGGACAGCGACCAGTGAAGAAGTGTTCATTGTAAAATTCCAGCTTTATTAAAATTGTTCTCAATTGGTTTGGCTCATTTCTTGAAACAGAAATTACATTCTCAAAACTCTAAGATTATTTGGCAGAATAGGCACAAGACATTACAATGTCATTGTGTGTGTGTGTCCAGTTTTGTGCCAAAATCCCAGTAAGTGAGCTTGGGTGGCTTTTATTATTTGTGAATTCCATTGTGTCTATTTGTCAGAGGAAATACAGGCCTGTTTTCATCTCTCTGTGACCTCTGACCTCCTCCACTTCAGTCAATAAAAACACATGTGTTACTGTAAAGCATTAACTTCACAGGCACTGTACTGTACAGCCACACAAGACACATCATGTGGACGTACAGTTTCAACTGACAGAAACAAAGAGAGATACTAGTAGCTCAATAATATTAAAACTGGGTTAAAAAAATCAATAGATAAGTGAACTTTGTACCCAACAAATAAATAACAAAGAATGGCATCTCATTTGAAGAAAACATATGTTGTAGGGGATTACAAGATTTAGATAGAGAGTAAAAGTTTAGGGAAAATTTTTCTGAATTAATATGGAGATTAAATATTATAACATATTCATTTTCAAAGCGCGTCATTGGTCCGCCTCGGCACAGGGGGCGGGGCTTGTGGATATAATAATATGACAGAGGAAGTGTATCAGCTGAGCCTCGGATCATATTGAGGTTATTCATTCGTTAGTGACCTTTCTAATAATATAACTGTGTGGACAGAGAAAACAGAGGTAAGTGCAGCCTGTTGTGTCGTTCAGCCCGTGCACGTAGCCTACTGTAATGTTAAATGAAGCCAGCGTCGCTGCCGAGGAGACACTTGTGTAACTGTGCCGTTAGCCCAGAGGCTAAAGCTGGTTAGCCACCTGGTTAGTCACCACAGTGCTACCTGCTGTGTGGACGGACTGGGGGCTCCACCGCTGCTCTCTGTAGCTTCTCACCTTTATCACGTCGCTGTGATAAGCTGCTGCCTCCAGGTTGATTATATAAGTTCTAATTGTCAGAAATGAAACGAGTCTAATGCGTTTTCTCTGCTCTGCCTCTGCTCTTATCTGCTGCTGGGGACTTTATCAGGTCTGCTGCACATGTGGAGCAGCAGGCTCAACTGATACACAAGACCCTTATCTCTGAGGCCCTGTGTTTGTAACTCTGATGTTCTCTCTGGGCCCCTGGGGACCCCCAGACTCTGTGACAGCAACAATAACCTTTATGAGAAACTTTCATTGCCTTTAAACATGATGTAGAGCTGTTGACATGCAGCACAGGGCTGTTATAGGATATTACACAACTCTGATGTAACGCATGGTTAAGTGCAATGGATTTTTATGTGCTCTAAACTCTGCTCCTTTTAAATTCCAAAGTAGGTTTATCTCTTTCTCTGTAACTGGAGTTTTATAACAGTTTATTCATGAGAGGACCAATAACCCCAAACAGAAGTTATATCACTGTGTAGAATAATGATGCACGTCTTTATCTGTGAATGATCAATAGGCCTATATAGGCTACTCACAGTGAACTATGCTATATCAACAATTCACATTTCTATATTTTTTAACACAATTATCAAAAATGCAAAGCTACTTTTTGGCAATCACTTGAACATAATAAGTTTTAACGTGACCAGAATAATTTATTTTAGGAAGTTAAGCCAATATCAGCATAACAGTAGGGAATCGATAGTCAAACTGTCTGTGTGTGTGTGGTTTACAGAGTGACACCATGGCAACAGAGGGGGAGCCGACAGACTTGATCAAAGTGCTACACCTCCTGGCGCTCTCGTTCTCCTGGGGCATGCAGGTCTGGGTCTCCTTCATCGGAGGTACGATGGGCTCAACACAGCAAATGCACTCATGTTTGTTTTCTGAAGCCTTTTTTTTTAACCTTGGTGTTTGTGCGCGCAGGTTTTGTGTTGGTGTTGCAGGTAACTCGTCACACCTTTGGCCTGGTGCAGAGTAAACTCTTCCCCGTATACTTCTACTGTCTCATGGGCAGTAACTTGGTCAGCCTGGCGGTGTACGCTGTGTATCACCCCAGAGAGCTGCTGGACTGGCATGAGAGTGTACAGGTACAACATCACACCATACACATCAATAAACAAATACACTATATTTCTTAGAAAGTGTTTATTAGTTTAGTTTAGTTTATTGGCACATTATATAGCCTACATAAAAACAATTAAAATCATGAACTTAAACATTGTGCTGAGGTGGAAACCAGAAAATACCTCCCCTATGTAAAAAAGATCAAAGTCAAAAAAGATGATAATACCAAAATTCATAACACAAAAAATAAGAGGGGAAAAAAGCAATTCACATACAAAATGAAAGATAAAGATTGACAGATCCAACTAAGTGCTACAAATCTTTGCTCAAGAATGATTTTTTCGAGTAGATATTGATTTTAATGATGCAGGTTAATGTTCCATAGTGATGGTCCTCTGTATTTAAGTGCGTTGATTGTGGGAAGTCCGATATGAATGGATGTCTGAGGAGAACTTTAAAAAAAATTGGAAAATGGATGGCAAGTCATGAGATAGATATGTTCTTTTTTATTTGAAAGAAAAGCCTCATCACAATGCTTTTCTTTCTTTCTTTTTTTCTTGCAGATGGTTCTGTACTTTGTGGCGTTGGTCATGGCAGGTCTGAACGCCCAGTGGTTTGGCCCGGCAGCCACAGAGGTCATGTTCCAGATGAGGGCGGTGGAGGAAGAGCACGGCCTGGGGAACCAGATAGGCCTGGGCAGCCAGAAGGAGGAGTACGCCAAACTCAAGGAGCAAGACCCCAAGTACAAGGCCTACAAGAGCACATTCGGCCGCTACCACGGCCTGTCCAACCTCTGCAACCTGATAGGCTTCATCTGCACCACAGTGAATCTGATCTACACAGCTCTGAATTTATCCACCATTTAGAGGTTACAGTCTTTAATTAATGATAAATAATGTCTTCCTGTCTGCCTTTCTCTTCCTCTCATGGTGTTTGATGTGATTTGGCAGGAATGATGTTTGAGTGGGGCAATATGGACTTGATTTAAATACGCCCACAAATAAACTTGTAAGTGACATTGCGTTAACTTCATTGATTTTTTACATCTCTGTCCCAAGTGTCCTTAAGAGTGAGGAGGCCTTTGTCATTGAGTTCACTACTTCTGTTCACTTGATTAATGCTGTCTCACAAAATAGGATGTATTTTTGTATTTTTATATCTGTTTTAAATATTTCACTTAAACATGATGATGTTCCCCACTGCTAACAGCTATATATATTTTTATGAAAGCAGGAAAATTGAATGAGCCAACTGCAGTTGCTGTGTATGTGTCCAGCAGGAGGCGTTGTTTGGACACCGGTTTTCTCAAGGAAAGTTTTTGTAGCTCCATTGCTTAGCACAGTACAACATACAGCATTGCATTTGTTTCTTTAATGTCCTGTTTCCAGACACTGAAATGGAAATGTATTTTTACTTTGTCAACAACCATGAATTAACACAGTGAGATTAAACAGTGTGCTGATTTCATTTTGTGTCTTTGCAGCAACTCTCCTATGTGTCTTTCAGTTTTGTCGTCTCATGATCTTTCTGCCCTTAAACCAAACACTTGTTTTATCGGACTGGTTTGGAAAGAAACACACTGATGAGCGAACGCAGACCCCAGGAGACAGAGCCTGGATTTGGAACAAGCAGGTTTTTAATTTAATTATCAATGACGCAGGTTGGATTTTGAGAGGAGCAGCCTTGAATGCAGATAACAGTGCTTTGCTGGCCAGCTACAGGATGAGAGAGGCACTGTCCCTATTACAGCTACCATGTCAGCACTAATGGGTTATAATGGAGTCATTTCAATATAAAATGCAGGGATTGAAAGTAAAAGGACGAGGTTTTCCCAATGCTATTCAGGCCTGCCCTTTTTCAGATGTTGCCTCCATGGCTGTGATCAGGTTTTTAATTCTCTTGCTGTGTAGCTAATAAAAATACAGTATGGTATGAACATATATAATCCTCAAATAACACTTTGTTAGCTGACAGAATATGTGTTTATGTGCTTTGTTGTTTTGAAGAATGTACAAGGAAGTTAGTTCAACTGATTGAATGACTTGAGGAAAAAGGACCAACCACACAATGTGAATCATTTGAGGAATGTCAGTACTTATGTCGTCGTGACAGGTTACCCGTTACAGTGCAGGCATCAGGAAATAAACCTTGTTTAACCAGAGAACAAGTTTATCCACTCATCTCCTCATTGTCAGGACGGAGAGATTCCAAGTAAAAGATTCATATGGCTGATACAGTGTGAGGGGTAACAGGATAGTAAAAACTCCAAACAAATCTCTTATAGCAACGAGGGGTTTATCTGATCAGCCAAACACGGACAAGAAAACCACGAGGAAAATCTTTGCTGTTTAAAAATTCCTCAACTCTGGCTGCTCAAAAGAAAACATGAGGAAGGAGGAAAACAAAAGGAAACAACAGACAGGTTCCACCATCCTCCCTCATTCCTGCTCCACACAAGGAAATGAATATGTATGTGTTGTGTGTGAGAAAGGAAGTTGCTGCAGCAAACTATGACTGTAGATGGCTGCTGCTGGTTCAGGTCCATTATTTGAATGGTGATACTGCAGTGGCGCCCAGCGGCAATACAGTGTGTTAAATTATTTATGGGTATATGCAAGCGGCTTTATTCAATCATCTTTAATGTGGAAACACAGGCCTAATTTGCGACTGTCTGATCCCACTGATGGATATACACCTATGCAGCATAAAACATTGAGATCCTAATAGAGCGCACAGTTTATCAAAGTTGCACAGTTTGATACAAATATTAACCGCACACACACACACACACACACACACACACACACACACACACACACACACTGCTGCTTAATTTAATGATTATGAATCTCTTCTCCACCACAAAAACAAAACTATCAAACTTCATGATGATAACAGAGAGCTCTGAATGTCACCATGAACTCACTCCCACAGAGAAACTGTGGAACTATTTGAACCAAATATGATATGTGAAATATGATTGATGTGTATTTCATCCCAATAGAGATTTGGTTAGTTTTCAGAGAGTATGTGTGTTTGTGTTCTGATTTGAACATGAGGTTAAACATTGTGGAAATTAGACTTATTCACTAACTTATTATGAGCTAGATGAGCAGATACTACTCATATGTGCATAACACTCAGCCTATAGCTCTGTCTGAATGAACAGCCTCAGCTCAACAGCTCTTTTTGTTTAATACTTACAATAGTTCAAGTGCAGAGTGGACTCAGTGTGTAGTTTTACAGACCACTTCACAGCAGCTAGGTGCAGACACCCCCCTGTGGTCTTGTTGTCACTGTGTGGGTTGAAACACACCAAAAATGGCAGGGCCACCAGGAACCGCTGACATTTTCCACACTCAGCAGCAGTCAGTGGGGAAGATCCACAGAGCTGTCAGTGCTCTTTACTGTGGAGTCCACCGCTGTTGCTCTTTTGACATTCAGTTACAACCTGTACAAGAACTGCAACTGACTGATTCTTTCAGAAATAATACTCCTCAGATTTAAAATTTTGTGAGAGTAAATATCTGATGGCATGATTTACTCTCCCAACCTTTCATTTACTTGAACTTGCCCTTGGTGCCTGTACAGCAGTAGTACTGCCTGGCTCTCACTGCAGCCATCCCATTGTGTTGCTTGTCAGGGATTTGGTCCTCCTATTAGAAAATGAAAGGGAGGTCCAGCTTTAGCTTCCTGCTTAACAGTTTGTCTTTCAAGTGTGTCGTGTCAACCAATAAAGACTACAGGAATGTGCTACATCTGGCAGAGAAATAGCCTAACACATCCCCTCTTTTAAAAAAAAGAAAAAAAAGAGATTATACACTATTATTGAGCTTTATAGTTACCCCCAGGCAGAGTTTATTCCCTGAGCCAGGCATGTATACATATGTATATTGATCTTACAATAAGTTTTGTCCACCATATATGCAAATCTCACAAGAAATAAAAGAAACAAAACAGTGTGTTAAGGTAGTTAATAATCAGCCCTCCTTAATGGAGTTCCCCATCGTTCTTTGTTTGGACCAAAGTTGTTCATTATTTAGCTACATGAACACCTCTACAATGTAAAACCCTAACTTCCATCTTTACTCATTGTGCATTGCATAAATACTGCCACCCAAAACCTTAACATCCTTAAGAGATTATCTAAACTAAGCAAAGATAACAGTGATGTTTTTAGTACAAGATTGGTTGATTATGTTGGTTTGGATTCTTTTCTTCTAAAATAGGCCTACTTTTGAAATCTACATTTAACTGTTGTTTCAAATTGGGTTTTCTTCACAGAAATAAATCTTGATTCCCTTTGTTTACGAGAAACAAGACTGGTCGAAGCAGTTTCCCTCTCTGTATTGGATTACAGGGATGTTATATATGGGCTGGCAGCCAGGTCCACACTCAAACTGTCAGATACAGTATATCACTTTGCATTATGATTCATCTTTGGAGATAGCTGTGGGACCCACCATTGCTTTTTGTATCAAAAAATGTATTACTGCTCCACCAGTTACCCTTAATTATTTATAAATCCACTTTACAATACATAGAGAAAGCTGCTCCCTCTTACTGTGACTTACAATCTCAAAACTTATGTTTGTCATTTATTGTTATTGCGTATCTATTTGTGTATTTGTTTGATTGTTAAACTTTATAGTTTCGTTTAGGTCTTTTTTCCCCCCTTTTTTTTTAAACCAAATATGATTGATATAGCCTAATTATCATTCTTTGATTGGTTATGGACATAGGCCTATTATGTACTTTGGGTACTGGGGTAATGAGGCTTCTCCCTCAGTGTTTTTTTTTGTTGTTGTTGTTTTTAATAAATGAATAGATAGATAAATGGGGAGAGAAAAATATCATATGATTACTGTGAAGTCACTTCTGAGTCTTGGAAACTCAACTTCTAAAGGCCTAGCAGGAGGAAATGCATAGGATACATAAACTGTAACATCTTAACAGTGCTGTAGAGATGAATACTGTAAATATAAATATGACAATAGTAACAAAGCCCACATGTTACAATGTAGACGCACTCATGGTCCCAGAAGCAACTTTGAAAAAAAAAAAAAAAAAATCCTAGGCCTATTGTTTCTTTAGGGTGTGTGCGCTGGTGTGGTGCCCGCGCGCTCACGTGCGCACGCACCGTGTACGGCCCTGTGTGTGTGTGTGTGCTCGAGCCGTGGAGTGTAGACTGACACATCCTCCCAGGTCCCACAGGCGGCTCACTCACTCACTCAGTGCCCACACCAACTCCGTCACAGAGGGAGCTCCGGCCACACCGTCAGCTCTGTACACACCAGCCAGATCCGGGAGCTGCTCCTCCTGCCGCCAACGCCGCCGCCGCCACCGGAGCGGAAAAAAAGTCGCCTGTTGAGGAAGGAGGAGAGCTGAACGGCTGCTGCTGTCTGTGGAGCAGGGAGGGACAGACTACCGTATCTCAGGTGCACTTTGTTAGCAACTCTTTCACTGGCATCTTCGGAAGGCAGCCTGTCACATCACAGTCGAAAGGGAACCGAGTGGGACGTTTGCTTTCTTCCGCAAGAAGGTGAGTTGGTCCAAGTTGGAGTCCAGCGGTTTTTTGTTTTTTTCCCCCCTGCCTCACGTTTCCTCCATTATTAGCGGACACTTTCTCTCTGAGTTAGGCTACGTGTTTTTAATGAACAGGTGTATGCTACCTACCTAGGTCTACTACCGTCGCCGTGTTGCCTGCTGGCTGCTGCTAATGTTTCTCACTGTTTTACCATAGTTTGGCTCAGTCAGTTTTCTGCTCGTCACATTAATAAAAACAAGTGTAGGCCTTTATTTGACTAAGGACGTTATCCAGTATTGAAATGAAACTAACCGAGATACTAACCCACTAACATCACTGTTGGAGAGCCAGTGCCTCCACTAATGAGTGAACAGATGTGACAGCTGCCAACTAATCAATGGTGGTCATTTCCTGTGGGTCAGGCAGCCCTGGAGGCTCCTGGCTCAGTAAACAGTGCCAGCTGGGGGACCTGGTTTGCACCATCATCATCAGGCTCTATTCACCATAATAGCCTGTATTTGTTTTAGTGGAGATAATGCAGCCCCAGTGTGCCATAAAGCACCTCTCGCTCTCTCTGTCTCTCTCTCTCTCTGTCTCTCTCTCTCTCTCTCCTGGCCTGATATCATGGCAGGTGCTGATGTGAGGGGACTCCTTATCAGAGCCATCACAGATGCTCGGTGTGATCTGGCCGGGCTGCTTTGTTTGCCAGACTCAGATGTTTCAATGGGATGCTGATTTCCCACACTGTCCCCAGACATGGACATTGTTTTTTTTCCTCCTGCTTTTACAAGTGTGCGTTCAGTTGTTTTGCTGTGTGTCTAATTCAAGAGTTTACATACACAGTGGGAAGTTGACACCGCAGAATTAAGCAACACAGCGCAGCGACAAGAAAACACTATGCAGCCTGCGTCTTGTAACATATGGCGTATGCTTAATCAAAAGGGGAAGATAATACCACTGAACAAATGGTCTTCTGACTATGAGCCTACTTTGCCTGCAGACATGAGCTGCACAGTAAACATGAATGACATGTGACTGGGTTTATCCCAGGCTTAAAGCTGAGCTGATGGGAAAGTTGGAGTAAAGAGAATGATATAACACACTATGGGCTCTATAAGTACACAGAGATGTACCTGGGAGATCCTTACACAGCGTGTAAAGTGTCAGGTGATGTAGGATTTTGCAGCCAATGTTTTGAAGGATTAGAAAGACCTGAGAGTTTGTTTTTTTTTTTCAGCTTGAGCGCCGGTCTTTATGTAAATCCCCCCGGGAGAACAATTTGCTGCAAAGGGATTGTGATTATAGGGAATGTGCCCTGGCCTCCAGATTCAAGTGTGTGATGTCAAGTTGTGAAAGAGTGTTGTGTTGTTATTATTATCCCAGAAAACTGCTGTTTCATCACAACATCAAGGCTGAACAGGCTGGCATGTGCTGTGAGTCTGTTTCATGTTTACGTGTTACTGCAGTCACATGGAGCGTTTTGAGCTGTTTACCTCTAAAAGATTTAAGATTAGTTCAAAGATAGATCTCAGAGCTGTGTTTTCATTTGACAGCAGCAACTTATATTTGATGTATTTACATGAGTATTTGTGCATCCTTATTTCTGCAACATTAGCTCTTTGAAATAGTTTGTAGACGCAAAGCAAAGCCATCAGTTAACAAATGAGACGCTGGACTCACACACAGCAGCACCTTAATTATTATGAGAGTAAACATGTAAACATCGTAAACGATTTAGCCAAGCTTCTCTAATTTCTCTATAACGATCCTCCTCTCCCCCCCTCCATCTCTCTCCTCTCCTCTCCTCTCCTCTCCTCTCCTCCCTCCCTCCCTGCCTCTCTCTCTCTCTCTCCTCTCTGCTAGTATTGTGACAGATATCTCTATCATGCTCTGGATACCTCCATCTGGCCAGTTAAAAGCTGAGTGAACTCACTGCATTGACCACTAATGGGTCTTGCAGGCAGCTGAGTCTTAGTCCCGTCTCCACGGAGATGAGTCTCACCAGAGGGAGAGCGGGAGAGAGAGAGGCAGGGCAGGGCTGCACTGATTGATCAGCCGTGTGTGTGTGTGTCTTGAGAGGGAAAGCTCCTGGTTTCACACCCACAGTGCTGCTGCTGCTGCTCCCCCTCATCCCACTATTTGGATGAGTGACACTAAAAGGCTTAACGGCAGGTAATCTTATACCTGCCCCCCAGAGGAGATCACACTGACATGAATGGTTAGAATGAAGCAGATGGTGCAGCTTCCTATAATTTAAAAGCACAAGCGCTCACGACTGTCAACTTCATCCCAGTGTTAACCTTTTCATTTCAATGATGAACCTTTTACTAGATCTGAAACAGGAATCTACTGATCACAGATGAATTTCACTAACATCTAACCAAGCTTTGATTCAATAGTAGATAAACCAGTTCTAAACCTTGTGACTTATATAATATTCTAATTTGCTAAGTTTGTCTTATTCTTGATCTAAAACATTAAGTTGATTAATCAGTTCAATTGATCGATGGACACACTTTATAATTCAAGATGAGTTAGGGCAGGATAGTACAGAGAAAAGCAAAATTACAATATGTCAATATAAAACAGAATACATGATAGATACTAATGTAATATGTATAATTAAATATAACAGGCTGCTTTGTTCCAGGTCACTTATCGTTTTCATTTCCTATCTTCTGTCTCATTTCACTGTCAAATCAAGGAATACAATACTAAAGCTGCAGCAATCAAAATATCCAAGTCAGTACTGGATCATTTTAATATGCAAAAGTAATGCCTCACAGATGAATTACCACTTCATTTCAATCATAATTTCCCCTAAGCTCTATGGACCTTTTATAGTGTCTATCAGCTCATTGTTTTGGTTTTACAGATGCAGTGTTACAGTGTTGTTTTATAGTAATTCTTTCAACTCAGTGAACATGGTCGAGCATTTAGCAGCTAAAGGGCCTTAGATTTCCCTCAGGAGCAGGTGGAGACTGCAGCAGAGCCTGGTGTATCTGTGCAATCTGTGTGTGGATTGTGTTCACAGGTTGTTTCAGCTGCCACCAAGGTGAGCTGTAGCTTTAAAGACGATGAATTGACAACCGGGGCTGTGTTGACAAAGACAGACTCTGACTTTATGGCTTAGATTGAACAAACAGTCAGATTTGAGATGGATCAGATATACAGATTCAGATTCAGCCATTGAACAAAGCAGTTAAACCCTTGACCTTCTTAAGTCAGACTGTGGTACAATGATTTCTGGGTAAATCATTACTTCAAAATAAGAGAAAATGTCCGAGCAAGGACACACGTCCAGCTGCTGGGGAAGACGTTTGTCTTTTTGAAGATGAGTTACAAGGACGTTTTACTCTCCTTTTCACTTAATAAAACAAAGAGTCTGTAAAATCTCTCACTTCTCTTTGCCTTCTCCATAACAATGTTAGCAAACCACAAATTATAAGCCTTGTTTTCCTGCACTGCTCTGCACTGGTCTGTCACTGATTACCATGTTACCATGGTAACATTGGTCTTAGACCTGAGTTAGCCCGGGGGCAAGGTGTCTAATGTTTTTGGCTTAAAATTAGTCTGTCTGACATAGGCTACAGTTGTAGTTACATCAGAGCAAAATGAAGACTGATGTAACATTACAGACAGGTCGGTAGCACTTTATAATAAGTAGGCCTACACATTATGAAGTAGCCTATTAGTTAAATACTGAATTCTTCATTTATAACACATAGCCTATATAGGCTACTCATTAGTATGTAGTTTATAAATACAGTTAGTGCTTATCAATGATGAGTAAAACAATTTTAACTGTGTTTATAAACTACATACTAATGAGTATTTATGTTATAATGATGAATTCGCTATTTAATGCTTAACTAATGCTTAATAGTGTGTAGGCTACTTATTATAAAGTGTTACCGACAGGCCTAATATAACTGTGTGAAACTGGCTCTTCTTCTGGAAAAGCTTTTAAGTAAATGATCAGGAAAATAATCAAATATTTGCTTGTTCTTGCTCTGAGGATCTTCTGTATTTTTTTTTAGTTTCCTATCATTCTGGTTTTTGGACACTTGGCCAGACACCCCAGGATATCTGATATCACCTTGGGGTTCCTGCAAATTGTGTTGAGAAGTTTTGTGCTATTTCTTTCTGACATTTTTATAGACGAATGAATAAATCCAACAAGTACTTTGGCTGGATCCTGATGCTCATCTCAGGTACATCCAGCGAATACCAATGGAGCATGACGCAGTTAAGCTTCTTCTACATTTACGTTTCCTTGAATACATTATAGGCTAAATCGCTTCCAGCTGTTACACCGTGGGAAGTGACAAAGGGCTAAAACTAACCCATCTATAGAAGAATATAAAAACAACCTGCACCACTTCCAAGTGTGTCATCATTAAGTACCGTAAGTTATAAAAACTCTAATGGTCTTACATACATCCACTGTGAGATAGCAGAGTCAACCCATCACCCTGAGTCACAACAGTCCAATAAACTGCAGTGGCTCTGCAAAGACTGTAACTGCTGCTGTCACAGTTTTACAAGTCTGTCATAAGTCAAAACCGCTAATACAGCCACCTATAACCCACACTTCCTTTTAACCCAAATGTTTTATGGCGTACTTTTTATGTTTTATGTATGTTATTATAACTGTAATAAAGGTGCAAATGCCCCTAGGTTATGAGCATTGATATTAGATCATTCAAAAGGGGATTGGGATTCATTCAGAAATCAATTTTTACAAGTAATAAACAGATTAGACTTCCGTGCTTATAACAAGTAAGGTGTCAGAATAGCGTCAACTTAGTTGCTGTGTGAGTTTTCAGCTCATTACTGGGAGGGGATGCACTGTACTCCTTGGTCATTGTGCAACCATCTTGCATCATATACAACCACTTGATAACGCTCAGTCATCTCCGAGGTCATGTGATGATGCTGACATTGACGAAGACTGTTTTAAGGTTTGAAAAAGTTAGTAGAATAAAAAAAACTCTAAATGATCACTAGCCATATTCGGAGACCGACTGCAGCGTTGGTACGACAAGATGTTTCCCTCAAACACTTCACGTTATCCTGAGTTTTAAACCTGATGTCTTCTCCTCTCTCCCCAGATGGCATCAAATGACTCGCGGCTCCAGCAGCAGCCCTCTCAGAAGGATGCGGCCGACCAGAACTTTGATTACATGTTCAAGCTGCTGATCATCGGCAACAGCAGCGTGGGGAAAACCTCCTTCCTGTTCCGATACGCCGACGACTCCTTCACCTCTGCCTTCGTGAGCACCGTGGGCATCGACTTCAAGGTCAAGACCGTCTTCCGCAACGACAAGAGGATAAAGTTGCAGATCTGGGTGAGTGGATTAAAGATGTAAAATGTTGTGGTTTGGATATGTAGTATCACTGCAGCACCACACTTCCTTTTGTACAAAGCAAACATAAACAACAGGCTGTTTAACTGCCACAACTTGTAATGCTTATTTATTTTCTCTATCTAATCTGTGAATTGTGCAAGAGCAAAAAAGGAAAAAAATGACTTCCTCATAGTTTGATACAAACTCCTACTCTTTGTCCTTGTCTGGTAAGTGCTCACGTTAAATGTACAAAGGGAGTAAAGGAGTACAGTTGTCAGGCTGGCGCCACAGAGCCCAGCTGGAGCTCAGTGATTTTCATGGATGTTTTATTTTACTTGAAAACCGTTGAACTGGGTGAGAGCTGAAAACTTAGTTCTCTGATATCTTATGTTCATTTAATTGCCTCTTGGTAAAGGGTATTTCTTATGTCCTTCTTCTGCACTTCAGCACAATTTAAAGATAACTTAAACTATACAATTATAGTAAATGTTCATTTGCTGTTTTAACAATCACCATTTAAAGTGGAACTCCACCAGTTCTGGAGTTATCTCAGCATAGGCCTTTCAACAACCTGCTATAGAAATAAAGGAGCCCAATTTAAATTGAGATGAATGATGAGGATTTGGGGACTTCCCATTTAAGGAGTTTCAGCCAAACCATGGTCAAATAGGCAGGAAGGCCAGCCTCTATTCTTTGTCCCATATTTTCTATTCATTAATTGAAGTGTTGATATAATTGGCTTTTTTAGAAAACTACCTGTATGTAGTCTTTCTTATACTTCCTCCTGGAGCTCTAACAAGACCAGGACAAACTGAGTAATCTATTTTAGCAGCTGTTGACTGACTGTTTTCAGAATGACACAAAGCCTGATAAAAACTTGGTAAAACTGACTGGTTAATGCAAATGGAGATGGTCAGTCAGCGCTGGAATGAGCCAAAAAGACGACAAAATTTGGACTAATATGTCCAGTAATTCTGTGAGAAAAGAATTCCTTGAAATATGAATTTTTCAGAATAATATTATAGCTTACTACTAGCTAACAACAAAGAAAACAAAAAGTCGGATAGTGGGTCTGGGTAAGGCAGAGCAGGGGGTGTGGGGTGGTGTGGCGTGGCGTGGCGTGACATCACAAAGTTACAGAAGTCCTGACAGCTGGTTTTAAGGCTCAGGTTCTGGCTGTGTGCATTTCTCTGTGGACTGAGGATTGGATACTTTCACAGTATTAATATAAAACCTAGACCGGCTGCATAATCAAAGAAGACACTGACATCTCACTCACAGACATCCAGTGCCTCTTAAAGAGGAACTATATCAGGGTATCCGCGGGGTCTTAAAAAGTCTAAAAAAGTCTAAAATTTGAAAATCTAAACTTTAGGCCTTAAAATGTCTTAAATTTGTTGAATTATTGTGTTCAAGTCTTAAATAATTTTAGACAGGTCTTTAATTTTCTTATGCCCAGCATGGGCGAGCATTTTTAAATAAAAAGATGTAGTAGTACACATTTATTCAAGCATTATTTAATACCATAATATATAGGGGTGACCAAAAGCCAATTTATTTACGTCAAATATTGTGCTGGTCATAATACAGAACAGGTTGTGGCTCGTGTCTGTTGATCAAAGAAGTTGAAATATTTCCATGTTTGTCTATTCTGGGTAAAATTAGAAGTCATCACATTTCAGGCCAAAGGTGAAGTGTTGGTGTTTTTACTGTTCTCCAATGTAAAAATGGGTCGCGTGTGACCCTTAACATTATTCAAGGTTTAAAGCCATCAGCCTGTTGGTTGCCAGTGAATTAAATAAATAATGTGTTACATAAACATTTTTAATTTCACTCCCCAATTTCTTTTTGTGCCCCCAAATAGTTTACTTTAGATGCTCCTGCGACACTTCATTGTGCTTTACTGAATGTATTTTCAACTACAAACAAGCCTAACACGCAACTTATATATTGCAATCAATTTCTAGTTTTGTGACTCCGCATTTCTTTTGTACGTTTTTTATTTGTCATGATAGGTCTTAAATTTCATCCATAATGGTCTTAAAAAGGTCTTAAAAAGTCTTCAATTTGAGCTGGTGAAACCTGCAGAGACCCTGTATATGCAAGTCTGGTCGCTTTTCCGCTGTTTTGCTAACCCTCCTCTCAGCCATGTGCATTTGTTTACAACGAAGCCGGCGAAAAATCAGTGGCAGTGGATAACATTATATAACGTATACAATGGTACGACTTGTATATTTGTGTCATCTCAAATGCCATAAACAACAAACAAAAGATTGCGAGTTACGGAGCGCGTTTGTGTCACGGTGCCGCAGAGATGAGAGCTGGGACACCGGGGCGGTGGCCAGGTACTGCACTGATGTTGCAAGGTTGGTTTTCAGCCATGAGACGCCAGGTGGAAGACAGAGAGCCTCCATCCTCACTCGTAACAAATCACAAGTCGTTAACTATCACAATTACTCCAGAGCTTTTTAATTAAGGTAAAAATGTAGCATAGTCCTGCTTAGTTCCTCTTTAAAAGAAGCACTGTGATTTGCTGAGTGTCAGATGAGAAGCTCGGTACCACTCTTATGTCTGTAGGGAACGTATTAAGTTCCAACCAGTAGCGGTTGAGCTCAGTCTGAAGACTCGGGGGTAAACAGCCGGATTCAAACACAAAGACAGAGTCGGATCAATACCTCAGCCATCCTCAATAAAAAACTGACCTCAGGTTTTCTTGCAGGGCTTTAACACTCTCTACCAAGAGGTGTAGCCTCAATTTCTGTCCACCACCCACACACTCCTCACACTGCACTACAAATCCTGTTGATATTTATTGTTAAGGCTGCTCAAACAGATGATTCATTTGAACCAATAATGTGCGAGGCCACTGTGTATGAAACACAAACAGTGACTGAATTGAATCAGCAGCGGAGGAGTCCACACCAAAGCACACACACACACTCACCTACCTGGCTGAACATGTGTCTCTATTAGATGACATGTGTGATAACTCTAACAGCTGATGGAGAATTTACCGAAACAACGGTGTGTAATGTGTGTGATCCAGTCGGGGTTTTTGTGACGGTGTCGGGCATATTGTGCGTGCCCGCTGTGAACTCGTCCACTGATAGTGCTGCTGGAGGACAAAGAGACCTGGTATTTCCTTAGGTCAGGAAGCAGAGGAAGTTCCCTATCAGCCCCCTGACAGGGATGTAATGAAGATATACTGCAGCGCTTACTGTGGCAGTGTGTTTAAAGGGTGTGGGAGCAGCGGGCATGTCCTCCCATTGGTGGCGTTAATAATCAACTCTGTGAAATTTTCCTGGCTGTTAAATTCATGTTAGCTCCCATCTGTAAAAAGATTTCACCCGACCCCGCAGACAAAGAGTATTGTTGATGATGCCAGCTGCTAGCCTCCCTTTGTGTTTCATGGAAACAGTACTAGCCCAATAACACACCACACATGGCCCTTTACACAGTGAATACATAGAGCTCAGGCATATGCACGGTGTGCTCACACTATGTACACATATCGTTTACCTCCCTCCTTTTTTGTGCCATGGAAATATGTTCTGATCAAACACACACACACCTTGAGCACACTTAGCATAAACACATCCACACGTATATTTTGAATATATCCCCGGGCTCCAGACTAACCCTAAATGGGGGCATTTTGCCCCTAAAATTTGAGACAGTGCAAGTAAATTATTCATACTTGTGTATGTGCAACCAGTAAATTTGCTGTGTTTACTGTATTTATAAACTACATACTAATGAGTATTCATGTGTTATAATGATGAATTCATTCATTCATTAATAGTGTGAACTTATTATAAAGTGTTACTGACAGGTCTAATATAACTGTGTGAAACTGGCTTTTCATCTGGAAAAGCTATCTGGAAAAATGGTCAAATATTTGCTTGTTCTTGCTCTGAGGATCTTCTGTATTTTTTTTAGTTTCCTATCATTCTGGTTTTTGGACACTTGGCCAGACACCTCAGGATATCTGAAAGTGTTACCATTAGTTAGCTCCAAGTAAAAATATTAGTCTGGAGCCCTGTATCCTGTGTGTGTTTTCCCCTGGTTTGTGTGCTGGCAGTTAGATTAAATACAGTTGACGCATGTTTAAAGATCAGGGTCCCCCTGACGTCAGAGACCATGCGGAGGCCTGATTTAAACCCCTCGCTGTCCATCACCATACATATACACATGAGGGAGCAGCTTTTGTTTACTGGCTGGGGTTGATTACAGCAGCCCTGGAGACAGTCTATTTGGTTGGACGTCCCATTACACTGCCAAATATTTGATCATCTCTGCGTGGACGAGATAAGAATGGACCTGGGATATTTCACACTTTATTTAAACAAAAGCAGCCCTGACAGAAAGCAGATTGCGACTGTGGCATTTGTAAAGAATAAAAGAAACATACAGGTTGTGAGCAATTTCTCTCTGGGCTGCCTCTGATAGAAGGAGCCCCCACCAGCACACTGCCCCTCTGTCTTGTCCAGTTTCGTAAAGTGAGACGGATCATTTAGGCCGACACACAGAGAGCAGCGCAGGCTGCAGTGGAACATTCATAACCTTCAATGGCCTCTGGTTACCTGGACAACCCAGTCCTCCTCCTCCTCCTCCTCCTCCTCCTCCTCCTCCTCTTCACTGTGAGGACAACATCAAACAAACACAGGAACACACACACACACACACACACACAGCAGGCCCATGATGCAAATGAAGGACCCAGACGACCTGTTTGATCCGTCTGCTTTGAGCATCCACTGAACAATCTCCAGCCGATGACTGACATCACACACAGCCTCCATTTAATCAGAAGATTCTCCTGACAGACAAGTCACACACTTGGTGTGAGGTGTGAGGTGTGTGTGTGTGTGTTTGTGGTTATTTGATTCTTGCATTTCTGTTACCTGTGTGTTTCTTGGCGCTGGGTGGTGACTGAGGCAAAGCAGAGGTCCAGCTTGATGAGAAGTGATAGTGGCAGGAGCTCATCTAAATGCCATCTCCTGCTGGACTGTGGAGAGTGAAGAGTGGAGCCAGTGGCATTTTGATGTGGTAATGAAGACAAGTGCTTTGGAGGGACTGAGTGCAATTGTATATTGGCCTCTCCTCATACACAAACACAGTCCTCAGTGCATACAGCTATTGTTTCACAGTCTTTTTAGAGAAAACCAGATACAAAACACAGAAATGTGTTTGATGAGCCAAAACACTCAATATAAGATTCTCTTCATGAATAGTGTGCAGTGTTTGAGAGAAAATTGTCTTCAGTTTCTGGGCCGTTACCAGTGACTAAAGGAGTATTATGGAAAATTTGTTGATTAGCTCATCTAATTTGGAGAAACAACAAAATAATTGTTTAAAAACCCCACATATTGAGTCAGCTGTAACACTTGAACACTGCACACTGTGATTCAGTGTATGAAGAGCAGAACAAAGATCCGTATGAAATGTCTGACCCCTCTGAATTAGATGGTGATATTGGAGTTGCCCTGTCACTGTAACAGGTAAATGATGGATTACTCCATATACTCTGTGGTACAGGAAGAGGCCATAGTTTGAACAACATTGCCCCCTTGTGGTCTCTATCACACAATGATCACTAGGGGTGATGTTTTTTGTTGTTTTTTATCTAAAATGTATGAAATATACTGAAGAAATACTGTGTGTGTGTGTGTGTGTGTGTTTGTGTGTGTGTTGTATTGCAGGACACAGCAGGGCAAGAGCGCTACCGGACCATCACCACAGCCTACTACAGAGGAGCCATGGGCTTCCTGCTCATGTATGACATCACTAACCAGGACTCCTTCAACGCAGTGCAGGACTGGTGAGTTGGTCTCTTTGTGTCAACACCTGTAGCGTATGTTTGTTGTTCCAGTTGTTTTTTGTTGTTGTTGTTGTTGTTGTAGAGCAATCTTAGGAAGAGGTAACCACCATTTAGTATGAATATTATGTTATGTATCACTTTTTCTCAGAAGGGTTAGAGATACCTCAGTCCTTCACCTTCTAGAAGACCATGTCCAACTCTAACTCTACACATTATACCATTTATTTTTTGCAAAACCTTTTAATTTCATTGACAATCCGAAGATTCTAGCCTGACTTCACCACATGATCTAGACCTAAAATATTTCCGTTGGCCTTATGATACTCAACACAGTTTTACTGTAGCAGGTAGCTAGATCCTTTTTACTATTATAGCAACTACAGAAGATGTGGTCTTCATAGAAAGTGTTACCAAATGTAATATTTGCTGATTATACAAGAAAGTATCTCATTTACGTTGTTGTTGTGTTTGTCCTGCAGGGCAACACAGATCAAGACATATTCATGGGACAATGCTCAGGTGATCCTAGTGGGCAACAAGTGTGACCTGGAGGACGACAGGCTCGTACCCACAGAGGACGGCCAGCGGCTGTCAGAGGAGCTTGGTAAAACCTCTCTCACATCACATTATTATTTGCTGTTTTTGTTGTGTATATAATGACATGTACACATCTATTTGTTCATCGCAAATGCAATGCAATCACATCAAGGCCCTTGTGTTCCCCTGCTCGCCCTCAGGTTTCCAGTTCTTCGAGGCCAGCGCGAAGGACAACATCAACGTGAAGCAGGTGTTTGAGCGTCTGGTGGACGTCATCTGTGAGAAGATGAACGAGAGCATGGAGGGAGACCTCAACCTCGTATCCAACCACAGGAACAACGGCCTTAAAGACTCGCCATCAGAGAGCCAGGGGGGCTGTGCTTGCTAAACCATCTGTCTTCTTGCCACACACAGTCCACACACATACACACACACACACACACACACACTGATGCTCCTACATGAAGATCAACTCCTTCTCTGTGCCTCTACTGTGGAAAGTGCTGCATCTCTTCCTCTCTCTTTGCCTCAGCCACGCCCAGCTCTGCTTTGTCTGCACATAGCAGCACAAACCAAAGGACAGCTAGCTGAGATAGTCATCATCGGTGCTGTCAGACCCCCCACCCCCCATCTGCTCCCCACGCCTGCCTGCCCCTCTCTCTTTACCCTTGTAAAGGCCCATTCTGCCTCTGTGTGTTCTGCCTGTGTGGACCCATCAGGTCCGTAGTGAGCTGAGAGTCCAACAACATTCGCCTCGTGCTCTGTCCACTCCCCAAATCAACCACCTTGACCAGTTAGCATTATGATTATACTACATTTAAATCACTTATTAAGCACCTTCAGATGTTGGGGATCATAGCAGGAGGCCAGTGGTGCCAGACATGATGGAGTCACAGCTAATGCATGAGGATATTTTAACTTTTAGCATTAATTGTTTTACTTGTACAGTCATGTGCTTAAGTTTCACTTCACATTAGGATTAGCTCAGTTTTACCATGATGACAGCTGCCAATAATGCAACACCAGATTACATATTGTGAGCTCAGTTTATGGTCAGAGAGACACATAAAAATCATGTTTCTGCAACTGACTTCTGACTCTTGTGTCTGTCAGTTTGCGGTAATATACTGCATCTCGGACGCTTTGTGCGTATGGCTGATTGCGGGAGAGTTCTTTTTGTACAGCCTCTCTAAATGATGTACTGTGAAATGTGTTGATCACAGTCACACTGATCTTTGCAAGTCTAAAAGGACTAGTTCTATATTTTTTTGGGGGGAAAGCAAGAAGTGAGATAAGTTTAATACCAAGCTCAAGTCTGTAAAATGAATTTGAAGCTACAGCCAGCAGCTGGTTAGCTTAGCTTAGCTTTTTTTTTAGTACGGATAAACAAAAAGATTTTGTGATCTTTGCACAGAAATGTTCTAACCATGTTTACAGTTTCGTGCTAAACTAAGCTGAGCTAAAATAAGCTAAACAACTTCTCGCTGCCACTTCATATTCCTCTCTAACTCTAACAACCAGAAAAATTATTTAGATATCGGCGTGTCAAATGAAATTAAGGTGGAAGAATGCATGCATGTCTCATCATGCATCACTTATTAAGAAGTTAAAGATCCAAGGTCAGGTGGTTTAAAAAGCCAACAGGGTGTCATCATGCAGCTTATTTTGTATTTTAAAGCCTTTCTATCGGTCCTATTCTGCTCTTCTCCTCCTTTTCTCTTCTTCTAAAACTCAGCTGGTGGCTGATTGTAAATGGGAAACCTTGTTGTGCTCTGTCCTCTCCTCAGCGCACATGTGCTCGTGTGAGGAAGTCGTTTAACACGGGTGACACTTGTATTTTGTCACATGACCTCCTCGTGGCAAGACCTCGCTCCTCACTTGGTGCCACTCTCTTTAACGCCTTTCTCTCTCATACACACATACACACACACACGCTTTCACCATCACACACATTCTGTTCCCCCCTAACTGCAGCATGGCATGGCCAAATTACTATGCTTAAAAACTTCAATAGTATTTACAAAATTGAATTATTATTGTTTATTTGTCACTGACATAATTGTTTTGTGCAAACGCAGCATAGTGTGTGTTTGTGTGTGTGCGTGTGGGTACACTCAGAAAGGGAAGAACACTGATCTCAGTTTACGTCTCAACTGTGCTGTTGCCACAATCAGAAGAAGAAAGGTGCTGCTGCAGAATGTTAGTTTGAGGATCTTGTGTCACTTTATATCCCATTACTGTAAAAACCTGTCTTCTTTTCATTGAAGTGAATAAAGTAATGTTTTAACTGCATTCTACTTTAATGTTTGCTACCTGCTAAACTGTGCTGTGAGCTTTAATCGTTCCTTTATACCATTTATCACATTTCAGTATTGAACCTGCTGGCGACTGTGTCCACTGTTGCAATACAAATCTGGAGGAATGGAAAAAGAATCCAATCCATTAAAAGGACATTTATTTTGTCCATTAATCGTCGCCATTCCACTTGCTGATGACCAACTGTCAGTTAGTATCAACTACAACCTCCACACCACGATAGCAGCCTCATGTTGCCAATGCCAAACATCATCGTTGCTCCACATAGATGAGGTGGGGTGGGGGTCACAACTGGTGGTCAGTCCACTCTATTGTGCAGGCCTGTGGTCAGTTATCTCTCCTGTCAGTGTGTGCTGCTGAAGAGTGAATAGTTTCACAGATAGCTGCTGTTATCATCTGATCTGCAGCACAGTGAGCTTCGATACAAAGCTTTAACATGAGGAGGCTGTGAATGCAGTCACACACTCACAAGACTATATGTATGTATAAGCATTGTGTGGCTTTGCAGTCCATGTGAATAGAGGCAGAGGCATCAGAGAGTGGGCATCTGTGACAGCTTCACTATGGCGGCTGCTGAATGTGCCTCAGATGTACCTGGCACTACTCTGCTATCTGCTGTTGCTGTGTCTTCTTTCCTTCTTATGTGTATGGTTTCTTTGTTTCCATGTGTCGATAGGTAGCTTTCTAAAAGAGGTTAGTTTTGATCATTTACTGTTAGTTCTGAATGTGCTGGATGGAAGCATTGTGAAAAAAAGTGCATCTTATTAACAAGAATAAATTGAACATGTTGAAATGTGTATATGAAAATAAAAATATATATTCATTACAAAGTGGGAGTGCCATTGCTGGCCTTTGTTTTTCTGTTCCTCTTTCAAACCAGTTACTTGGGGTCACAAAGTCTTTGTGGTGAAAACAGCTTCCAAAGTGTAATTTATAACCACTCATCCTACCTCCTGACCACAAAACATAATGTTTTTTATCTGAAGACCCAGAGAAACCACACTCTACCATTGTCCCCCACAACAATGCAGGTTTCCTCATCCTTCTCTTCCTGTTACCACAGTCAGAAAGAAGCTACCTTCAATGTGCAGGGCCTCTGCAGAAACTCACTTATCTCAAGTTTACTTTCTCACTAAACTGACTCAAAAGAGCTAAACTGCTCCCAGTCATCAGCATCAGCACCATCAACGTCGTGGTGTAAAAGTAATATAGCTGGTCTTTACATCAGCAACAATTTCCTTATATGATCAGGTCATCTCCTCCTCTTTCAAGTGATGCAAAAAAAGCGCTAAATTGCGTTCAAACTGACGGGGATGGGCCGCTACGCCCCCTCGGCTACTTATCACGGGTGAAGAAAGAGGGTTGTCTGCAGCTCAGATAAGGCCGCTCAAACGAAGAAAACATGGGAGTGCAGCGAGTAGATAAGAAACCGTTTTGGTGTGCTTGCTAGGTGTGTGAGTACTCTGCGGCCTGTGTTACTTGGACACATGCAGGGATTAAATTGGCCCGAAGCCAATCAGGAGCTGAGCTCCGACACCCGAAGTCACATATAGAGGTCAGCTTCACCTCGTGACAGTGAGATAAATATCAACCAAGAGACTCAGGTATCAACAATATCAAAACTATAAATAAATAATTACTTCTATCTATCTATCTATCTATCTATCTATCTATCTATCTATCTATCTATCTATCTATCTATCTATCTATCTATCTATCTATCTATCTATCTATCTCAAAGCTTGTGCGCTTTTACGCACGTCTCAAGTCCAGTTGGCGCACTTCTTCACTCACTGTACAGCCAGCACATACACAACATGTAAACATCAATGAGCGCGTGATTTCCGCCCATCATGAGGAGAGTAAAACGTGTCAGTCTCTTGCCCCTCCTCCCCTTCACTGACTTTGGGGAGAAAGTAAACAGCTCAGCTCTACACACCTTATCGCTCACAAGCAGGCGCGTAACCGCGCTGCGCTATCCATGGCATCTAAACAAAAAAAACAAGCCTCCCCCAGGCGAGAGCAGCAGCGGACGCATTTGTCACAGGTTATTCTTCAGTGATGCAGGTGGACGACACACGGCCAACGTTTTTCTGTTCACAGATCAGACAAAAGGATGAAATGTGATCACTTGAGCCGAGTGTTGGGACTTTGCATGGCTCTCTGCGCCATGGGACCTGTTTCCATTGTCCAGGGCGCGCGAGATTTCGAAAATAAAGGTAGAGTAACTATTTCAATTTCTAGGTAAAACCTGTGGAAATGTTGGACAAATTCTGATCAACAATTAAAATTAAAAAGAAACAATGTGATGGATCCACTCTTACTGTGCTGTATACTGAGTGTTTTTCCTGTCTAAAACACGGATCTTTATGATCCTCTGGCCATTATGATGCTCTGACACGTTTGTTACCCACGACTATTCCTCCTCAGTGGCTATAATGCTGAAGGAAGAGCCACAAACCCCCAAATGCTTTGCTGAAAGCAGGAAAGACTTAACATGCTTCTGGGAGGAAGACGAGGAAAGAGCTGGTTCTGTGGACCAGTACTCCTTCACATACAGCTACCAGTAAGTAACTCTTACTGTAAGACAATGTACAACAAGCCATGTTGTTTACAATATGGGCTATGAACTATACTGTCACTTATTTATAGGTTGTAGGCTATTACTGTAACAGTTCTGAGGTTAGAAGAACAGGATGTTAAACTGTTTGATGAACCTTGAATTTTAAAAGTCCAGATGTATCAAAACATTCAAACCCAGAATTGTTGTTGTTGTTATTAGTGGCCATAGAGTACCATGTTTAACCCACAACACCCCTGTCTCCCTCTGTCCTGAACAGAAAAGAAAATGGCAGCAAATGTCCACTGAGAGTTCTCCCTGTGGAAGGGGGGAAGAGACTGTTCATCTGCCACCTGAACCAGACCCAGATGTTTGTCCAAATGGACATCCGAGTTCATCGGCAGGGGATGCTGATCCACAACCGTAGCATCCTCATTGAGCTCGTCTGTAAGACATTTCACTAGCAAAAGATCTGTGTGAATGACATAGATTCGATTATTTCTCTTGTATTTAAAGTTCCAGAAATTATTTTTTAAACTTGCTATACTCAATTTTTTTTAATGTCGGCAACTGATCACACAACCATCAGTGTGTCTTTTAAATGTTTTGGCCATTCTCAGGAGTTTGTTGAGAGCAAAAGTCCGCTAAAAGGAGAGTGAATACTTAATTTACATCCATCAAGGTCGACATTACTATTTCGTCTTTAATGGTGTCAATATGTCAGTGTTGTGTTTATGTCTTGTTGATCTTGAGAGCAAACAATGCTGTAATCAAGGTATAATGTTTCATTTCCCTAACAAGCTACCTCCTTTCTATCTGTGTGACAGTTCTTCTTGACCCTCTTGCCAATGTGACAGTGAGCGGCACGGGTAAGCAAGGTCAGTTGAATGTCAGCTGGGTGCCTCCTTCTCTCAAGTACATGGACGACAGCATGATGTACGAGGTCTACTACACCAAGACGGACAGCCGCGTGGGCCAGGTATGGTGCCGATGTTTTAGAAGTAGAGTAAATATTGGAGCAGCAGGTTGGGTGATTGGGGTACTCATGGACTTCACTGATGAGTTGAGGACTGTTTTACAGGTGGAGGTGGCACGAGCTAGCTCAGAGTTGATCCTGACTGGGCTGCAGCCAGGAACAAAGTACAACGTGCGGGTCCGTGTGAAGCTGGATGGGATTAGCTACAACGGCTACTGGAGTTCGTGGAGTGACCCGGTTCTCACAGAAACACTGCCTGCAGGTGCCTATTCAGTTGTTCATTCACGCATGCAATTCAAAAGAAGGCAGAGATGGTGCAGTGCCAAGAAGATATCTTGAATGCAATGGTGTCACTTCTTCATTCTTTCATTGTTTAGCTTGTTCCCCCTATTTTGCATGTCTGTATTGTTTGTTTGTTTTTTAAATAGTTTTTATTTCTCCTCCAGAATTTGACCCACTCATCATCTCCCTGACTCTGATCATCTCTTTCATCCTGGTTGTCTTGTCTCTGGCCATGCTCCTCTCCTATCGCAGGTTGGTCAAACCAGAATATTGCTACTTTTCTAAGAACATAAACCATCATGGTAGCTTCTGTTGGAGCTGAAACATTGAGAACATCTGTGCTCTTTTCTTCAGGTTTCTTACAAAGAAGATTTGGCCGACTATCCCAACTCCTGACAGCAAGTTCCAAGGTCTTTTCACAGTTTATGGTGGAGACTTCCAGGTAAGACCAAGACTCTACAGCCTCAGTAGTAGCTTTGTAAGGCTGTACTTCATCACAATGTTGATTTGAAGCGCTTCTATCATCTATTCTGCTGTTTAACTGAAACCAACATGGGAGCATTCAATAGTTAGTAGTGGTGTCACAAAAAGTCTCAGGGATGCTCTGTTCCTGTCAAAATCAAACATTTTTACTTGGTCTTCATCATCTTTTGTTGTGTTTTTGTATAGGAGTGGTTGGGGCAGACCAATGGAGGTATGTGGTTCACTCCAGCTTTCCTCTACTCGGATGAATACCCGTCTACTCTGGAGGTACTCTCGGAGCTCAGCCTTTGCCCTCCACTGCCTTCCCCGCCTCTGCCGCCAAAGGTCTCCAGATCTTTGACCACTGACAGAAAGGCCAACAACGACGTGAAGAGAGGGCTGGATGAGAGCGAGCCAGCGGAGACGGGCAATTCAGCTGTGACAGAGGGCTGGAGATCCACGCCGCATGACCACTGGCTGATAGATCGCTTACGGGCACTCCACCAGCACCCCGTTCCCTGCTCCCAGTCCTCTCTTCTGGAGTCTCAAGACACCTACGTCACCCTCACCGCCAACAACCACGGTGAAGAAGAGCACCTGGATGATATTCTTGAGGAGACCTTACCCCTGGAAGTACTTTTTGCTTCCCGAAAGACATTGTTGTGCGAGTCCCACTCTGATCTGGGATCTGGGCAGCAGAGCTCTGGTTCCGGTCGTCTTTCATCACAGTCCAGCTTTGAGTATCCAAACCATGCCTGGACATCCAAAGGCCCGGGGTACACCTACATGGCAGTGGCAGACTCCGGGGTCTCCATGGATTACAGCCCAATGAGCAGAGCGGACGACATTGGTAAAGTGGTTATCTACGCCAACGAGTACAAGAATGAGCTCCCTGCTCACAGAAGGCCATTCCTGCCAAGGCAGCACTCTGTCCACGACGACCGCTGAGAAGGATCTCAGCTGGACGTGGACTGAGACTTGAGGCATGTTTGGCGGAGAGTATCTGGATATACACCCAAAAGACAGAGTGTCATGCGAAGGAAGGCTCATATCAAGAAAGGCATGTCAAGGATTTGGAGTCCGACTGAAACAAGATGACTCACTGTTAAGTGTAAGTTGAAGGACTTGAGGTCCATTGGATGTGCATACATCACCAAATCATCTCTGATCTGTACAGGACAACGCCATTACGAGGAAATGGCAGCAGTGGTTTATACCAAATACTGATACTCAATGTAAAGGTTGGTATGCTGGTCTCTTAGTATCCTATCCTGCAGATCGATCAGGACTTTTTCTATAGCCTAAGAGAAATTAATAAATAATAAAGTCAAGGAGGTCAACTCCCTCATCGTTACCATGGTGATTTATTCATGTTTGAGCTAAATGTACTCTTATTCTAAAGTGTAAATGGCAGCTATTAGGTCAAGATACAGAGTAGAGGTACATGAAAGGAGGACTGAACAACACCGGCTGATGCACTTTTCTTCTCCCTCTGATGTCTAAATAAGACGACTGGTGATGTTCTATATTTTCTCTTGTCAACAAATCCCATAAAAGTCTTAAACAAACAGCGAACTGATCCATCAACACATCCTTGTAGCGAATACTGCATAAACTTAAGATTATTCCTTTTGTGCCACCGACCTCCACTTTTGTCCAACTACACAAACAACTTGTGTCAATTTAACTGTCTGGTTGTGTTTGGGCAACACACAATGCTTATACATACATATAGTCTTGTGAGTGTGTGACTGCATTCATAGCCTCCTCATGTTAAAGCCTTGTATCGAAGCGCACTGTGCTGCAGATCAGATGATAACAGCAGCTATCTGTGAAACTATTCACTCTTCAGCAGCACACACTGACAGGAGAGATAACTGACCACAGGCCTGCACAATAGAGTGGACTGACCACCAGTTGTGACCCCCACCCCACCTCATCTATGTGGAGCAACGATGATGTTTGGCATTGGCAACATGCGGCTGCTATCGTGGTGTGGAGGTTGTAGTTGATACTAACTGACAGTTGGTCATCAGCAAGTGGAATGGCGATGATTAATGGACAAAATAAATGTCCTTTTAATGGATTGGATTCTTTTTCCATTCCTCCAGATTTGTATTGCAACAGTGGACACAGTCGCCAGCAGGTTCAATACTGAAATGTGATAAATGGTATAAAGGAACACCACAGAGTCGTCTTTGCGACGTGTAAACAAGCACAGTGACAATGCTGATTTTATCAGGTTGTACTTTAGCACCAATCATGTTTGCAGAAACCAAAATACTGAACAAACTAAAACATGACTAAAAATAAGCACATTATTGTGCATGTTTTAAAAATGAAACCATATGTTTTGTTCATTTTTGACAAATGACATCCTCGAAGTTAAGAAGGTAGTTGGAGGTCTCAGAATATACTGAATGATCCATCACAGTGTTGTTAGATTTACTCCAATTGTGGGATTTGTTGATAATAAAAGAAAATAGAATATTGCCTTATACCTCTAAGTTTTAAACATGCAGCTTTCACTTGATTCTGGCAGAATTCAGCCAGTGTTATTTCCAAACCTGATACAACAAACTGTACGTGTAAATAATGTTATGATGCTTTTTTTTTTAAATCACAGTTGTTTCATAGAATGATCAAATATCAGTGGAACAGACAATCCTGGAACAGATTAAATTAAAATACTACTACTGTAGGCTGTGCAGAAAAGTTTTAAGGCAATATCCATTCTCAGGTGACTGTAGTTCATAGTCAAGTCTCTTCCTTGTCATGCTTGTTTTCAGTCACTACTGCCATCTAAAGAGCAGATTATTCATTGCAGTTTTCAAATCAAGCTAAACAATTGCCACATTTTTCGATGCTTGTTTGCTTTTGTGTTTTTTGTTGTAACTGAAATTATAACTACTATAAAATATATAACTACATTCCTATATGTGACGTACAATTTTCTTAAATAAATAAATAAAGCAGCAGTGTGACAATGAAGGGAGACGAAGGTTTAGAGCTCAAAACTCACTCTGTTAAAATTGTTCATTTTTTTCAAAAAAATAAATGTTATAATAACTCATTTGTTTTGTTTTTTTATTTTATATTTTACTATTTAGCAACATAGACTTTAAGAGAGGGTGTTATGTATATCAGTGTATCTTTTTTTAAAAAGATTTTTTCTTTTTACTTATCTACCTGTTTATCTTTCAAAATAAGTGTCAAAATATGTGTAAAATACTGATATCATCTGCTTAACTTCAGTGTCTCACACATGTTGCTCCAGAATTGTGGGGGTCATGATGTTTGCTGGTAACCACTGTTCAGTTTAAAGCACACACCCTTATGTCTATGTACATTTTTCCTTATGGAAGATTTGATTCATTTGACAAACCTGTATGTCATTCAAACTCATTAAATGTTTTAAATATACAAACCACTGTGGTCCAGTTAAATGACATCAGAGGTTTAATAGCAGATCACACTACAATGAACTTATGGGGGCACGGCAGTCAAAGCTGCTCGATTAAGTGACAGAAATGACGTAACTGAAAGAAATGATTTACTTGAAAGATTAAGAGTGATTGTGAGCATGTTATACTGTAGTACATCTGATCATCACCGAGTTAAATTTCAATCAAGTAGTGCTGAAAATTAACATTTGCTCACAGCAAACCTGAGTCAGCAGACTGACCTTCTATTAATCCCCCACTGCTTAAGTCTTTGATACAGACATTTTCAAACCAACTTAAACTCCATTAAACCATCAGGAAAAATCAACAACTGCCATTCCTGGGCGACACTTTGCCCTTCTCCACAGTCTTTGGCACAAAGGGTCTCTGTGATGCCTCTCCCAGAAAGGTAAATGTGCCACACCTGCTGTAGTCCAGCTGCTGCAGCTTCATATCCTCTGTCTTGGTCCAGAGTGCAACGTACCTGGAAATAGCGATCCAGGATGTCAAGAATGGGATCTGTGGCAGGGGGCTCCCCGCCCGTTTGTACAGACTCTACGTCAGGCTGGAAAGAGGCGATGATGCGGCAAGGGCCGGAGCTTGAGGACCGCTGCTCCAGCACTTGTGTGAGAAAGGCAGCAGTGTCACAGAGCAGCGCAGACAGATGAGCGGTACATGACAGCTCTCCTGGGTGAAATCCACTGTGGCTGTCAGTTCTCAGCCCAGACAGGAAGCTCTCCAGCCTGTCCACTATGATCAGCGAGGGAGGTGTGGGAGAAATGTTGGTGGACTCGTGGAGGCTGGCAATTTGCTGGAGGAGCTCCTCCACTGTCCTGGGATAGGAAAACTTGATTTTCTTTCAAAAGAAAAAAAAGTGATTAAAGGAAGTTTGTCAGTAGTCCTCCTTGACCACAGTAAAGGAAACAGTCTAGTCAGAGAGATTATCCATTCAGACAGCAGCCTATACTTATTCCATTATAGTCAAGAAATATCATAAAATACTGAGGAAACCCCATGACCCCAGGAAGACAAGACATCTTTAAATGTTTCATAGGTTCTGTCCAATCAGACACCATGAAGTAAGTAAATCACATGTGAGACGCTACAATCACTGAAAATAACAAATATGACTAATCAATTATTAGGTTAATTGATTAGTAAACTGACATTAAAATGAATACTCTTGTATTTGTTGAGCAAAATGTGTTGATTTCAGCCTCTCAAATTGAAGTGCTGCCTTCCTTTCCTTTACAACTAGGTTTATGTCTGTTGGATGGATAAACAAGATATCTGGGTTATAAGGGACTCTAGGGACACTGCTGGATATTTCTACACTATTTTCTAATACTTTGTGAGTGATCCAAGCTGAAAATAAATCAAATAGTATATTCGACATAATGGGTGAAATATATAGTTACAGATAAACTGATTCAGGAAGTAGCAAAGTCCTTTCCACCTTTTACTGGAGCTTTTTTAACCGCAAACTGCTCACCTGGCAAAAGTTAGTGAATAACATTAGTGAATAATTCATAGTGGACTATTTAAACGTTGACAACTGTTAGAAAGTGAAACTGAAGTGATCTGTACCTTTAGACTCTCTGGGCTCAGGCTCGGGAGACATTTCTGCAGAGACACTGGAAGACTTTGGATTTGTGTCTGGGTGAAGAACACGACTCTCATGCCCATGTGTGAGGCCGCTGTCACGGCCGCCAGCAGCAGCACGGAGCGGCTGACGCTGTGGTCCCCGACCACCAGGGCGCTGCTGCGGGCTGTCGGCGGTGGAGAACTGACGCTGGGGTCCTTCTTTAGATCCGTCTGTGACATGAAAGTCCTGAACACAAGCGTCAAAATGTCTGTCATGTCTCCCACTTAACATTTAATTCACTTTTCTACAGTTATTTACTGATTTCGCTTTAGTTTCCCGCGTCTGTTTACATGTTGCACACCGGTGTCCGTGTTGTTTCGGTCCGTGTGGAAACATCCTGTTGACAGGACCGTTCCGCCGCGGGGCACAGAGATCAGCTATATCAGGGCCAAGTTTACATGATGCCCGTGCTGTAGGCGGTGATGGGAATAATAACAGTGTGATAAATAGTGTTACTGACGGCGGTACTTTTTTCAGTAACGAGCAGTGGCGGCTGGTGGTCAAATTAGTTGGGTGGGCTAATAAATAAATTATACCCATTAAATGGTTAACACAGCTAAAAGTTAGGGTTATCCCATCTCACAAAAGTATAGCAACTAACTAGGCCTACACACTGCATTAAGTAGAAGGGTCTAGTCCAAAAAAAAAAAAAAAATCTTCACCTGGTTATCTCACACATACACACAGTCTCTCTCTCTCTCTCTCCCTCTCTCACGCACGCACGCACGCGCACACACACACACACACACACACACAGACACGTAGCCTACGCACGCGCACACACACACACAAACACTTATACACACACGCACGCACACACACCCGACGATATTGCTCAATTAAAAAATAAATAAATAAATAAAAAAGACGATATATGCAGCTCATATCGACGGCCTTTCTGGTCTGTTATCGCCATGTCATTAAGTCTGGTGCTCCCAGTGAGTTTAGAAACTAGATTCTCCACTTCGTTCATGTTAGCAAAGACAGTTTAGAGCAGTAAAGTAATGCTACCTGTGATGCTAGCGCCTAGCGCCGCTGTTTCTGTCTTCTCCCTCCCACAACAACACAACTTTTCCTCCGGTTCCTGTCATTGGTCTGAAAACAGCGGTGTTGGGCTAAATGAAATTAGCCCCAACGACAAGTGAACCAAGGGGGCGGGACATGACGCCTGTCAATCACTGACCCTGCGTCAGCCCCCTGCTGATTGGTCAGAACCGATCGGCCTGTGGGCTAAATGAAATTAGCCCCAACAGTCGGTCAATGGCGAGGGCGGGACATGGCACCTGTCAATCATCCACAGTCGGAAAATGAATGAGAGCAGACTCAGTGAGCTGGGGCTGATTAAAATTAGCCCATTTAGAGATATCCGGTGTTTTTCTTGAAACTATTTAATATTGTTGCCAGTTCCGATTTTACTAAGACTTAGAACAATCTTTTGTATGTTATTTAGAGAATATAATATAGGCTATATATAATATTTTTTCCTCATCTTTTGTTGTGTAATGCAGGGAGGGCTTAGCCCCACTAGCCCATTGATACCAGCCGTCACTGGTAACGAGTAATCAAAAAAGTTACTGTTTCCCCCGTTACCGCTAGTGACATTATTGCCTTTATATAATTTTTCAGTCCATCAACTAGTCGGGAAAAAAACAGTTCTGGGTAACTCAGTAACATCCTCCGCACAGCCAGAGTGGGCGAGTCCAAGTAATTTGACATATTTTAGCATTTTATAAAATAAAATAACGCAATACTTCTCCTTGATTGTAATTTGTTACTTTTATAATGTAGGAATTCAGTTACTAATTCAGTACTTTTTGGGGCACGTAACGTTGGGGAGCTGGTAACTATAACTTTTTTTTTTTAAAGTAACGTGCACAACAATACAACAACAACAACAAAAAAAGCCTCCCTCGGTGCTTCCGGTGAGTTCTCATACAACTTCCGGGACGCCGGGCAATCACAACATCAGCTGTTACGGCCAAGATGGCGCAGAGCCTGGCAGAGTTGGAGGTTCCCCTGGACGCCGACCCCGCCGGGGACCAGGAGAAAGGAGCTCTGAGGCGCTGCAGAGGACGACCCCGGCTCACGGACTCTGACCGAGCTCAGAGGCGCCTTGAATCCCGAAAGAAGTACGACGTGAGGAGGGTGTACCTGGGAGAGGCGCACAAGCTGTGGAGTGAGCTCCGCAGACGGACCAGTCTGAGCGATGCTGGACTGGCAGAGTATCTGATCCTGCTTAACTCCACATACGGAGAAAAATACCAGCAGAAACACTGTGGGTAGGTGTTTCTACACACTGACAGTACCGACCTACAGGTCTTTACCCGGATGAGCTGCTGCCTCCACTCTGTCAGTATCAACACTGCTGCTACTGACAGCGTTTAAGATGAATTGCTTTAATCCACTTATGCTTTTCAAAATGATGTTATTCTGCATTGCAGGAAGAAGCTGGCCTCAGAGGTCTCTGTAAAACAGAAAAAAGGTAAGTGGTGCCATCAACAGGAAGAGGATTGTTTCCTCTATTAGTCACACAGGGTTTGTGAGTGTGTTAGCTGGTTCTATTGAAATCATTGTTCATGTAGCAAAGTTAATTAGATTCAATAAGCCAGACAAATATGTCATTTGTTCTGCTCATTCTGAAATGTGCTCTGCTGCTTTTTGTTCACTTAATGTGAAATAGACAAGAGACAGGATTGATTTATATTATTTATCTATTTAATTTTGGCAACTTCATTCCCACAGAGACAATTCAATAAGATATATGCCTTATTTATTCATCATTTGGCCTAAAAGTCAAAAACTGGACTTGTGAATCAGAGTTGTATCAGTCCGTCCATCCTTTTTCTTTTGCTTATTTGGGTCTGTGTCAGGGTTCCAGCAGTTGTAGCTCTTGGTAATTACAGTAATTGATTAGTTCCCTGGCAGAAAATTAAAATTTGTAAATATTGTGATAAACTGTGATTAATTGACTCTTTAGCACGTTTCAACCTGAACTATGAGGTTTTAGATCTGATAGTGATTCAAATGTGTTTGTTCTTTTGTAGAAAGAGATTTTGACTTGATATCTTTCAATCTGACTTTAAAACAGAAAACTAATTTATTACCTCTTAATTATGTTCCTATATATTATATTGCTGAATCTGATAGTGTTTATATTTTTCAGTCCTCACCTCATAGAAGATTATTGATTGTACTGTGTGTAATCCATTTGCTCAGAGCCTTGGTGCTGTCCCTCTCTTAAATGCTCATCAACATGCGACTGTAATCTAATGAGTGAATTTACAAGTAGACTCAGACTTTTTCTCTTCATCTGTTAACTTTCCTCGCTCCCCAGGCCGGAAGGACCGCGTGTCCAGCCTTCAGAGCCTGGTGTGTTGGTACCAGGAACATTCCCGCTCCTGCCCTCACGAGCCGCAGCTCAAGGCCCTGGAGCCCCAGCTCAATTTCTCCACTGCTGCTATCTGGCAATGTGACTCTAATCACTCATTTGTGCAATACCTCTTCTCACCACCGAGGGAGGCAAGTGACTCGGAGCACGAGGAAGGAGTGAACGGAGAAGAGAACGCAGCAAAAAGTGACCTGCTGGCGTCTAAAGGTGCTGTGAGCAGGAGGAGAAGAAAGGAGACTCACAAACCATTCAGAGGTGGATATTATGTCAACATGTTTTGGGATTCTTAGGAAGTTAAACATTCAACATTTGTTGGTAAATCCTCAATTCCATGATGATCAACATGTTTCGTATTCATCTGTTTTTTTGTAGATGTGGAAGAAAATGAAGATGTTTCTGAGGTACAACATACAACCATGAGCCCAGCTGAAGATGCTGCTGCTCTCAACCACCAGCCCAGTATGGACGCTTCATCCAAGGATGTTCCACTGACAGAGCAGCCTGTGTGGGAGATGGAGATGGTCATGGAGCGACAGGAAGGCTCCCCCGCTGCGGCGTTTCACTACATCCCCTCAGAAGAGGAGGCCGAGGAGGCAGAGGATCTGAGGCGAGGCCGAGACGAAGAGGGGGAAGGGGGAGAAGAAGAGAGACTCACAGAAGAAGAGGAAGAAATCAGGGCTATACCACACAGTTACGACTGTGTTACTGTGACGGCGTCTTTAGCTGATAAACTGGAGAAGACAGACGAGGACCCGGTGTTGTCGCAGAGCTCTGTCCAACTGGGCTCTCAGCCTCAGCTGTCAATCCCACCGCCCATGCAGGTACAAGAGCAGAGAGGGCTGTTTGACCCCCACACTCTGCAGACAGTGGTGACCAGCTGTGAGATTCCTGACCAGAGGACGGCATTGGAAGGCTCACAGGTACACGAATGAATAGAGATATAGAGTGCCGAAGCGGAAGCAGGAAGTAACGGCCCCATGGGTCCTCAATTCGAAAAAAGGCTCCATAGAAATGAACGGGAGTCCAAGATTTATTTCGTGATCCGTTTGAATTGTGCCATGACAAAAAAATATGTCCTCTACCTGTTTAAAACATCACGTTTCATGCCGAGAAATTGGCAGTTTATCGTAAAACGGCAACAGAAGAATGTATTTTGTGTGACGACGCTCTACGGACTACAGATCTGTGTCCCTCAAAAAATACGTCACCAACTGACACGGGAAAGGGCGGCATTTGGTGTGTGACGTCACCTACGCGACTTGTAGTCTTTCTGGTTACGGATTCTTCGGAATTTTATTTTACAATAGGTTTACAACAAACTGCTGATTTCTCGGCATGAAACGTGATGTTTTAAACAGGTAGAGGACATATTTTTTTGTCATGGCACAATTCAAACAGATCACAAAATAAATCTTGGACTCACGTTCATTTCTATGGAGCCTTTTTTCGAATTGAGGACCCATGGGGCCGTTACTTCCTGCTTCCGCTTCGGCACTCTATAACAGGGAATGTGCTTTTATTTTCTTTAAAGGGATAGTTCAACATTTTGGCAAATTGGCCCATTGCCATAATCCCTATAGTTTTAAGCTATTTTTAGAACGGCGGAGCAGAGCAGTGAGCTGCTCAGAACTATGCTACGGAGGTTGCGAGACCGAGTTGTTTTCGAGGCAAATGCAGAGACTGCTTGCTGAAAAACTGCCCCGGAAGGATTGCGCATCAGCGGTTTTGCATGAATTTACCTTGAAAACAACTCTGTCTCGTAATGTTCCGTTATTATCTCATAGCGTGGTGAATGTGTAGGTCACAACTTGTCCACCAGAGCATTTTGGAGTTGTTGGATTGTGTATTTGATGAGTTTTATGAGGTAAACCAAGAAATCCCATTAGCCTCCGTAGCGTAGCTCTGAGCAGCTCACAACTCTGCTCCACCGTTCTAAAAATAGCTTGCACCGACAATTGAAGGTAAGAACCTACTCCTAAAACTATAGGGATTATGGCAATGGGCCAATTTAAAAAGAACAAGAAGCCAGCAACACTCAGTGTCTTTCTGATGTCTTTATTGCCTCACTGGTACAGGCAACTACCACAGACCGGTTTCAACAGTCAGTCTTCGTCAGTGTGTGTGGGCCAATTTGCCACAATGTTGAACTATCCCCCTAAAAGTGACAATAGTTTTTACTCTTCCTTATACAGCTGATCATCATTACCGGCCCCAGCTATGAGGCACTGGCATCAGAGGGCATCCAGCTCAACATGGGAGGAGGAAACGTGGAGGAAGTCACTTGCACTGTCATCGGCGGCGTCACCTACAACCAGGTGTGCTCATGTGACTCCAAAATCAGAACAGCGGAGGATGAAGACTCCATGACAGGTGTGCAACATTCATCATGACTGACAGTGCATTTTAAAAATAGTATTCATGTGTGTGAAAGGTGGCTGAATCCAAATCCAAAGTCCAGATTTGCTCACATTTATACATATGATACATGCGTTCGTGTGAACCTGTGAAATGCTTTTGCATCGATTTTCGAAGCTCATTGTAACCTCTGATTAAAAAAACTTTTATTTCAGAATTATTATTGTAAAAAAAATAACACTCAAAATGTAAGTCCTCAGGAGTCTGGATGCAGGATTATAGGCTGTAAATGTAGGAGATGTACTATCAAACCTAGCACAGAATGCTAATGTGTTAATGGCAACCAATGGCTTCCATGTACTGTATTTCAGGAACTTTAGGACTCATTTCCCTGTAACAAGAAATGTCTATGCATGGACTTGAAAGTACACATGGTCATTGATGTTTTATGCAAACATCTTGTCATTTGATCTAAACTGAGCTAAGACCTGTAACCAGCATACTGTGACGAGATGTGTCTAGGTGTATACTCAACATACAGCAAGCCACACAGAAGTTGTTACGATGAACAACAAATACAGAGGTACAAATTGTGATGTTCTACACAAAAATGAATGTTGACGTCTAACTGCAGAGAGCTACTTTGCTTTCTGCATCTTTCTCAGTGAGATTTGAGAAACGCGTCTCAAATATATCCAAATAGCTTAAATCATTAAATGCTTGTACTGTGAGCTGTATAATGTAAACAGAATACAGTAAGTAATGGACCATTGCTCAGATTTGTGTGTGTAGGAAATTTAACCACGTCACCTAACTGCACCCCTTTCGTCTGCACTGGTTTAGACAGAGAGTTTATCTTTATACTCATCTCCTAATATTTGAATAAAAGTATTGGATAGAAACATGTAAATAATATCACATTTTCTTTTTGGAAATTCAGTGAAAATTTATGTAAAATATTCATGGAAAATTTACTTGTATGAATCCTTTTCGGAGCAGATCCAAAACTCACCCCAAGATAAATTATAGGGTCAGTTTCCCAGCATTGATCATATAGAAAGCAATGACTGACACCTGAAATCCTGTGTTATAGTACATATTTCTCCTTCTCGGCCCAGGAGCCATAGACGTAATGTAAAAATGTCACCCCCCCTTTTTTTTATTTACCTTTTTTACTATTGTTTTGAATTCTGTTACCTTATGTGTGATTAAGTTATTTGGTGACGAATGGCTATGTGTGTGTTCAATTGCCAACATAATTTCGTTGTAGCAATACAATGACTAATAAACGTCCTTATGTCCTTAAAATGTAAATCGTAGTGAAAATCATCAAGCTGCCAGTCCACACGTCAGGAGACCTTTAGACTCAGTAGAAATCTGCATGACTCATTTTCTCATCAGATTTTCACACTGTTTCTCTGCAGGGTTGAGTGACAAACAGCTGCTGCAGCCCACTGTTGACGCTCTAGAGCTGAATGGTGACAGAGAGCTGCAGAGGAGTCTGAGCAGGTTTGTGCTACACATACGCGGCATGGTGAAGTGACTCTCAGACAGGCTGATGAGGAAGGATTTGAGAGGGAGAAGCTCTGTGGAGATATTAAATCACCTCAAATTTGTGTTTTCTTGTGGTAGTGAACTCCACAGTGTCTGTTTTTGCAGCGTCAGGTCAAAGAGAAACAGAAGAGGCCCCGTCATTGAGGCTGATGGGATGCTTAAGATGTTCCACTGTCCATACGAGGGCTGCAGTCAAGTCTACGTAGCTATTAGCAGCTTTCAGGTACAGCAACATCTTTGAGTCATATACTTCATGCTTCAGTTTGTTTTGCAGGAGACTGACCCAACCCTTTTGTTTCATGCTCTGTAGAATCATGTGAACCTAGTTCACAGGAAAGGGAGGACGAAGGTTTGCCCCCATCCAGGCTGTGGAAAAAAGTTCTACTTGTCAAACCACCTTCATCGGCATATGATCATCCATTCAGGTTGGCCCACAGAGACACACCTGTCATGTCAGAGTGTCTTCTTCACAAACCTCCAGATTTAACTGGATCTTTTTTCTTTTTTTCTTTTACAGGTGTAAGAGATTTCATCTGTGAGACATGTGGAAAGTCGTTCAAGCGTAAGAATCACCTGGAGGTTCACAGGCGGACCCACACAGGAGAAACACCCCTCCAGTGAGTTACCAATGCGGAGAACATAATTTTTACACAGTCTGGGTGAGAAGTCTGTAGTCACCTCTCTATTTTCTCTTCCCTGTTGCTTCCCTCTCAACTCCCCACCCACATCATCTGTCAGATGTGAAATATGTGGCTACCAGTGTCGCCAGCGTGCATCCCTGAACTGGCACATGAAGAAGCACACTCCAGAAGCCCACTACAACTTCACCTGTGAGTACTGTGACAAGAGGTTTGAGAAGCTGGACAGTGTTAAATTCCACAAGTTAAAGAGCCACCCAGACAAGCAGGCCACCTGAGGTGCTGGAGTACTGCTGACAGGAGCTGGACACATCTGGGTCGGCCCTCGGAAACCAAAGCAAAGACTTCCAGTGAAGAAAAAGACTTTACTTTGCTTCTTGAGTCGAGGACAATATGAACATCTCCATACAGGCAGTGGATAAAGTGAGTCTCTAACAGCTGTGCAGGACACGGCAGGGAAGAAAATCTTAACCCACTATTGATTGATGATGTCCAACTGACTATTAGCACCACCCGAACCCCTCTCCTGAACAGTGATCATCCAATCCTAGCTAAACCACCATAACTCGGCTAGCAGCTAACTAGCAGCTCTGTCAAGCTCTGGATGTCGCTACAGAAGTAGCGAATGACTGATGCTCCGAATAAAAAGGCTGGTGTTTTTTGTTTTTGTTTTTTGTTTTTTTATCCGTACTAAAACCAAAATCACAAGAGCAAAAGTGTAGAGAATACATTAATGCAAACCTTAGCATGGCTGGCTAACTAGCTAACAGCCTACAATATTTCATACTAAATGTTACAATTTGAAAAGCTCCATTTACAACCAGCTCATCCGCTGTGTAAAGTCTCCGCACATTTTGGTCCAGGATGCTGTCAGAGTTAGGCTAACATTAGCAGCTCTGTCCTGCGAACAACATTTACATTCCAGCACCCGAAACCACAGTGATTTTTCCTCATGATAAAAGTTGTTCATGTGTAACATCAAAGGTAGAACACAGTGTTACACTTTTGTAGTGCTAATGTAACCAACCATTCTTGCTTGATTGTGACAAAGCTAAGCAACTAATGTTGCATTTGGCCAGACTAACAGTCTAACGGTAGCCTACTATTGTTTCTCCTTATTATACTAAAAATACAAGGAGCTCTTACTGCAATACAAGACACAGTGCTGGTCTTTATTACCATGTCTTCCACATGGGTCGTCAGCTAATGAGGACACTGATTTTTTTTTTTTTTTTTTTGCCTGAGATTTGCCGCCTTAGCCTTGGTCTTTTTAGTGATCAAGTTCATACAACCTTGTTTACAGCGTTCCTGTGTAAAAACATCTGGAGGCACTAACGTCAACATAACGTAATTAGCTAGCTGAACTAGCTTGCTAGTTAGAGCAGATAAAATCCTTTAATAGCAGTTGTCACCTGCCAAAATCAACAGCTGTCAGCTAGAGTGAGGACTGGAGCATGCTTTTTGTCTACCTCGGAACACAACTGTCCATCATTTAAAGACTAAAGATTTCAAGTGGAAACTGTGTCATCACTGCCGTGGTAAGGTGCATATTACTGAACATAGGCCCTGCTGGAGGTCGGGGGTTAAGGTTTAGTGAACAGTTGATAGAAGCTCAATAGAAAATAATTTCCTTTAAACAAATATTTTTTGTAGTGTTTGTAAAACACTGGCATGATCTTTTAAAGAATATGGTCTAAACATTGCTCAGCCCATTGATTAATACAACATTAAGAAAGATTATTGATGTTGAACAATGTGGTAGATAGGAAGATATTACTACATAGATTAAAGTATACATGTGAAATATATATTAAAGATGAAAGGACGTTTAAGTTAAGGCGATGAATATGACTTGTCTGCTGCAGTACACTGCTTGTAGCCTAGTGACACAAATATAGATTCTTTCATTTCAGACATTCAAATTTGAGCATGTGTTGTGTGGGCCAGCACAGCAGTGTTGATCTAACATTTTCCTATCATGTGTTTACGCCATCCCAGCGTCGCGACTCACAGGCACCAATGACAAAATCCTGTGAGTTTAATGTGACAATCTCTCAGGAAAACTCACCTCTGTCCTCTTGTGTCCCTCTCCCGTTTTCTGTCTTGAAGTGAATGCTGTCTCCTCTGTCAGTTTTGTTAAATGATGAATCACTAAAATATACAAATATGACTCATGGTTGTATCCTAGCTTTTTCTGAAATATATTTGTGTGAAACAAATGGTTAATGTGCTCTTGCCTCTTGCATAATGCAGTCAAGGGTGTGTGTGTGTATGCACTAGTTGTGTTGAAGTGAGGGTGTGCATAAGTATGAAAAGGCACAAAAAGTGTTTAGAAAAGTATCTTGAAACCCAGTCATAGAGTGACTTTATGAATGTTGGACCCTTTTAAAGTCGGTTGAACGTTGGGTAACTGGTTTTTGAACGTTTGTGTAAATAGAAGGTTTAGCTCGGGGCAGCGTAGTCACACTGACTTGTGTCATAAATATCAAGAGAGGTCATTACTAGAAGGTACATTTGGGATTAAAGGTGAAATATTTGAAATGCAGTTTGATGATCAAATATATATGAGGAATTATCTATTTTCTTTATACAGGTCACACCTGCCACAGTCTCCTCCCCTCTCTTTGCAGTTGCTTTAGTTTCTCCCACCTGACACTCTCGGGATTGTGACGTTTAGAGACGGTAAATATCACATTGTATGTTGTCTAAGGACCTCTGAACCACAGTGAATGGAAAACAGGGACAAAAGAAAAGAGAAATTACAAGAAGAGCTATTCTCTGATATTGACAAAGCATGAATCCAGCATACAGTCACAACCATATACATACACACCTTGGCAAACAAACAGCTTGGGAACCTAGTCAGTGAACAGGTCAGAAATATGATGCAAAGCCCTAATATGTTTTGGAAGTGTACTCAGTCTCACACTGCTAGCGAGTATATTTGACTACTGGAGTATTATGTTCAGCTTTGCATGAACATGCGAGGGCTACATTTAGAATGCGCCCATGCTGTCCTCTTATTTGATTGGATGATTATCAGACAGAGAGCGTATTCTACTGTGCTGTGGTCTGTGCAAATCAGCACAACATCCACAACAACTTCAAGGTAAATAACTTATTTTACCTCGCTGTGCTGTGGAAAAACACTCACACTGTACCTGTACGGCTTGAGTGGTCATATTGCTCTGAGTTCAGCTTGGTGAGTCACTGTCACATGACCAGACCTTTGACATGAACCAGTGAGACATTCACAGAAAGAGCTTGTCCTGGAAAGTCATCTTAATTGAGTTGAATAAACTTTTATTTTGCCTAAGCTGTGTTAAATATGACTTTTGAAGTGAAGATCTAAGTCCAAATTGTAGCCCTGGAAGAACCGACTGGTTCAGAGTTGTACACACAGCAACTTGTTTATAGAATAAGATAACCACAGGGAAGAGAAATATTATATAGTATGTTTCCCGCATATGATTTATAGTGTCATATTTTCCTCTCACAAGATTGACCATTGTAAAATGTCTCGTCTTTTTTTTCCAACACATATAAAGTGACTGACGTAGTATGTCAGTAATCAGAATAGAGGACTCAACCACATTAAAGGAAGCAGTGAGGTCAAGAAAAAAACAAATAAAAAACTAAAACAGTGTTTCCCATCAAGTCACTGGTATTATATCGCTTTAATTGTTTACTTTGATAAGGGCTATTTTAGCACTAGAGCTGAGTGATATTTGTCCAGTTGAGACTGAAACTTCCTTCTTGACCTTGGAAACAATAAGTGATCAAACAATCTCACAAGGTCTGTTTAGTAGCTTGGACCTGGAGCTTTTTATTATATTGTTTATCATCTGTGACTTTTCACCATGAATTGAATACTTCATTTTATAACTGTTAAGAAAACACACTTAAAAGCCAAAAGTGGCTGAGAATTTCCTGAGCTCAACAGTGGAGTGGCAGTCTTTAAGTTCAGTTCACAGTGAGGTGAAAGATGAGAGAATGAGCTGTCGCTAACACTGGTCGTATCATTTATTTCCACTGTTGGTTAGGAGCATTCATAAATATCCAGTAACAGTGAAGTGGGTAAGTACACACTATTAAGCATTAGTTAAGCATGAATAAATACTGAATTCTTCATGCATGAATACTCAGTAGTATGTAGTTAGTGCTTTTCAATGATGAGTAAAACATTTTTAACTGTGTTTATAAACTACATACAAATGAGTATTCATGTGTGAATTCAGTATTTAATAGTGTGTACTTCTGTTATTATGTTACTGTGAAGAGTAATACTGATAGAAAGCAACATAATGAATAAAAGCAGGTAAAATGATAGAGAAAAGAGACAAACAATACAGTATAGCTACTTCACTATAAATACAACCAGGACCCAAGTGAATTGCTTTAGAATTAGAATACCACAATCAATTGTGTGGCCTTTCTGAACCCTATTGATCATGAGTTTTTCAGTTTAAAATCAGAGTGGAATCTGTTTATTCATTAACCTTTTTTTCAGAATTTGCTGGAGAGGGAAACATTGAAAAGTTCAGATTCATTAAATATCATTTTACAACCTCAGAGCAGAGGCACATGCTCACCTTGGTGTAGCTGCTTCACACAGGTGAGCTATCTTCCTCTCTCTCTCTCTCTCTGTCCCCTCCCTCCCTTAGGAGCGACAAGCCTAACTCCATGGTGATGCGTGTTATTACTCAGTCGCTTTGGTCACACCCACCTGCTCCACTCCTCCCTCTCTCCTGCACTTATAACCAGCTGGGACTCTTAAAATAAGAGCAGAAAGCAGAAAAAGTCACTTAGAAGATCCTTTATATCCGACAGAGTGACAGAGCCACAGGAAGCGGCAGACAGAGGGAGCATTGTGGAGGATTTTCAGAGGGAAGAAGAATAGTACTCTCGTGTGCTCCTGTTATCTCACCGTCTGCCTGCTCCCACAGGAACAGCCTCCATCACCACGGTGAAGGTAGAGACTCTGAGCAGTGGCTCAGCCTGAGCACATCGTTGGATTTCTCCTGTGAAAGGTAAGAATGACTCCACTGAGACTGGCGGGAAAGCAGCTTCTTCTTCTTAGTTTGAAGTCTTTGGGTTATTTTTCAAGTCCTGTACCATTGTAGGGAGGGATCCATCCAACAATGATCCTTTGTCCCCTGAGACCTGCCTCCAATTATTCCTCTCAAAGGCGTCCTTTGAGATTCCTCTTGTCCGCTCTGTTTTGGTGGAACTTGAATGGTCTGAGACAGTTTGGAGGTTTTGTGAATAACAAGAAAAGTAGATCACGCATCTACTGGCAAAATACACACATGTGGCATTTAGTATGTAACATACAAGGCAGAGCGTGTCTCTTTTTTTCCTTATGTGCTGCTGCATGATAAAATGAAAAAGAGATGTTCCTCATGGCTCGCTAGCTCATACTGAGATTTGCATGTGACTCGGGCTTGTTAATACATCACCAGGCTGACTCCTCAGTGTCAGAGTGCAGCCATTAAACCACAAGGAAGTGGGAAAAGCGAGGAGTGAAATGATAGAGGGAGTTTGTGGGAGTCAAGGCAACCACTTTGGGTTTTTTTTCTTTATTTTTTTCTCAAGGCTTCCTGGCGACCAAATGTATGATTAACTTGATGACAACCATCTTTACTGTATCAGCGCGAGTAGGTTAAATGAACTGACAAGCTACTTCCTGTTTTTGTTTGTCCAAGTGTGAAGAAATGATAGCAAAAATAAAAGTGAAAACATAACCATGGAGGCTGTAGGTGGAACAGTGGGCATGACTTTAATAATAGAGAGAGGAGAGCATGAGGGAGATCCCAGTTTTGAGAAAGCAGCCTGTTGCTACACACAATAGGGTTCTGCTCTGTCATTGTCCTTGGGGATAACAATTTGTCTGTTTTGTCACGCCACACAAAGAACACTGTTCCCCTTCTGGGAGGTCCACACACACCCACACGCACGCACGCACACACACACACACACACACACGAGTTGACATACATTTGGTGACAATCTTGAAGTGACTGGAGAACAGTGGAGGCTGAAAGGAGGGGGTAGAAGGTGGGAGGAGAAGATCCGGAGATAAGATGCTGTTATTTGTGTGCATGTGTTTGATGAGTCAAGATGATTAAGAAAGTGACTAATGTTTCGCACTTGTGTGAGCTCACAAACATTCAAACTAATGTGTTTTCTATGTATGTGTGTCAACAGATAGAGAGGCAGTTAATGTAAAGCCTGGCCTCCTCCCTGATTTTCATATTAAGGGCAGGAAGAACCACAGAGTTTCTTGTATGCAAATCAAACCAGTGACCCTGTTTCATGAGCTCTTATGACATCAACTGCATCCCCTCTAAGTTTGTTATAAAGTATTCCACTGTAGCACAAATTTTGAAAGGAAAATGAAAAGGTGCAAAACAAGGAAGCAGATCTGCATTTCCCGAGTTTGCTTCCTTTCCTCATTTGCATGAATGGTTTATCATTTAATTGGTATATTAAATCTTTCAAAAAAATACACTGTACTTCCCCGATCGTCCCCTCCCCACTTCTATTAATGCTAAACTAAACACAGCCCTCACCCAAGTTCCTTGACAGGTCCCGTGAATGTCCTTGGAGTGGCAATGAAAGGCGCTGGGCACGCCGAGTGTTTGAGGGAGATAAGTTATTAAGCTTTCAAAGGGTGAAAGGTGAAGAGCTGGGAAAGAGGCAGGTGTTTTCCCCTCCCTTGCTCTCAGCCTCCCACCGCACAGAGAAAACAACACAGTCCCACAGTAAATGTGTCACCTAATTGGCAACGCATAATGAGCTGGTGACAAGCAGGACAGCACATCAGCAAGATGAGTAATGTTGTACAGTACGCCAGTGGCGGTTACGTGTCTACAAAGTGTTGTTAAACTGGTATAAAAACAAAAAGTGATATGAAATTAAAAGAAATACTTTATGATGAAGAGTACTAGTTGATGTCGTGTTTTTTTCTTCCTTTTTCCTCTATAGGTTCAACATCAGAAGCAAAGATGGGATGTTTTGGGTTCCTCAAAGTCATGATGTTTGTTTTCAACGGCATCATCTTTGTAAGTAGTCATGTTTAATGAGAAACTATTCAAATATGTCATTCATTTTACACTTTATTTGTGTAAAGCAGATTGCAGTGTGAAAATAAATATGCAGGGAAGCAAAAGATATTTTATTTTGACGTTCCCATTCCCTTTTACCTACGTGTTTATTGTGTTTTTATACACTATGTGTATTTTTAGGTATTCTTTGTTTTTCTGTGATTTGTTTTTGTTTTTTTTGTTATTGTGCCATGTATTTCCCTCAGCTGCTGCTAATGATGTTTTAAATTTCCCCTCGGGGATCGATCTATCTATCTATCTATCTATCTATCTATCTATCTATCTATCTATCTATCTATCTATCTATCTATCTATCTATCTATCTATCTATCTATCTATCTATCTATTACAGTTGTGGTCCCGAGTGAAATGTACAAAAATGTTCTTTTTTTAATTATGCAGCTGCACAGCTTTAATTCACTTTTTACTAAACAGACACTGATTTTACCAGCATGTCTAATCATACATTAGCAGTAAACTGATAAAAATCAGTCGGATCTAGTGTTCACCTCCACTCTCTGTCTGTCTCCTCTAGCTGGCCGGCGTTGCCATCCTGGGTGTGGGGATCTGGGTGAAAGTAGACAGCGGCTCCATCCTCAACTTCATTGGGCAAATTGAGAATGCCCCAGCAGAGCTGACCCAGGTGCTGAACGTGGGCTACCTGTTGATTGCAATAGGAGCACTGCTGGTCGTCATCGGCTTTCTGGGCTGCTGTGGAGCCGTCAGAGAGAGCAAGTGTATGCTGATGCTGGTAGGTCGCTGTATGCTGCTTTATAATGGGGTCAACGAAAAGGTCTGAGCAGAAGTTAGAACCTGAACCGAAGGAAGTTTACTCTTCGGCCTCTGTAGGTGAAACAAATAAAACACTGTTGGCAAGGAAGAAAATACGTGTAGGTAATTTTCAAAATATGAAATGGTTAATTTTAGGAAGATCAAAGCTACATGGACACGTTAGCTGCTTAAATTGGTTGAGGAAGCTATTTGTAGGTTTTGCTGTTGCTAGTCAACATTAGCACTGCTGTTTCCTTTCTTTACTCACCAACATCTCCTCCAGAGGTGGAAACCAACACCAACCTTAACTCTGGTCTCAAGTTAGCATGCTAACCAGCTAGCCCTAGCCTGTCTCGTCACTTTCCGATAGCGACTCACTGTAGCCTCCAACCTGCCCTGAAGACGTAGTGCTGTTCAGAGTACGTGTTATAGACTTTGATTTAACAAAGACAATGTTGGTTGACACCCGCCACCAACATCTGACAAGAAACAACACTCAGCAGCAAAGAAACATAAAAACAGCTGGTTTTATTGGTTGGTTTTATTAAATTGTTTTAATTGTTTTTTTACTGTCATTTTATTGCACTACTGGGACCTAGGTGCAAATTTCTTTTCTTTTTTTCACGTGGAAGCATATAGAATATCAAGAAATGAACATTGAACCTTGGTGCATACAAAGCAGTCCCATGACATCAGTGACGATATTTTACAGTAACTGTAAAACACGTAACTTGGTTTTCATTATCCCATTCCAGTAAAGTGAATCCCTTTCTGATCATCTCCACAGTTTTTTATCATAGTGCTGCTGGTCTTCATAGCGGAGGTTGCAGGAGCAATCGTGATCTTGGTTTTCAGACCTTTGGTAAGTTATTGAAGAACTTTTTTCACATAAAGGAAATTAGTTGCTGTATCACGAGGGATGTTAACATCTGGGTCATGAATGAAAATGCTATGCTCTGTAATTTCAGGCTGATGACTTGTTCCAGAAGCTCGGCACGGCAGCGGTTCAGAACATCAGGAAAGACTATGGGGAAAATCCAGATGTTACAGGACTGTGGAACACCACAATGAGCACGGTACATGTTTCGACTGAATAAACCGTAAAGTGTGATCATTTTCACAGTGTTTCTCTAGTTCTTTGTTCAAATCCTTCTCTCTGTGTGTCCACATTAGCTAAAATGTTGTGGATTCTACAACTCCTCGGACTTCGTTGACTCCCCATATTATAAGGATCACGACAAGCTGTACCCACCACAGTGCTGTCCTGGCTATAGCTCTCCATGTAATCAGACAGTGGCTGACAGTGACATGGTATGGACTGTGACATTATAGAAGAAACAATAGAAACATTATCCAAAGCCATTTTGAATGAATAATACTTATTTTACCTCTCTACCTTATTCCCCCAGTCAATCCCTGGTTGCTTCCCAAAGATCAAGCATCTGATTGACGAAAACACTGTGGTTATTGTGGGGGTGGCGCTGGGGATTGCAGCTCTGGAGGTATGTTCTCGCCCTCTTTTCATTTTTAGGTCCCATTTTAACTCAGGATGAATAATAATAACTTTGTTGTTGTTGTTGTACTGGCTATTAATGCATATACTCTCCACAGATATGCGCCATGGTTGTCTCCATGATCCTTTTCTGCAGAGTAAAATCCATGAGTGCCTGAGTACAAATGGTGAAGCCCTGAGAAGGATAATATTAATCACTGGAACCTTTTCTACTTATGGCCTCTAGAGGAGTGAAGGGCTGTGCCTTTTTCTTGCAAAAATGCCTCATCACCAAAGACAGTTCATGTCCAATCTTGTGCAATCAAAGTAACTGAATGATATAACATCTATTTTTGCTACATTTAAATCTAACTGATGATGTATGAATGCATGCTATCTTTTTTCCTAAGACCACTACACGTAATAAAACAGGCCATAGGCTACACACGCGCACACACACACACACACACACATACACTAGAGATTATTTTCATTGTTCAGCAGTGCTACTACCTGTGACACATGGCCAGTCATTGAGGAATTACGTGATTTCTGTGTTCACTGTGATGATGAAACAAAGGTTGGACTGTTGGTCACAGGAACCACTATTGTGAGTGTTGTTGCCACAAAGCAGCTTGTAAAATAGGAACAGAAGTTATGAATTATTTGTATGTATATTGTATGGTGATCAGTTTTGAAATAAAGTGCAAAGTGTTTCTAGAGACTGGTGAGTTTTCATGTTGTGTGAAATGACTGAGGCAATATACATCAGGTAGCCTATTTGTGCAATTGCTTTTATAGGTGAGGTTTAAATATAAGCCCGTAGTGGGTTTCTACCTCACCCGCATATGTTTTTATTTTTATTTCTTTCTATTTCATTGTTGCTTTTATATTATATACCGTATATACGTATATATTTATCGTGCAAATAAACATAATAACATAAAAGGCCCTTCGTATATACCTAGATCCTCTTTTATCGAACAGTTAACAACTGAACATGTCTGATAGATAAACTCACTGTCACACAAGCACACACAGGTTAAAAGAGTTGCCTGAAACTATAAAAAGTGGAAAACCACAAACTAAGAATCCTACACTAAAATTGTGTGTTGATGAGAAAACATATAATACTGTATATAGGCAAAAAATAATATTTTTAGTTTATTTCGTTTCATTTGAAAAAATATATATAGCTTGGACCAAATGCTGTTCACCCTCACATTGAGGTAAGTGGGCTCATGCTTTCTAGCAGCAGAATTAGTTCTGGTGTGAAATGTTACCTCAGAGTGAGTGGATTAATAAAAGCAGAGCAATACAAGAGGCGAACAGGCATCACTATTTCATTTGATCATTATTCATGATAAAAATATCAAAGAATGAAAAATCCTGTACAGTGATGAAGCAGATACTGGCAGAAGCTGAACGTCACAGCATGTCACCTACTGTACATTACAATGATTAATTCATCATGAATTAATGGGTATTGTGACATTGTGTCAAGAGAACGCCTCAGCATGTTTACATTTTGTGAATGATATCTGCTAATGGCCTTTATCCAAACATTGTTTTTGCATGTGTTTGTTTGTCCGTGTGGGAGAGTGTACGTGTCTTAATCCACCCTGTGACTTTAATTCAGTGATGCTGTTGTTTCATCTGGACAACAGGCCCATCTGCAAAAAGTTAAACAATTGGTTTTTTTTAGAAATGTTGTGAGTTTTGTTAAAATCATCACCAAAGCACCAGATAAGATACAGTGACTTTATAATCAGTTTACTGCAACAAAAGTCTTCAGTTTACCACAAAATGACTCAAAGTTCAAAGCATTGAACATTAGATTAAAGTAAGGCAAGGCAAGGCAATTTTATTTACAAACAGTTTGTCTCAAAGGGCTTAACATTACAACATCCTCTGACTTCTGGCCCTCACATCTGAGGAAACTGAGGAAAAACTCCCATGAAAACAGGGAAAAAATTGGATTGGAGCATTAAGAATATTTCATATTGATTTTATCTGTTTTGAAAGAACAAATATACTGAATGCAAATATGTGACATAGCAATTATAAAGCTTTGCCTTCTTCCCTTAACTTAAAAACACATCAGCTCCCAGGAAAAATGCAAATTGAGTTTTGTGTCAATAAGCTATGCCCTGTTGACTTCAAGGCAGATGCACATTTCATTTACTGAAAAATACAAAGTGGAGTTATTTCTGCCTCTGCTGAGTCATTCTATTGTTTGTTGAGGTGCAGGATGTAAACCTAATCCAGGCCATAGCATCATGTAAAAACAACACAGGCAAATTAGGTTCACTGTGGTTACAAGAGTCTTTAACAAGGAGCCGGTAATACAGAAAGGACTGCAACAATAAAGGGGAATTTTTAACTTTAACTAACTGGACACCGCAGTCCAGCACATCATGATTTTTTTTTTCCTTTAATGTACAGGAGAGTCAAGAGAGAGACAGAAAATGGGAGGCGGGGGGATGACATGCAGGATAGGGCCGCTCAGCGCGGGAGGACTACAGCCTCAACACATGGGGGTGGGTGCTCTACCAACTGAGCTAAACACCGTCCCATCGGGAAAATAATTTGATCTGATAACCCACATTATAACTGTGGAAACATTTTGACTTCAATCTATCTACTAATAATTAGCATCAGAGCAAACAAAGCAAATGGTTGATGTAAAAATACAGGCCAGTTTCCTCCAGTTAATCATTTAGAGCAGTGTCACGCTTAAACCACAAGGAGGAACCACAGGCTTTCATTTCCAAATATAAAAATAAACCAGTGATCCATCCACTGAAGTAGCTACTATAAGTAAATCTCATGCTGTGGTACTTTGCTATCCTGTACTTCACTTAGAAAATATGACCCCTTTTTTTTTTTTTTTTTTAAGTTTTTCATTTCATTTTACTATTAGACCTGCAGCTAAAGCTGATGTTGTTACTGGACTGTAAACCTTAGGATGAGGTGTAATGTGTTCACACAGCAGCACATACAGTTTCTGTCCACTAGATGTCAGACTGTGCTGAAGTCAGAGCTCTTTCTTTGTTTCAAGTGTGAACCATTCCCAAGAATAATGCAAGTGTTACCAGATTTGTCACTGCTTTTTAACTGGTGAGAAACTTTCAAGTTAGCTGTTGGCTGCTGCCCGGTTGCAGGTGACGTCATATAGGTGATATCTCAGCCAGTCCAATCAGCATACACTCCAGTGTTTCCCGCAGCTGGTCGATGGTCGCACCTCAATAATCCGTGCAGATTAGAAGAACAGCATCAGTGCCCTGTCCGCTCTAAATTCAAACGCAGAGTGGATGTATGAGCAGAGCTGGAACAGAGCGTGGAGAACAGGCATTTTCCAAGGTTTTGGTGATGATCAATGAGAACGATATTGTTTGAAAGGTGTTGCTGGTAGTCCCCAGTGGTCTATGATTGCCAGTTGGTTTCCTTTAAAGGTGTACAGAAAAGAAAATTGATTTTGAGCCCACTGTAGGTCTTAACATTAGTGTAATAACTCATCTATCAGACGATGTAGCCCAAACTTTGTTCAAAATTCTATTTTCGAGTAAATCCGGGGTGAAAGTGGGTTATTTTTTTCGCATTGGATAATGCAGGCACACAAATTATGCATCATTTGCTCACGATTCATCAGCCACTGATATTGGATCCGTCATCCATCAATCAAACGTCTGAGACACACACACACACACTGAGCTCGATCTCGCCCCAAACACTTAATATCGATAACGATCAATCAAATTTGTTTTCCTTACTCGGGTAAACTCGTGCAGCAACACGTGGAAACTCGGCGCGACAAAAAGGAAAAAAGACCATTTCTGTACAGCTTTAATATGTAGAATTTCAGTTAGGCCTCCGAAATCCGAAAATATGTCTCGTCAGCCAGTTGAGACCGACACTGTTCTTCGGGCTGTCCTGCGCTGGTCTCAAACACGGGTCTCCCCCTAACCGCTTCGCCAAGATGCCAGCTTACAAGCTGGTTAGCATGTCTTTTATGGGTGAGTGACTTTGAATTTGGTACCGCTGACTGCCACACGCTGTGACTTCTCCTTTTACTGGTACCGTACCGGACCTCCGTTACACTATGTCAATAATACAATATGTATTGAGGTCACAACAACCATAAAGTTTTTTTTTTTTTTTCTTTGCATGAAATTTGTCTACAAGAAATTTAGACAGAGAGAAGACAAGTCCCGGTCAGGGTGTGTGGGTCCCAGGTCGAGTGTGTTTGACTCTTGTCAGTATGAAAAGCTGTGGGAAACTTCTTTCTTGTTTTCACGCTGATCCGCAGCTGTCCTTCACCCCACTGAGTTTGTGAACACACACCGTTGATGAGTAAATTGAAAGGAGTCTGATTCAACCTGGAGCTGTTTGGCTGGGGCAGGTGACGTCTCCAGCCAATCCAACCAGCATACACTCCGGTGATTTCCCGCGCTGGGAGCTGTGTCGATGGTCACACCTCAATAATCTGCGCAGAAGAACTGCTCGGGACCCGTCTGGATCCCATGCTGCTAACTTTGGATATAAATTTTCCCAAACCACCTTCAGCAGCACCTCCACTTGGAATCGCAGCTACTGCAGCCGCGGAAGGAAACGACAACAATTTGGGCTGATCAGCATCAGTGCCTGCTCTAAGTTCAAACCCAGAGCCGATGTACGAGCAGAGCTGGAACAGTGAGGCCAACCAGAGCCGATGTACGAGCAGAGCTGGAACAGTGAGGCCAACCCAGAGCCGATATGTACGAGCGCATCTTAGAACTGTGAGGCCAACCCAGAGCCGAGCTGGGAACAGAGCGTGGAGAAGAGGCATTTTCCTGGTAGTTGCTGGTAGTCCGCAGTGGTCTGATGATCAGAAGTTGGTTTCCTTTAAATATGTTGAATTTCGGTTCGGGCTCAGATATCCGAAAATATATCTCTGCGTCTTCATGTTGAAACCGCTGCTCTCTCCAACCAGTTTGTCCTCCGACATTGTTTCTCCGGTCTGTCCGACGCTGGTCTCGAACCCGGATCTCCCGCACCCAGGCGGCGACGCTCACCCCGCTTCGCCAAGAAGACAGCGGCTGCTTCGGCCTCCAGTTAACACGGTTTTTTATAGGCGAGTGAACTTTACATTCAGTACCGTGGCGCTGTACTGCCACATGCTGTGACTGTCTCCTTTTACTGGTACCGTACCGGACCTCCGTTACACAGGCGAACCAAACTTTTAGGGGGAACGTCGTTCATCTACTTTTTATTCACCCCCCCCCCCCAATCAAGAATTTGACAAATCTTTTTTTTTTTTTTTTTTTATTTATTTTGGTCATTATATAAAGTAAATTTTTTTAATGGTTTTGAGAGTAAAGGACATCCAAGAAAGACAGTTGCGAAGAAAATAGCCCTAGGAGCCCTCACTCTGGTTGGCTCACACTGTGAACTTCATATTAAACAGCAGGAATATAACCCTTGTGCTGCCCTCCATGGGTCAGAAAGACCCGAGAGTTTAGAATGGAGTTTAAAATGGAGCCTCAACCAACATCTCCTTCCCGTTGTCCCGGTGGGTCAGAAAAGCTCAAGCCTGAACGGTTTTACCCAGTGTACTGCCCTAGAGGGTCAGAAAATACCCTAGACAACCCAAACATCTCCTTCCCCGTTGTCCCGGTGGGTGTCAGAAAAGCCCATCCTGAACGGTTTACCCCAGTGTACCGCCCTAGAGGGTCAGAAATGATACCCGAGTCTGTCAGTCTGTTTGTCTCTGTGTGTCTCAGCAGTTTAGCAGCAGCAGCAGGAGCAGCAGCAGCAGCGGCGTGCTGTGTGTGTATCCCCCTCCCCCCTTCCCTTCTCTTTCTCACTCACTCCACGTCCCCGCGCTTCTGTGTCTCTGTGGTTGTGTGTGTGTGTGTGTGTCTGTCAGTCTGTGTCTCTGTGTGTCTCAGCAGTTAGCAGCAGCAGCAGCAGCAGCGGCCTGCTGTGAGTGTATGAAATACCCTAGAACAACAACCCAAACATCTCCTTCCCGTTGTCCCGGTGGGTCAGAAAAGCCCATCCTGAACGGTTTTACCCGCCAGTGTTACCGCCCTAGAGGGTCAGAAATACCCTAGACAACCCAAACATCTCCTTCCCGTTGTCCCGGTGGGTCAGAAAAGCCCATCCTGAACGGTTTTACCCCAGTGTTAACCGCCCTAGAGGGTCAGAAATACCCGTGTCTGTCAGTCTGTGTCTCTGTGTGTCTCAGCAGTTAGCAGCAGCAGCATGAGCAGGCAGCGGCGCAGCTGTGTGTGTAATCCCCCTCCCCCCTTCCCTTCTCTTTCTCTCTCACATCCACGTCCCACGTCCGCGCTTCTGTGTCTCTCTGTGTGTGTCCTGTGTGTGTGTTGTGTGTCTGTCAGTCTTTGTCTCTGTGTGTCTCAGCAGTTAGCAGCAGCAGCAGCAGCTAGCAGCAGCGGCCTGCTGTGAGTGTAATGAAATACCCTAGACAACCCAAAACATCTCCTTCCCGTTGGTCCCGGTTTTACCCCAGTACCGGTAGAGGGTCAGAAAAGCCCATCCTGAACGGCCTTTTATTAACGTTTTACCCCAGTGTACCGCCCTAGAGGGTCAGAAAATACCCTAGACAACCCCAAACATCTCCTTCCCGTTGTCCCGGTGGGTCAGAAAAGCCCATCCTGAACGGTTTTACCCCAGTGTACCGCCCTAGAGGGTCAGAATACCCTAGACAACCCAAACATCTCCTTCCCGTTGTCCCGGTGGGTCAGAAAAGCCCATCCTGAACGGTTTTTACCCAGTGTACCGCCCTAGAGGGTCAGAAATACCCTAGCCTTTGGACAACCCAGACATCTCCTTCCCGTTGTCCCGGTGGGTCAGAAAGCCCCATCCTGAACGGTTTTTACCCCAGTGTACCATCGCGCCCTAGAGGGTCAGAAATACCCTAGCCTTTGTTTTTTTTTTTCTCCCCAGGAAAAACAACAAAGATGGAGCCCCTATAGCTGCAACCAAACACCCGCCGAAGAAGAAGAAGAAGAAAGAAGAAGAAGAAGAGGAAGAAGACAAGACAAATACAGGCTGACCATCCATGCCCCTGACACAGGAGTGTACTGCAAGAACCCCAGTAGCTCGTTTAGTTTTTTTGCCTCCTCCCCAGGGGAAAACAACAAAGAGATGACTGACGGTGAGTGTCTCATACTGTATGACACATGTCATGTTTTTAGTTTTAAAATTTTTTTCTAACACAAAAAAAAAAGAAATCAACAGTTTTGTCATGCTCTCAGATCCTTATATTTATTTTATTTTTTTTCATCTTATTCCTTTGTGCGTGTGCGAGGTTTGCTTCTCTACAGCGGACCGGATCCCTAAGGAGTGCCAGCCGGAGCTGAAAGAGGAGGAGGAGGATGAGGAGGAGGAGCGACAAGATCTTATTCCTTTTCCAACAGAGGGTTGAGCGTCTCCGGACACACCGAGCACGGCCCGCGAGGCGGACCGAGTGTTTGTGGACAAGGAAGACACTTTCATGCCCACCGAGACCGCGCGCCCGATTCCCTAGAGCACGTGAGATACGCCTGTGCTTCTGCTGCTCAGCTTTTCAGCAAAACGCGGTGTGGCTGAACGAATGCGGCGCCTGTCTCCCGGTTCCAACCGAGCGGGCGGTGAACAAACACGCCTGCCTGAAAGACGTGCCGAGCGATTATTTCGCCACGAACCACTGAGGCCGTTCTCAACCACCTGTGGAACGTAGAACTTTATCCACACGATTCGAAGCTACCTCTTCCTGAAGCGGATACTGTGCTCGCGGGGCAAAATCCGCAGGAGCGGTGGAGGCCACGCTCGCCCACCGCTCTCAGAACGGTCCGGCCACTACGCGATGACCGCGATCCAGGAATCCTACATACGTGCACACGAGGTTCCCGAGGACGACCAGGGCCTTTTGGAACAACGCTCTTGATCGTACACACCTGGAGGCTCAACAACAAACACCGGCAACAACCCCGTGATTCACGCTGCACATAGTCTACACACTCTTTGTTTCATTGTTTCGTTTCAAGTCATTGCATTATTCTGTTTTTTTTTTTTTTTTTGTTTTCTTGTGAGTATTTTGAGTACCCACAGTGTAGATGCTTTTGTTTTACCCCCGCCTGTAGCCTGCTTTGTCCAGCCAACAGTGATCTGTGATTTGTGTGTAAGACTTGCAATAAAAATCTTTGGAGTGAAAAATCAAAACAAACCCTTACTTGACATTATTTCCACCGTACGTGTGCTCACTCCATGTCCCTGGGCTATATTTTTCGGTGTCTCTGTGTGTGTCTGTGAGTCTGTGAGCCTGTGTCTCTGTGTGTCTCAGCGGTTTAGAGGCAGCAGCGGCAGCAGCAGCAGCAGCCTGGTGTGGGGGTGTGTGTGTGGATCTCACACATTCCCTTCCCTCGCCCGCTCCCCTTCCCTTTCACCGCTCACTCCATGTCCCTGCGCTTTCTGTGTCTCTGTGTGTGTCTGTGTATTCTTGTGAGCCTGTGTGTCTCTGTGGTGTCTCAGCAGTTAGATGGCAGCAGCAGTAGCAGCAGCAGCAGCAGCAGCCTGCTGTGTGTGTGTGTGTGTGGGTTGGGGGTGTGTGTGAGTTGTGTGTGTGTGTGTGTATCTCACACATTTGCTTCCCTCGTCCCCTCCTCTCTTCTCCTTCTCTCGCTCCATGTCCCTGCGCATCTGTGTCTCTGTGTGTGTCTGTGAGTCCTGTGTCCTCTGTGTCTCTCTGTGTCTGCGTGTCTCAGCGGTTTTTTGAGCAAACATGGGCATTTTACGGCCCGCGGGCCGGACCCGGCCCGCCTGCAGTCTCAATCCGGCCCGCGAGCCGGAGTGCGAGCCGAACTGCTATCGTGACCCGATTGCTTTGTTTACGTTGATGCGCACTAATCAGCTTTTTGAAACAGTGACAACCTGTTAGAACAGGAGCCACCGCATCGCAGACAGAAAGTAGCCTCCTCCAGGTTAGAAGACAGAGATGAACGGCTGCTCAGTCTCTTTCTCTGTCAGCCTCTGCCTCTGCCTCTGCCTCTGCCTCTGCCTCTGCCTCTGGCTCAGAGTCGTCTGCCGTCACTCATGTGGCTGTGGAGGTGGTGATCCGGTCTAAGGTGTTGCACTCCTTGTTAGTGGCGTTGCTGACAGTGTATAAACAGTTGATGACAGAGTGTGAACAAAAAAAAGGATGCACCAAGAAAAACAAATAGACACATAAACACATTTTAGGAAAAGGTCCTTATTTCTCTTCCAACACATTCCCCTTGGCCTACAGAAACCATACGGTCCCAACATAAACACAATTAGCCCGCATTTAGCCTAGATCGATATGGAAAACACCCATGTTCTACTGTACACACACACCACACACACACACTGGTACTAGCCCTTCTACTGTGACTATAACTAGCCAATGTGCAGCAATGTATTGTGTCATGTAAAGCAGCATCAAAAGCAGCTGCAGCAGCAGCAGCAGCAGCTCTCACTGCATGTCCCTGCGCCTTCTGTGAGTCTGTGTGGGTCTGTGTCTCTGTGAGTCCCAGTGGTTAGAGGCAGGCAGCGGGAGGGGCCTGCTGTGTGGTGTTATCTCACACATTCCCTTCCCTCGCCCCCCTCTCCCCTTCTCTTTCTCTCACTGCACGTCCCTGCGCTTCTTGCTGTGGGTCTGTGTGTCTGTGTCCTCTGTGTGTCTCAGCAGCGGTTGTCTCTGCCTCTGCCTCTGCCTCTGTCTCTGCCTCTGCCTCGGGCTCAGAGTCTGTCTGCCGTCACTCATGTGGCTGTGGAGGTGGTGATCCGGTCTAAGGTGTTGCAACTCCTTGTTAGTGGCTTGCTGACAGGTGTAATAAAACAGTTGATGACAGAGTGTGAACAAAAAAAAAGGATGCACCAAGAAAAACAAATAGACACAACACATTTTAGGTAAAGGTCTTTATTTTCTCTTCCGACACATTCCCTTGGCCTACAGAATACCATACGGTCCCAACATATACACAATTAGCCCGCATTTAGCCTAGATCGATATGGAAAACCCCTAAATCCATGTCTACTGATACACACACACATACACACACACACACACACACACACACACACCCTCTCTGACTTCGGGAATTCCGGAGGCTTGTAGTCCCTGCAGGCTGGGAACGCTGGGAGCAAACTGCTGGACCCGGTTTGAGAGGAGGTGGATCCGAGCACGTGTGTATGACAGAGACAGAGAGAGAGAGAGAGAGAGAGAGAAGAGAGAGAGAGAGAGAGAGTGAGAGCTACGGTCACACACAGACACACTGTCCCCTGCAGTAAGTGGATACCCTATGAACCCCGGGTGAGGACATCGGTGGACACTCTGACCCTAGAGACATGCATGTTTCTTCTGTCTCACACAGAGAGAGAAAGACACCAGAGAGAGGGAGAGAGAGAGTAGAGAGAGAGAGAGAGAGAGAGATACGGTCACACACACACACACACACACACACACACACACACACACACACACACACACACACACTGTCCCCTGCAGTAAGTGGAACCTATGACCCCGGGGAGGACACTCTGACCCTAGAGACGTGCATGTGTCTTCTGTCTTACACACAGACACAGGACACAACTCACACTCCTGGACAGGAGAAATGGGACAAAACTCTGACCCGAGAGGATTGCGCGTGTGTTTCCTGACTTTTTCCCTTTCATACACAAAGTCCTGTGCCCTGGCTGGGTAAAATGAGACCCAGAGAGAATTAGGAGAGACCTAGAAGATGATGATGATGATGATGATTGATAATAATAATCATAATATCTTCCTTTTCCCTTGTGGGTAACAATGTTGCACCACTCTCTCTCTCTCTCTCTCTCTCTCTCTCACTCACACACACACACACCACACACACACACACACACATGGGCTCTGTGCCATAGCTGGGTAATTCTGACCTACAGGGAAGACAGTTTGACCCTAAAGATCAGGGGTTGTATGTCCCAATGTAGGTCAACAGGAGGGATAAAAACACCAGGACCTAAGGCTCACTGGTTCAGTTCTATAACAAAATGCAGACGAGGTGTAAACACTGACTTCTGTATTTTCTTTAATGTCAATAATACAATATGTAATTGAGGTCACAACAACCATAAACTTTGCATGAAATTGTTACAAGAAAATTTGACAGAGAGATGACAAACGTTCCGGGTCAGGGTGTGTGTCCCAGGTTGCGTGTGTTTGACTCTTGTCAGTATGAAAAGCTGCTGGAAAAAACTTCTTTCTTGTTTCACGCTGATCCGCGGGGTCCTTCACCCCACTGATTTGTGAACACACAATATAGTAAAACCGTTGATGAGTAACGTTGAAAGGAGTCTGATTCAACCTGGAGCTGTTGGGCTGGGGCAGGTGACGTCTCAGCCAATCCAACCAGCATACACTCCGGTGTTCCCGCAGCTGGTCGATGGTCACACCTCAAATAATCTGCGCAGAAGAAATCCTGCTCGGCCCGTCTGATCCCATGCTGCTAACTTTGGATATTATTTTCCAAACCACCTTCAGCAGCACCTCCACTGAATCGCAGCTACTGGGCAGCCCGCGGAAAGGAAACGACAACATTGGGCTGATCAGCATCAGTGCCTGCTCTAAGTTCAAACCCACAGAGCCGATGTACGAGCAGCAGCTGGAACAGTGAGGCCCAACCCAGAGCCGATGTACGAGCAGAGCTGGAACAGTGAGGCCAACCCAGAGCCGATGTACGAGCGCATCTTGAACTGTGAGGCCAACCCAGACAGCCGAGCTGGAACAGAGCGTGGAGAAGAGGCATTTTCCTGGTAGTTGCTGGTAGTCCGCAGTGGTCTGATGATCAGAAGTTGGTTTCCCTTTAATATGTTATTTTTTATTTTCGGTTCGGGCTCTGATATCCGAAAATATCTCTGCGCTTCATGTTGAAACCGCTGCTCTCTCCAACCAGTTGTCTCCGACATTGTTCCACCGGTCTGTCCGACGCTGGTCTCGAACCCGGATCTCCCCCCGCACCCAAGGCGGCGACGCTCACCGCTTCGCCAAGAAGACAGCGGCAGCTTCGACCTCAGTTAACACGGTTTTTTTATAGGCGAGTGACTTATACATCAGTACCGATGGCGCTGACTGCCACATGCTGTGACTTCTCCTTATACTGGTACCGTTAACCGGACCAACCGTACACAGGCGAACCAAACTTTTAGGGGGAACGTCGTGTCATGCTACTTTTTTTACCCCCCCCCCCCACCCCAATAAAAAATGACAAATCTTTTTTTTTTTTTTTTTTTTGGTCATTTAATATAAAGAAATTTTTTAATGTTTGAGAGTAAAGGGACATCCAAGAAGGACAGTTGCGAAGAAAATAGCCCTGGAGCCCTCACTCTGGTTGGCTCACACTGTGAACTTCATATAAAACAGCAGGAATTTAAAACACAGGACCCTAAGGCTCACTGGTGATCAGTTCATAACAAAATGCAGACGAGGTGTAACTGAAATGCTGAAAAAACCAGAAAAAAAATGGCTGTTCTGTATTTCTTTAATGTCAATAATACAATATGTATTGAGGTCACAAACAACCATAAACTTTGCATGAAATTGTTTTAGCAAGAAATTCTGACAGAGAGAAGACAAGTCCGGGTCAGGTGTGTGGTCCCAGGTTTGCGTGTTTTGACTCTTGTCAGTATGACAAGCTGCTGGAACTTCTTTCTTGTTTCACCGCTGATCCGCGGGGTCCCTTCACCCCACTGAGTTTGTGAACACACAACACCGTTGATGAGTAACTTGAAAGGAGTCTGATTCAACCCTGGAGCTGTTGGCTGGGGCAGGTGACTCTCAAGCCAATCCAACCATCATAACACTCCCGGTGTTTTCCCGCAGCTGGTCCCGATGGTCCACATAATATCATCAATAATCTGCGCAGAAGAACAGAACTGCTCGGCCCCCCGTCTGATCCCATGCTGCTAACTTTGGATATTATTTTCCAAACCACCTTCAGCAGCACCTCCACTGGAATCGCAGCTAACTGGCAGCCCGCGGAAGAAACGACAACATTGGGCTGATCAGCATCAGTGCCTGCTCTAAGTTCAAACCCAGAGCCGATGTACGAGCAGAGCTGGAACAGTGAGGCCAACCCAGAGCCGATGTACGAGCCAGAGCTGGAACAGTGAGGCCAATCCCAGAGCCAGATGTACGAGCGCATCTTGAACTGTGAGGCCAACCCAGAGCCGAGCTGGAACAAGAGCGTGGAGAAGAGGCATTTTCCTGGTTAGTTTTGCTGGTAGTCCGCAGTGGTCTGATGATCAGAAGTTGGTTTCCTTTAATATGTTGAATTTCGGTTCGGGCTCTGATATCCGAAAATATCTCTGCGTCTTCATGTTGAAAAACCGCTGCTCTCTCCAACCAGTTGTCTCCGACATTGTTCTCCGGTCTGTCCGACGCTGGTCTCGAACCCGGATCTCCCGCACCCAAGGCGGCGACGCTCACCCGCTTCGCCAAGAAGACAGCGGCAGCTTCGACCTCAGTTAACACGGTTTTTTTTATAGGCGAGTGACTTTACATTCAGTAACCGTGGCGCTGACTGCCACATGCTGTGACTTCTCCTTTTACTGGTACCGTACCGGACCTCCGTTACTCAGGCGAACCAAACTTTTAGGGGGAACGTCGTTCATCTACTTTTTTTATCACCCCCCCCCCAATCAGAATGACAAATCTTTTTTTTTTTTTTTTTTTTGGTCATTTATATAAAGTAATTTTTTAATGTTTGAGAGTAAAGGACATCCAAGAAGGACAGTTGCCGAAGAAAATAGCCCTGGAGCCCTCACTCTGGTTGGCTCACACTGTGAACTTCATATAAAACAGCAGGAATTTAAAACACAGGACCTAGAGGCTCACTGGTTCAGTTTCTATAACAAAATGCAGACGAGGTGTAACTGACTTCTGTATTTCTTTAATGTCAATAATACAATATGTATTGAGGTCACAACAACCATAAACTTTTGCATGAAATTGTTACAGAGAAATTTTACAGAGAGAAGACAAGTCCGGGTCAGGGTGTGTGGTCCCAGGTTTGCGTGTGTTGACTCTTGTCAGTATGAAAAGCTGCTGGGAACTTCTTTCTTGTTTCACGCTGATCCGCGGGGTCCTTCACCCCACTGAGTTTGTGAAACACACACCCGTTGATGAGTAACTTGAAAGGAGTCTGATTCAACCTGGAGCTGTTGGCTGGGCAGGTGACGTCTCAGCCAATCCCAACCAGCATACACTAAGTATCCGGGTGTTTCCCGTCAGCTGGTCGATGGTCACACCCTCAATTAATCTGCGCAGAAGAACTGCTCGTGGGTCCCGTCTGATCCCATGCCTGCTAAAGCAAAACTTTGGATATTATTTTCCAAACCACCTTCAGCAGCACCTCCATGGAATCGCAGCTACTGGCAGCCGCGCGGAAGGAAAACGACAACATTGGGCTGATCAGCATCAGTGCCTGCTCTAAGTTCAAAACCCAGAGCCGATGTACGAGCAGAGCTCGGAACAGTGAGGCCAACCCAGACCGATGTACGAGCAGAGCTGGAACAGTGAGGCCAACCCAGAGCCGATGTACTCTGAGCAGAGCTGGAACAGTGAGGCCAACCCAGAGCCGATGATACGAAGCGCATCTTGAACTGTGAGGCCAACCCAGAGCCGAGCTGGAACAGGAGCGTGGAGAAGAGGCATTTTCCTGTAGTTGCTGGTAGTCCGCAGTGGTCTGATGATCAGAAGTTGGGTTTCCTTTAATATGTTGAATTTCGGTTCGGGCTCTGATATCCGAAAATATCTCTGCGTCTTCATGTTGAAACCCGCTGCTCTCTCCCAACCAGTTGTCTCCGGGGGGGACATTGTTCTCCCGGTCTGTCCGACGCTGGTTTCTCGAACCCGGATCTCTCGCACCCAAAACCCAAAGGCGGCGACGCTCACTCGCTTCGCCCAAGAAGACAGCGGCAGCTTCGAAAGGGACCTCAGTTAACACGGTTTTTTATAGGCGAGTGACTTTACATTCAGTACCTTAAGTGGCGCTGACTGCCACATGCTGTGACTTCTCCTTTCTACTGTACCGTACCGGACCTCCGTTACACAGGCGAACCAAACTTTTTAGGGAAACGTCGTTCATCTACTTTTTTATCACCCCCTCGCCCCCCCCCAATCAAGAATGACAAATCTTTTTTTTTTTTTTTTTGTCATTTATATATAAAGTAATTTTTTAATGTTTGAGAGTTAAAGGACATCCAAGAAGGACAGTTGCGAAGAAAATAGCCCTGGAGCCCTCACTCTGGTTGGCTCACACTAGCTGTGAACTTCATATAAAACAGCAGGAATTTAAAACACAGGACCTAAGGCTCAACTGGTTCAGTTCTATAACAAAATGCAGACGAGGTGTAACTGACTTCTGTATTTCTTTAATGTCAATAATACAATATGTATTGAGGTCACAACAACCATAAACTTGCATGAAATTGTTACAAGAAATTTGACAGAGAAAAGACAAGTCCGGGGCCAGGGTGTGTGGTCCCAGGTTGCGTGTGTTGACTCTTGTCAGTATGAAAAGCTGCTGGAACTTCTTTCCTTGTTTTCACGCTGATCCGCGGGGGTCCTTCACCCAGTGGCGTAAATATCGACGGTGCAACCGGTGCAGCTGCACCGGGGCCCAGGCGCCGTCAGGGGCCCATGAAGGAAGAGAGAGAGAGAAAAAACAGCTGTCCAGAATTGCCACAGGCCCCTGTTTTTGTGAATGGCATAGCTCGACGCGGGTCAGTATAAGGTAAACTCTGAGTGGCTGGTATGGGAGGAGAAATTATCATTTATACAATCACCTTGATACCTGTCCCCGTCAAGATGAGCGGCGGGTTTGAGCCCAGCTCAGGGCAGGCTGGTGTTGATATGGAGCTTGCATGTCCGTGGTGCTTAAGCGCTGGTTTGCAGGGTGAGTTTGTGGCCAGTCACCTGTAAACTGGGGTTGCCACGAGAACTGATACCGTACTACATGCTGACACGCAAAATGTACTGCCAGTACCTGCCTTTTTTTCTCGGGTGGACCGTGTCGATCCCTGTCGGGACTGACGCGCGACAGAATACGCACGTGAGTCTGAGCAGCGCGAGGTCTCGGTGCGGCTGCAGTCGAGCTTGCGGTCCGTGTATGTGAATGCAGCCGGAACCTCGAGCCTTCTGCTCAGTGTGCGCACAACCACATGTTTGAGCTCATGTAAACATGACAACGTGCCACACGTCTTTATCCTCTCGTCAGTTGTCATGATGGAAAACGATGACGCACTGACAGTGGTTGCGGCGTTTTGCATCATAACACATCCATGGTTTGGACCAGTAGAAAAAACAAACGTGTGTAAATGTAATACATATGTGCTGAAAAATGAAACAATGTGTCATTTTTTTTAATGTTTTTTATTTTTTTATTGCACCAGTTTGTGTAGCAGTTCTCTCAAGTGGCTGTGTGTGTGTCCGTGTGTGTGTGTGTGTGTGTGTGTGCGTGCGTGCGTGCGTGCGTGCGTGCGTGCTTGTGTTTAGGGCAACAGGTATAGGGCACAAAAAAAATATTTGCACCGGGGCCCATCACCATGATGTTACGCCACTGCCCCACTGAGTTTGTGAACACACACCGTTGATGAGTAACTTGAAAGGAGTCTGATTCAACCTGGAGCTGTTGGCTGGGGCAGGTGACGTCTCAGCCAATCCAACCAGCATACACTCCGGTGTTTCCCACAGCTGGTCGATGGTCACACCTCAATAATCTGAGCAGAAGAACCGCTGAAGAAATGTTGGAGTCTGTCTGGAGACTTTTTTCGAATTGAGGACCCATGGCGCCGTTACTTCCTGCTTCCGCTTCGGCACTCTATAACAAAAACAACACAACACGCTCCATTTATTGATTTTTCGCCGGCTTCGTTGTCAACAAATGCACAACAACATTGGTATTGATTAAAAATTAATTAGACAAATTAAAAGTAAAATATAAACACTAGGTAGCCTATATATTTGAAGAGATTTTCTAGCTTTATCTTTGTGACTGAACTAATGTTTTTTTGTATTCCAATGTCAGCAGGAAACTATGAGCTGTTTAATGTGAGTGTTTGCAATAATACAAACCATCAGGAGAGAACTTTCACTTTGGATAAAGATTCATGTCACAATGAGTAAAATCATTCAATGCCTCAATGCCTCCCTGCACAATGAAATCAAGTGCATGCATTAGCACTTACAGTAAACAGAACTTCATAGTCTATATTATGCATAACTTTTGTAAAAGATAAAAAGAAACATCTGTAAAAAAAGTACAGTTAATGATGCAAAGCCAGAAGCCAGTTAAGGCAGACGACTCAAACTGCGCCCATCCTGATCAGCTGCAGCTTTGTTCTCATTTCAGAGTTGCCTGACCGAACTCAGTTATATTGCACAAAGGTTTGCACTACACAGATAATATTACACGGTCATGTACAGGACACATTTGGGTTACGTACTTCCTGTTTTTCCTGTATTGTTTGAGGAAAGCGGAGCTGGATCAAGTATCTATCCAAAAGTGGTGAAACTCACTTCACAAGACCAGCTGCCATCATTCAATCTGCTGGTTCATGTTGCTGTACAATTCCACTGACAGTAATTTGATATAATATACAAACTCTTTCTCTGTCTATCACAACAAAACACACTTTGGTGCATAAATCTGTAACCATGATGACACTGTCCATACCAGATGATTCAAAGGTTTTTGACTGAATGTTGCCACCTCAGGATAAATTGCATCCACTCTTTCTTGCTAACTTGAAAGTTTCTCACCAGTCAAAAAGCAGTGACAAATCTGACAACAACTTGCATTATTCTTGGGAATGGCTCACACTTGAAACACAGAGCCCTGACCTCAGCACAGTCTGACATCTAGTGGACAGAAACTGTATGTGTGCTGTGTGAACACGTCACACCTCATCCTAAGGTTTACAGTCCAGTAACAACATCAGCTTTAGCTGCAGGTCTTATCAATAGTAAAATGAAATTAAAAACAGTAAAAAGAGGTCATATTTTCTCAATGAAGTACAGTATAGAAAAGTACCACGGCATGATATTTACTTATAGTAGCTTCTTTAGTGGATGGATCAGTAGTTTATTTTTATATTTGGAAATGAAAGCCTGTGGTTCCTCCTTGTGGTTTAAGCGTGACACTGCTCTAAATTATTACTGTAACTGGGGGAAACTGGCCTGTCAACTATGTATCTATTTTTAGATGCTAATTGTTAGTAGTTAGATAGAGATCATAAAGATGTGACAGTTCTGTCTGGATTTGTTTGATACAGATTTGAATTGTAAGTTCATGTTTCTGCCAGTTTGGCTGAAGTCAAAATGTTTCCACAGTTATAATGTGGGTTATCAGATCAAATTATTTTCCTGATGGGGCGGTGTTTAGCTCAGTTGGTAGAGCACCCGTCCCATGTGTTGAGGCTGTAGTCCTCACTGCCAGCGACCCCGGTTTGAATCCCGCGCTGAATGGCCCTATCCTGCGTGTCATTCCCCCCCTCTCTGCCTCCCATTTCCTGTCTCTCGACTCTCCTGTACATAAAAGGCAAAAAAAAAAAATCCTGGTGTCCAGTTCGTCAAAGTTAAAAAATCCCCTCCTGTGTTTTAGTTCTGTATTACCTGCTCCCTGTTAAAGACTACCACACTGAACCTAATTTGCCTGTTTTGTTTTTTGGCCTGGATTAGGTTTACATCCTGCACCTCAACAAACAACAGAATGACTCAGCAGAGGCAGAAACAACTCCACTTTGTATTTTTCAGTAAATGAAATGTGCATCTGCCTTGAAGTAACCAAAATTAACCATGTCACTGGCAGCACACTTATTAAAGTACAAAAGTGATTTTTTTTTTTTTTTTTGCCATACCATGCCACCCTAAATCACAACTTTGTATAGCCTAGGTTCGCCATTCAAAAAGTACTGCACAGGGAATCATTTTCTGAGCTTATCTTGTTTATTTTTCCTAAACACCATTTCAATCATTTCTTTTTAGATGTGAATCCAAAATGTGAAAAATGTTAAGTCTGAAAATACATTTGTTCAATTTTGAATAATTTAGGGTATTTAAAAAAAAAAAAAAAAAAAAAAAATTAAATACGGGTCAAAACTGACTCGAAACACCTTAGATGGCAGTAAAAAGCTAACACAAGACAAAGGTTAAAATGACCTATGAGACTCTCAGTTGTGAGGAGGAGTTAAAAGCAGTGAATTCAGATAAGGAGACAAATTAGGAAGTTACTGCTGCTGTACAAGCTGTTCAAAGTAAAGGCATTGAAAGACACATTCACAAGACCATGGTGTATATCTCCATATGAATTCTTGGTGCAGGGATGAGTCAATTAGGTCTTTTTTTATTTTCTAAATGATTTTATGAATGACATGGATCTTTTGCTCCTCTGTCAAGTTTGTTTTTACAAGAGGTACAAAGACACTGTTACTGAATTCGGACTCTGTGAATTCTCTTTATTGAGCCTTTCAATACTTTCATAGTATTTATATTTTACTTAAATCCAATCAACAAAGACATGTCTTATTTTCTACAATATGGTACACATAGTTTCTACATATGGTCTTAAGGGATTGTAGTCATATCTTTGAACTACACAGTACACAACACACAGTAAGTAACTTCTGCTGCCTTACTGTAGGTCAATAAATCAAACCTATTGTCTTGCTTAACCTTCTGCACCTGTACCGAGTCTGATTGATTATGTAACTTTTGAGAGAGACTCCAATTATCATAAGAATCATCTACCATCAACATACAATAACCTTAAATTAGATTCAAGAAAATCAAGCTTCGTTGTTGTGTTTTTATTGTTCAGACTGAGGTCAAAACAAAACAAATAAACCAGTGCAAAAATATATGTCAGTCAAAACCTAATTTGTTTAGGTCAAACCCTCAATACATAGAGGGAAATCTCCTTTAGAAACAGAACCGGGCTCAGGGTGGTGGTTAAAAGGCCGTTGAGAAGCTATCAGTCCATCTGCTCTGTGGTCGACTAGTACCATGAAGATCCACCCCACCTTCCATGTCTCCCAATTCAAGCCCATTTCATCCAGCTCTCTCGCCCCTCCCTCCGAGCTCCCTGTCTCCCTCCTGTATTATCGATGATCACCCTGCCTTCTCGGTTCCTGTCTATAGTGGACGTAAATCTGCAGGGTCTCCAGTATACTTGGTTGACTGGGAAGGGGTAGGAGCTCTCCTGGGTGCCATCCTCCTTTACTTTGGACCCTGACCTAAACCGGCTTCTCACCCCCTGTGTCTAGGGGTTTACCAGCCTCTGTTGTGGCTGGTATTGAGTCTAATTTAGTTTTGAGTGACATATTTCTGTGAATTAACATGATAGTTTAAAAAAGTACAACTGAATCTTAATGAAAATGTCCCCTATCTGGTTGGTCCTTTGGTGATGGTGTTTGATGTTCTCCTTTGTCTTTTCTCCGTATTCTCATATCCAGGTGTTGGTTCTTTAGTAGTGTCAATGTTATGAAGGGGAGGATAGACTCCAACTCCATATGATACGTGCACATGGACAAGTTCATCTTGGTTGGTTGATGTGATCTTGGGACGATTCATCCTCTCCCACAGCTTCTGTTTGATGTGCCGACCGAGCTCTAAACTGTATGGCCGATCACGTCCATTCTTGTACCTGTGAGGAGTGGAGGAAAGAGATATAAACCATTGTCATGCATGTGATTAAAAAACGTAAATATTTAAGAATAAATGAAACTATAATGACATGATTGAAGGAGTCATGGTACATCTCTCAAACTTACTTTAACATGTTATCCACCACTTCATGGTAGATTTGCTGGTACTCCTCAACTGAGTACCCATGTATCTTCACTGGACCACCGCTGACGTCATCACTGAGGCTCTGTTGGTCCATGTGAGGTTTTCTCTTACGAGAACTGGTGTCTGTCACGGGGACGAGGCGGCAGTAGGTATGGTCTCTCAGGAAGGCCTCCAATCCTACCTGGTTTCCTGCCATTTCAACTCAGGGAAGAGGCTGAGTGGCAATAGGGCAGTTGGCCTTTGTAGCTGAAGCTCAACTTGAAGCTGTGCTGTTATTTCAGAGTCCAACATTTCTCACACTCTAATTAATAAATATAGATAATCGCAGTTCTGCAAATGCTGACAGGTTGTTTTCACCAAAGAAGACGAAACACTACTCAGTTTGGATTGGGTGCAAATCAAGTGTTTCTGTAAGTTCCTTCCAGGATGAACTGTGACATCAGAGTTCTACAGTTCTGATGTCACAACTTAAAGCAGAAGTAAGTGGTCCGGTCGTTTTCGCTAATGCTGCGTTCCAGGCAGGCTTTTGAAATCGTAAATTACAGCTTCAAGTCACAACTTACGACTTTGTAGCGTTTCAGGCAACCCACTCGTGTTTTTCCGACCTGTTTTACCGGTGAAAGTCACTATAACGGCCACTCGTAACTTCCGACCCGTGAACTCGTACCAGATCGAACTGGTACCACTTCACGGTCGGAAAAATACAAGTTTCCTTGAACGCACCATAACAGTCCTCGTCCCTACGTCGCCACATTCACGGCGTCCCTTGGCTGCACACACAGCACCCATGCCGTTCTCTCTCCTCATTGGATAAAAACTGTAGGATACGATAAATGTTTTCTCTTCGGCTCAGAGCAGAGCAGAGTGACTGACAGACCCGTGTTTCAGTCCAAACACTCTATGTAAGTGATTTCTGTCGGAAGATATAACTATTTAAGACTTATATTAACACAAATATATCACTTACTTCTGCTTTAAGTGAACATTCTCTCATTCTCCTGACAAAGCTCTCTGTGGTATTTTATTTTGTTCTAAAAACAAAAAGAGAAAACAGTTCTCTGAGATCAGTGAAATTTCAGTTTTTGTTTGAGAGTCTCACAGCTTGAGGCAGAAAGCTGTTCAGTAGGCTTGTGCTCTTGCACCTGATGCTGCGATAGCGTTTCTGTGAGGGCAACAGAGAGGGTGTGAGGAGTCTTCTACAATGTTCAGGGCCCTGTTTTTGCAATGTTTCTTAAATATGTCCTGGACAGAGAGGAGTGATTGGCCAGCGATCTTCTCTGCAGGGCTGCCTTGTCTCTCTGCAGCTTGTATACCATGTTGAGTTGGCATGTGTCAGCACACTCTCAACTGTCCCTCTGAAAAATGTGGTGAGGATGTTGGTGGAAAGTAAGGCCTGTTTAAGTTTCCTTAGAAAGTTTCACCATTGTCTGATTATGAACATCAATATAGTCATGGTAAAAGTACTTTGGGAAAATGCAAACATTTTTGTTTTATTTAAAATTAAAGACAAACATGAGGTGACATATTGTTTCCTGGTCCAACCAGTATATTGTATTACACTTTCTTTATTGTTGAAGAGATACAAAAAAAAAAAAATGCTTTTTCAAAGTTTTTTTTTTATTATTCTTTGAAGAAAAATAAACTTAGACAATGGCCCAAAACAATTGTTCACTTTCTCTCAGAGATGGAAAAACAAAATATTTGGAAAACAATTTTTTTTTTCTGTCAGGATAAGTTTGCTTTTGTAATACTGATTTTGGCCACAGGGGGGGGTGAAGTTCACCACCACCACAGTCTATTTTTATGTCTGACTAAATGCAAACACAAAATTCTAACAGAATTTATTTTTCCTCTCCCAACAAGAAAAGAAACCTTAAAAAATGAGCCTCCAAAATACAAGACTTTCCATTCAGTACTAAAAGAAAAAGAAAAATCACTCCATCAAGGGAAATTATTGCTGCAATAAAGCACCTTTAAAATTAAAGGTCCTTTTAAATGTAAGCTTTTATCATTTGATTTACCAATACAAGACTACTACAGACCCTTTTTTAAAGTAATTACTTCAAATAAATTACCTTCATTACATAGATACATTTATTGTGATCCAGTGGATCATTTTGAGGACCATAAATCCTTTTCATGTGCAATATCAAATTTTAAACATAGATGTCACCATTTCTATAGGTAAAAAACCTGTGAGTTTGCCCGCACCTACATCACTGTGCTATAAACTCCAGAGATCACCACACTGAGCAACTGGATTTGTTGCACGGTCCATCAGTTTGTTGTGATACAGAGTCTTAAATTGTGTTGCTTAAGTGATTTATTTGTTCGAACACACCAGAGATGGTTCATTGCAGGTTTGTGACAGAGACCAAGTAATCAAGAGACTCTGTTCTTTACCCACAGTGTCTTTCTCAAACAAAAAGACCACATTTCCTTCCTTGTTCCATCGAAGCCAAAGTCAAACAGGTTTGACACAAATTCAAAGAAACTCACCACCCATTAAGGGCATTGTTTCAACTTTGACCATGTGTCTATGAACATAAGAAAGATGCAGCAAATACAGTTTATTGTGTTTGGTGTTGTGGTCTGTTTCATCACGTGTTGCCTTAATGACAACAGTCCATAGAGTTTCTTACTCACAAAAAAAATTATAATCATATAAATCTCCTAGAACAATGCAGCTAAAATGTCTACCAACTCTTGATTTTGAATTTTAAAAATGATGTGTAATAATCTAATGTGCATTACAATAATCCCATTGACAGATTTCTTTTTTAAAGTATATTTTCTGGGCTTTTTTCTTTTGCCTTTAATGGATAGGACGGTGTTTAGTCCACTAACTGAACTAAACACCGCCGCCCCATTGACAGATTTTAAATAAAGGAAGAAAAACATAAGTATTTGAATGCCAAGTAAAGGTAAAGAAAATGTAAGATGGTGCATCCAACTTGATGGCTGACAACACACATAATCACACCAGACACTTATCTTTTACCTGTTTCTTGGAGCTTTATTGGTCTTAGATCATTTCAAAGTAGGAGCAGCCATTAACAAACAGTTATGATAACAACCTGTTCATCATCCTCATCCTCTGACAAAACAACTATTTCTGTCTATATAGAGATAGAGATAGATCGAGAATACTTTATTCATCCCTAGCAGGGAAATTCATGTTAGTCCAGTAGCTCACACAACAATGACAAAAAAGATGAACACAAAAATACATTTTAACAAGTGTTATATAAAACGATTGCAGCAGGAACAAATGATCTCTTAAATCTTTCGGTTCTGCAGGTCAGGGAGATGAGCCTTTTGCTTCAGCTGCTCCTCTGACTTGAGAGGGTTTTGTGTAGAGGGTGTTGGGAGTCACCCAGGATGTTTCTTCAACTTACACCCCATCCTCCACTTAACCACAGCCTCTACCAGCTCCGCTCCCTCCCCCATCACAGAGCTACATTTTTTGATGAGCCTGTCTAGTCTGTTCCTGTCCCTGACCTTGATGTTGTTACCCCAGCAGACAATAGCAAAGAATGTAACACTTGCAATGACAGACTGATAAAACATACGCAGCATTACATTATATACATCAAAAGACCTGAGTCTTCTTAAAAAGAAGAGCCTGCTTTGTGTCTTTTTGTACACATAATTTGTGTGTACGGACCATATATGACATACATATATGAACCAAACAGTGTAAAACATAACAATAGCAATGACAATATCAACAAATATGTGCAAATAAAGTAAAGTCTGAGACACTGTGAACATTTTATATACAAACAGCTTGTAATACAATTCATGGTTTAAATGACGGTTAATGGTGGTGAGTACGTCACCGCCAGCTGCAGTCCTGATGTGGCTTTTGTTTTAATGGGGGCGATGATACAAAGTGACTGGGTCAACATAGATGCCTGTCTGTGCATTAGTGTCCATGTGGGTGTTAAACCACTGGCTGGGATTGTGGTCCTGCATCATCTCCTCAGCCTCATCTTCATCACTGCATGTTGTGCCGTCCTCCTCCTCTGAGCTCTTTCCAGTGCTGTCTCCCCTCTCGCGAGATGGTGTGTCGTTTTTCTTGGTCGAGTGGCATATTCTGCAGACCCTCTGCCTCTTATTGGGATGAATGTGGTCTATCACTTCTCGGGCCTTGGAACATGCATTACAGACCAAAAAGCCACATTTTCGACAGTGGTGTCGTCGTTTGGTTGTGGTGAACCTGCATAAACAGCGCATGCATTTGTAGGCGGCCTTGTCTGGAATCCAGGATACAGCAAAGGTGGAGCAAGGTTGGCAGCTGCCACCATTCACCAGCTTAGACCGGCATTCTTCAATGTGATGCATCCAGGCTTCCTTCTCCTCATGTGTGCCGGCAGACACAAAAAAGGACTTGCGTGGTGCACGGATCAGCCACTGGTTCTTCAGTCGGCTACTGTCCTCCATGTCCTCCAGCTGGATGTCCTCTAAAATTACAGGAGGAGATGGCATATTCATTACAATGCACAAAAGATATGAATACTCTGGTGTTGTCTGTGAACTTCTTCAACAAGAAAAAGCTATTTACAGCTAAGATTTTTCTGTCTCATCAGCCCCAAACATTTAGATTTTGTAAGACTTGAAAGTGTACAATGGGTTAGGTTAGAACACAATTGGCATTGTCAGAAACAACAATCTGTTACTACATGAGTTCAGCCACAGTAGAGGAGGACGAGTTGCTCACCTAGAGGGATGATGTTCTGGTTGTTGTACCAGCGGCCGTTGAGAATGATGCTGCCGTACACCAGCACATCATTGAAGAGGAAGAAGGCTTTCGGCTCGGCCTTCCTTCGACCCTGCTTTAGCAGTCGACCCTCTCCCATCAGAAAGCGACCCGGCTTGGACAGTGGCTGCCCTGACGGACCAAATGAATTCTCCACCGCTTGGATACGCTCACGGTTCTCCATCCCAAATGTTAGCTGATCCATCGTGGTTAGCTGATATGAGTGAGTGAGGTGCTTGAAGCTGTGGCATTTATCAAGCTCTGAGTAGCCTACTTCCTCATTACATCACCCATGACAAATACAACAAACATGCCCCGATGGAAACAAAGGAGGAGGAGGAGATAAAAAATAACACGTGAAGATAAAAGATCACCAGTGATTATGCAAACAGAGGTGGAAAGTTGTTCAAGAATATTTAGAAGTAAATTGAATATTTTGTTGCTCTGTTTCTGTAGAATAGCATGCAATACCTATATAGCTACAGTACAACATCGCTCATCACAGATGAAAAACATAACAACATATGCCTTATTCTTTCCTGACTTTGATGATGTAACCTATGTGATGTAACCTATGTTATTCATGTAATATCTAGGACAGGGGTCTTCAACGTTTTCCAGGCCAAGGACCCCCAAACTGATGGAGAGATGGAGCGGGGACCCCCTACTTATATTGTATAAAATTGTGTTTTATATTTAACGAGTCCTGTATTGCCAGGAAATGATAATACATACGTAGTCTATGAAAAAAAGTGGAAAAGTCAGGGGGCAGGGGCCCACTATTCTTTCAGGGGGCCCAGAATTCCTAGCAACGGCCCTGGTGCCATATGCCAAAAGTGCCATATTCTCGACTATAAATCACGCTTTTTTTTAGGAGTTTAGTCAAAGGGACTTATATAAAAAATATATGCCATGCCATGATCACAACAGGTCACAACTATGCTTGTGGTAACTGAATGCTGCTACTGCACCAATGAAAGAATTACTAAACCATAAAAAGACAGAGAAAACAAAGCAGTGTTTCCCCTACTGTTTTTTTCTCTGGCTTTTTATGCATTTATTTTGAAAGGGCAGCTGGAGAGAGACGGGGGCGCGGAGAGAAAGTGAGAGGGGGGATTGACACGCAGCAATGGGACAGTCGGAGGGTCGTGACTCACCTCCAACCGTCAGCGCCGCGGTCATCGGAGCTGATTCTGGGAACATTTACACCGGGAGCGCCGTGTCATGTCTCGGTTCCACGGAGCGTTTCAGTGACGGTGTCACGGCCTGACGCTGCTTCATTGTCGCTGCGCTATGAGCAGACGTGGCGGCGCGCGTTAATGTCACCATCGTATGAGTGTGTCCTGTTAATTAACGAGTGTGTATGGAGAATGAAAACTAAAGTCCCATCGTTGTGTAGCTGACGGTTCAGGGGCCAAGTGTCACACAACACCACTGACTGCGGTGTGTGTGTGTGTGTGCCATCGGGCTGATTTTAGAGGGGGGTGGGGGGGAGTGAGCGAGCGAGAGAGAGTGAGAGAGAGACGGTGCGCAGTGTTTGTATCAGATGCGATACAAAGTCTCGCCTGACACCTATATTATAGGAAAACAGAGGACTTGTATGTAAAAATCCGATGTTCAGCAGCAGGGAACGCCCCTATGGATCTTTTTTTCATAACTTCCATATCTTTTGTCATATTTCTTTTCCCTCAACCAAAACTTTCGCGACCCCCCTGCAGTACCTCCGCGGACCCCCTAGGGGTCGCGGACCCCCTGTTGAAGACCTCTGATCTAGGAGGAAACACTTCTGCTTTTAAAAAACATACTCTAACTTAATTGAATGGTACTTATTTCATGCCATGCAGCATGTTGAAAAAAATACATTATGTAGGCTAGAGTAAAATCGTTTTGGTAACTATGGGCCAGCAACTTCTAAGATTCTTTGCTGCAGTGCAATCAAATCTAAAATGTTTGTTAAATTCTCCAGTCCAGGATTTATGTGTGTGTTTTTTTCTGTTAGTTTAATCTGGCAGTGAGTGTGCAACATTATGTGCCTAGGGAAAATCAATTTAAAAAGAAGTTGTGATGCATTGATTAATGTTTCCAGTGTGAGTCTGACAGAGCAGCCTATCAGGGAGCTGGAGAAACAGTCTCATCATGCTGCCAACTCACATCACTTAAATACAGGAAGGCTGTCAGAGATATTCTGTGGGATCATCATGAATAAGCCATTTATCCAGCGCCACACACTAAGCAAACAGGCACTACCTACATAAATGAAGCAGATAAACAACATTCTTCCAGTCATCTAACCCAACACGCACCCTGATGAACACTGTTATTCAGTGTGTATGAACACAGAGTGCATGAAAAAAAAACTGGAACTCCAAAGGGCAGGGGGGAGGGGTAGGGCATTTTTAGAGAATGAACTGAGTCTTAGTTGAAATTCCTGGGATTAAAATCATGGCTGATCATGTTTGAAACATTTTACAATCATCAGTTATTTAGTTATTCAGTAAGTAGTATACAGTTTTGACATGTTAGACAAATGATTTTATAAACAATTTCCTAAATAAACGTCAGAGATTTTAAACTAACTAACTAGTTTCGGTGTTTTGGAAAATACCTTAAGACACTTAGGTAAGAGTCAGATAAGGTCATTCTGGATTCCCGCACTGCTTGACTGAAAACAGGTTGCCTGGCATTGTTGAAAAAATTCCCTATAGTGGAGTGTGCAGCCGAGGTTCCAGGAAGTTGCACTTCCCAGCTGAGGAACATTTATTACCAGACAGGGAGTGGTATCAGTCTTGTCATTACCGAAAACTGAATTCATTCAAAAGACAGAACAAGAATGTGTTGTGTTCAGCTCACATCTCTGTATTTGCTGGGTTTTGCATCATTTGCCCTTTTATGCTTATGAAATACCTAAATTTAAAACGTTACAGAACATTTGGTCCTGCAGGGTTTGGTTACGGTGCAAAGCAGATCAAAAAAACTCACATCAAATAGTTTTGTGCTTTAGTTTTATGTAAATTGAGAGAAAATGGAAGAAAAGAGAAGACTGTCCTGAGGCGTCAGTGTCAGTCAAACAACAACCCTGGATTTTCCCTTCCTCATCTGTCTTTCTCTCTCACAAGCAACAATTGTGATAATTTCCCTTTCTTGGTCTCTTTGGTTAAATTTATGTTTTTTCCCGTCACGTCACATTTCATGAATAGTCCTTTAGGCACATGCAAAGAAAACAAACAGATAAAATAACAATGATAAGGAACAACAGATTAGTATCAAAACTCACAGACTTGTTTGACCAGGTACTCCATGCACATCGAGCTCAAAATAGCACAGGGCCAAATGAATGTTGATTGACATTTCCTTATTTACCCAGAAAACTAAGTACTTTCTATCTTTGAATCAATGGATTAGACAATGCTGGCTTGTTTACAGTATAGTAATACTGAGAACTGATCAACTACACAACATGGGACACAGAGGACTTAATACAGTGTGTACTCAAGTTAATGAAATGAGAGGACAGGAGTTTACACATGGCATGGTCATAATTTCTGTTACTGCGAACAGTTAAGTGAGTGGAAGATTAAATGATGCACATGAAACACTCTTTTGCAATATTTTAAGCAATATCAGTGTATGAGACAAAGCAGCAGCCTGCAAACGAATGGGAAACCCAGGAGCCTGGAGCTCTCAGATAACTCTGACCAAGGTATCAGACAAGATACTATTTACATGCTGTGATAGTTTCCAAAGGAGGGCTACTAGGTACTAACTGTGCAGGGTTCCCAAAACTTTGCAAACCACTGTATCTGTGTGTGTGTCCATGCATGCATGGCACGTGAAAACATAATGAAGGAACTGAGGAAGGTAAATTTCATCCAGATATCAGGTTGAAGAAGTTTCTGTGAACAGAGCCAAAAAGAAATGTGATAATTAAACACGTGCCTCTATTTAAGTTAAATAAAGATTGTTTGTTGGTCTTATTTTATTTTTTACTACCTCACTAGAGTCTCCGGTGTGTTACTGGAGACTTTATAGTCAGAAAGGTGCTGACTTTAAATAGCTTTCTTCTTTATTCAGGTTGCATCTTATTGAATCAAAGCTAAAGTGTTTTGGCCAAGCAGGAATTATGTTGTGAAAGGCATTTCATATTCACGTTCAAACAGCATGCAAAACACCATCTGGAACTGGAAATGTCACATGTGCCTTGTTCAGTGACACTTTTTTGCTTTTCATGTTGTAGCACCATCTTGTGGTTAAGTCAGAACAAATCAAACGAGGCAAGAGTAAAACAAAGCAGTAAAAACAATGTCCTGGTATAATTTTCAAACAGAATTGTCAGTTTAAAAACCATGTAAGTCAAGCTCTTCATTCAGCCCATGTGAGGATAATATGTCCAAGTTATGAATCTGAAACGCTCCCTCAAGAGCAGTGCATCCACATGGTCACCTTCTGCACCTCCAAGTTAGATCCTGTCATTCTGTCTCCATGTGGCACATGTGTTTAAGCCACATTAACATTCGATCATATCTACAACTTCACACAAGTAGCACATTCCTTTACACTGAAATGTTCGACCTGAATTCGGATGCCTTAATTCCTCAGTATGGGTGACAGTCAAAAAGGAGAATTCACATAGTCAATGAGTGTCTGGAGACACCAGACACTCTCTTGGAAGGTGTCAGTACATATAGGACATTCATTACTGTTTGAATTCTGATTTACCAGACGTGAACACACAGTAGCTTAAATCTATATAAGATAAAATATGATCCATTAATCTTCCAAAGAGGACAGTATTGCATCTTCATCTTATAAATTAAGGTGTCTGGACAGCTCACACCTTCATGCTTGACACAATAATAAAAAAGTAATGGTGTCCACAACCAAGCTCCTTTAGCAGAGAAAGCACACTCATGTTCAACAGGGTCATCTAGTGGCCACAACTTGACTTAGCACCTTCATCAACCAGTGGATGTTGCAGTAATCCATCCACTGTAACAGGTGGGGACTTACAAAAGAGCACACACAGCAGACTTTTATTCATCTTTATTTAATTTCATTACACTACTCTACAGGCTGGCTGAAATGATGGGACAGAGACATTTCTGTGGGTTTGTGCAGGGTGAAGAAATAATTTCACATGCCAATGCTCACATCTTTATCCCCACATCTCTCTCTTTTTTGCATTTGTGTAACAGCATTGAGAAATGTTCTTTCATGCTTTAATTGCAAAGATAAATTTGAGCTCAAAGGTGAAAATTAAAGAAAAGAAAAGTTGTGATGAATCTTGGTGGTCTGGCGTCTAATAGGGGATTGGTCCATAGTAGGCAGTGTAGGCGGCGATGATTCCATCTGTGTCCATCATGTGCTCACAAGCCAGGTTGGCCTCGCACACTTCTCTCAGGCTGAGTGGAGAAAGAGAGAGGGAGAGTTAGGACACGACTGGACTGGACTGATGTGATGCTGCTGCTGCTACGTGACTGTGTGTGTGTGTGTGTGTCCATGGCTGCTTATAGCCGACGTGAGAGCAGAGGATGTGTGAAATACCTCTCCAGCTGGGTCAGGGACAGCTCTGCAGCAGCTCTCTTCTGTCTCACCACTGTGGACGCCTGGTCCCTCTCCATAAACATACCTGCACATCATGCACATTTAACATTGTTATATAAATACAAAAAAGTCTGTCAGTCTGGGCCTGCAGATTAAATTAAACCAAACAAAAATGCACATGAGGGATTTATGCAAATAAGAAGAAATCAAACGGTTTTGTAAACTCTATATTTTGCAGAAAGAGCAATATTTATGCATTGTGTGAAAGAGTGAAATATATTTATATCATGTTTCTTTTTCTTTTCTTTTTTTACTATTATTTATGCATCTGAATACATCTGAAAATGTTTCCTATTGAGTCATATATTGAAATATTTATCTTTCAGTCAAAAGTGTTGTTTCTGATTTCATAAGCAGAAAGAGAATAAATGCATAAAATGCAACAAACAGTTGAAATCCTAATGTGGAATCATGATCTTACCATCCTGAGCAGGTTGGTCACCAGCAGGCTGGGAGCCAGTGTCTGCCAAACATCAAGGTGAAAATATGAATAATGATTATGACTCTTTGTTTGATTATTTATGGGTGAGGATGTTTTGCTCCCTCCAGTGATTCTCCTAACCACAACTCAATTAACTCTAATAAACCAGTCAGGCAGATTTTTTAACTTTACAGAACTCTTGAAGTTAAATTTTAAAAAATCAAATAATGATTTAAAAACATAGCTTTTCAAACATGGAGCCTAACGCTGTGTAGATCTTACCTGCAGTCAGACAGATGACAGCCAAGGAGCAGAGAAGCAGGATGGCCAAAGTCTTCATCTTTCAGCTTTCTTTCTTCAACGTCTGCAGGATCAAGCAGCAAGTCAGTCTGGAGACTTTGAGGACTCTGTCACTCTCTTCTCTCTCTCTTTCTTTCTCTTTCACATATATACATAGATGCACACTCGGTTTATTTTTTAGATGCGGCCCTCACTGTGACGCGGATATGTGATTGGTTAGGGAATCATGTATCACACACCCACACAGACACGGAAATACACACCTCCACAAAAGTGTGCACAAAAAACACATTTTATCCATATATGTGTATGGATATTTATGTTTGCACTCACAAAAGTAAATGCACATAGGAGGGATGTCTGTTTTCTAAAGGTGAGAATGTGTTTGAAGGCACAGGTGATGAGAAAACAAAGTCACAGCCACACATATCAACAGGAAATGTCCTCCATTGAACTAAAAACATGTTGCGTCTTTCTGTGGTAAGTCAAACTGCTGCTGAGGTTGTCCCTTTGAATCATTGTTTGCATTCGCATCTTCGTTTCTTATGTTCGCAGCTTGAAACAGCAGGTTTTTCTTTAAAGATGAAAGAAAACTTATGGGGGGGGGGAGAGGGACACGGAGTGATGTAACTTAGCTGCAAAAATGAAATTACACCATCGCCAGACGACTTGCTGTCAGATTTTGTGATCATGATAAATCGTTTGATGAAATGTTAAATGCAGTGCCAGCTGGCAGCCTGGAGAGGTCAGAGTTTCAGTGCGTGCCCACACACTTTTACATTTGGGCCACAGAGTCCATGCTGCAGAGGAAACCATGTAATACAAACTGAAACCACCTTCCCACATTATGTGACATGATTTTAATCCGAGGGTTTTCTCTTTTATTGCACACCACAGTGATTTCCTACATTAAGTAAAGAGGCAAGATTTAGGAACAAACAACACAAGTGTTTGAAGGTTTGTAGCAGGGTAATTTGAAACATGGGGAGATATTTTTACCAAGGCAAGTGGGTGGTTTGCCAATAAAGCTCCATACAGTGACTGAAACGTGTCATCAAATTTTAATTAAACCCAACTTTCCACAAGAAAAGTGTTTTTGAATGTTGACCATTTTAAAAACGTCTGCTCTGTTTGCATGTGATTGGTTTATCAGAAGGGAACATCTCTGGTTTTGTTGTAGATTACATTGTATGTGGCATATTACTATAGTTACATTTCCAAAAGCCAATCCTTTGAACTTTCTTAATTTATGATATGAAAATCTTTTCCATAGATTTTTCCTCCTCTTGCTCTTCTTGTTGCTTTTTTTGACTGGATATTTAGACTTTGGTTCTGGTTCTGAAAGAATTATGAGCTGTAATTTCACTGTCTGGGTCAATCATGGTGCCTTGTCTCGTCTCAGGGATCGACTTCCAAGGATTCAGCTTCGGGGCAACTTTAATTGTACACATTTGCGGCCTTGTGGCAACATAGAAAAACAAACATCCAATATGACTTTGTGCTCTTAGGCCTGTGCCATATTGACATGTACACAGTGCTGACTTGTCTTTATTTCGGGGACTTCCTGCAGCAGTGGGGATACTGATGAGAATACTGGAGAATTGCACAGATTCCTCCTGAGATTACAAGAAACCAGATCTTGACTACACATATTAAAATCAACAGTGTTCGTGCGCTTCCAGTAATGAAAGAACATGTCCTTGTTTAACCCATCAACAAGCCAGACTCACTCTGATCCAGCTCTGAGATACAATGGGTTTACACTGAATTTTTACTTTTCATGCAAACTCATGCCTTTTAGCCTTTTATCCTTCTCTGAACTGTGCAGATTATTCAACATTGTTTTATTCACATACACACAACAACGTACTTCGTGTGAATCAGGTCTCCCATTGAAGCTATCGAAAGCTTATTGGGGATTGGATTCATTTCAATAAGTCTTTAGAATTCCATTAATCAAACATTAGAGAAATGTCACAGATACAGAGCAGGACTTTGGACACCTAAATTGTGCCCCACTCAAATTACTAGTAAAAAAGCAATTACTATACTAAAGCCTATGCCCCGTACATCAATACTATCTGTAATACAGTCATAATAACTGTCAACAGTGACATAATCAGCCACAGGAGACATTTTACTGCAGATCAAGTATTTTTACTTTGACTATCTTATTATGTACTAATAGGTACATGATAAATACATATTTCTGTGCTTATGCTGCAAATGATTTTAAATGCAGAAGAGTATTTCTACATTGATGTACTGGCATTTTTACTTAAAAGACTCCATTCTCGGAATCATATCATATCTTAAATATTTCCTTTTTATGTTTTTACACTTTATGTTAAACTCCTACTGTAGAACAAGTCTGAAAATATGTTTGTTTCATTTATACAACTCTGACACTTCTCTCAGTCACCACTGCTAAAACAAATGCACCATTAGAATTCCTCATTTTGTCTTGAGGAGACACAAAAACTGAGCCAGTACCATCATTTGTCACACATTGCAAATACTGGCACATGTTCTCATATGCCTCCATGGCAAACAAACGGCATAAACAGGATTAAGACAAAACCCAATAAAGGGAATTTTATTTTTTTTCCAAAGCAATTGAAATAATCATTGGCCTGGATAAGTAGGCGGATAAGATAAGAAACGGTTAGTGGATAGTGAGCAAAACACTTAATTCAAGCATATCACACGAAGCTCATAAATGCTGGGAAGGTGTGATAATAGGGGATAAAAGTTATCCTGAGATTACACAAGAGATGGGCCATGAATTTCTACATGGTTATAATGATGGGTTCTCGAGAGATTTGAGCCCCGCTGGATACCTCAGTGTTTATAAAATGTGATTTTTCATTTTTTTTCTGGTGCTGTCATTTCACATCCAGAGCAGGCCACAAAAACAGATACATAAATTACATATAGAAGTAGTGTCATGTGGAATGTGAAGATCTGCATTCATATGTTGATAGTGATGATGATAAAATGACAGACTGATATTTGGGTTTAGTATCGACGAGTTACAAGTCTTCTCTGGGGTTGAGGCTGAGGAATCTGGGCGCCAAAGTATCTCTGGAAGGCCTGCTGATAGCCGAAGCGGTAGGCGTAGAAGCGACAGGGAGAGTAGTCCTCACAGGTCTCTGCTCGCCTCTCTGCTGGGGACTTTATTTTCCTGGACAAGGGTGGTTGAGGGAGGAATGGTGAGGAGAAGGAAGAGAAGATGATTGTAATGAGAAACAGACACTGGCCCGGGCCTTAGAGGTTTTTGCATTTCCATATCCTGTGTGTTCGTGTTACTTTCAAACACGTGTAAACATTTAATATACTAATTAAGATTTGTCTTTGTGATCTAAAAAAGCGCACACTTTCTTGCCTTGCCTCTGTGAATATGTGGTTTTCTATATGTGCAACATAAAGGAAGTGTTACGTGCTCAGCGTGTCTGTGGTTGTATGTTTTACCTCATTAAGTTGTAATGGTTGTAGCCCAAGCCGTTCCCTCTGGGTGGGTTGTATACGTTTCCCCTCTGTGGCGTGATGAACGAGTTGGCACGGTTTGGAGGCACAAACAAATCTGCAACCACAAAACTTTACTAGACAAAAGTTTCTATTTTAATGTTGTCAGGCGTATGTATCATGCAACTGACCTGAGTTCAGGTGAAAAAAAGGATGAGGGTACATTAGTGCTGGGTAAAAAAAAGGATCAAATACATTAAAATATAGAGCAGGCTGCAGGCAGTGTCATGTTTGTTAGAACTGCATGCATGTTTTCCCATGCATACATAAGAGACAACATATTTATCACCTTCAATGGATTCTGTGCTTTCATGAGAGTCTACGGGAAAAAACATGGAATAGTGTTAATCATAAATGATGAATCACCGTCTAATTCAGATACATTTCAGGTTTATAAATAGATAATGATGGCAAAGTGAAGATGTCAGGGAGGATCTGTACCATAGCAGACGCAGAGAGAGACTGCTGCACAGAGTGCCAGAAACTGAAGGAGGCTCCTCATCTCTGTGGCTTGTTTATCTGCCTGTGCACTGGAAGAGAGGAGAAAGGTGTTTCAGTGAGTCATGTCAGCACCAAAAATAATAGTCAGATAGGAAAAGAGGGAGAAAACCAGAGAGGAGGAACGAGGGGGAGAGGGAATTTGGCTCAGATTTCGAATGTGTGGGTAAACAGGAAAGAACCACAGGCAGGGATAGATGGCTGAATGTGGCTGAAAGTCTCTATGTCTGTACTTGTGGTTTTTCTTCTGCAGCCACACGAACAACCAATACAAACTATCCTATAGATGTACATCTGTACGTGCCTCAAGGCTGCTGCCGAGTTTCTGAACAAACCGAAGTCACAGTCACAAGACCAGACTAAAAACTTTCACTGACGTAAACAAGTGTCCAAAGGTCTTTTGTGTGCACTGGACTGAAGTCATGGTCAGGGCCACGAACAGCTGTCAGCAGCTGGAACCCCAGGGTGTCGGAGAGAACAATGAGAGAACAGCTGTGGCTGAGAACAGTCGTCCTGTTGCCAACTGATGTTCAATGAGTTCAAATAAAATTCATGTAGGGAGATAGACTGTAAGTATGAAGATGCAGGTTTTCTATACGGCTCAACATTCACTGTCACAGCATGTATACAGTATGTACATGCAGCACACACACACACGTGTACACACATGCACTCGATCACATGAATAAGTGACCTGTGGTAAGGTGTGCGACACCTGTACAAACAGCAAGGCCAGATGTGTATAACACACACACACACACACACACACACACACACACACAAACTTGCTGTATTTGCATGCCTGCAGTGCAGAAAAGCCTTCATCCTCATCTTCTCATCTTCTGTTTGTGGGATTTGGACGGGATTCTTTTTCAACAGACCTCCTTCTCACCATCAATAGAAGCTTTCATTACACATAAACACACACATTGTGACACATGCTCACACACACAGACACACACACACACACACACACACATGGTGGAACACTCTCAACATCAGCCCCTTGGGAATATCTTGGCTTCAGTCGAACCCAGACTCGCAGCGGGCACCGAGACAACAAGCCTCGGGCCCGAAGTTCAAAAAGAAACTTCCAAAGACTGGCAAGCAGAGCTAGACAAGTGTGTGTATGTGTATATATTTGTGTATGTGTGTTTGTGTGTGTGTCAGGTGCTGACAACAGTGTCTACAGAGTTTTTTGCCCATATGAGTCTTTGTAGGGGTCCTGGTGGGTTCACAGCGTTCCTCCCTGGAGGCAGAAAGTGCCCACCTCATTGGAAAAACCCATTGGCATGATGCTGATGTTGCAGAGCCAAACCAAGACCACATACTAAGGACTTTTTACACAGACAGTATGCAGAAACTAAAGACCTACTGTACTAAGGGGATGGCAGCATTATATTAAAACATTTGAAACATGCATCAACATCATCTAATAAACAAAAGTTAGCAGCTTTTACAAACTTTGGCTCATTTAAAAGATGTAAACTACCTCAACTTTCCACTGCTTTGAAGTTTATTACGCCTCAATGTACTTACCGTGAAATATAGTGATGGAGTCTTAGAAATATCTCTCTGTATTTTCTCCCGAGGAATATTCCCTAATTCCTGACAGTAAGCCTTTTATAGTCACCTCTTTTCCCCCCACCCCTTCATTTTCAACCCACCGACTCTTCCAGCCCTCCCCTTAGTCCTCGTCCTCTCTCCTCCCTCCTCCCTCTATCAGCCCTCTTTTCCAGCATTTAATCAGACCGTGAGTATTAGCTCACTCTCTCCTCAACTCCCACGCCTTCACCGAAAAGTACAGTATTGAAGGTGACGGAGAGGCGAGGAGCAGGGGAGAAAAACAAACCGGGTGTAAACAGAGAGACAGGGAGGAAGGTGAGGGAGGGCTGCCACTGGGACGTCTCACCTGCCTCTTTGCAGGCACATGATAATATTTGCTACTGCTTGCCAGCGTGATATGAAAAGAACATCCACAGTATATACTCACTCTACCTTTTGGCTGCGATAGATCTCTGAGAAAATGGAAAAACATGTACTGCAGTACTTGTATTGATGCTTTGGGTAACGCTGAACTTTAACATGGGATTTGGCATTTACAAGCTGTAGCTACAAGACAAGTTTATTATTCCTCTGTTGTGATCAGAGGAGCTGATGCAGGCAGCTTCTAATGGGAACAGTGGTGGGCAGGCTGGTTCATAAACAGGGAGGGCAAGCAAACTTAATGGGAACAGTGGTGGGCAGGTTGGTTCATAAACAGGGAGGGCAGGCCGGTTTAGGAGCAGAGGAAAGGAGGTGATGCTGGCGGCGGTTGGAGCTCTCAAGTCAGAGAAATCTGTGAACAGTGTGTGAGACATGTAAGACAAATAAAAGAAAAGAAAAAAAGCCTATGCACAATGTACAAACACATAAATAGAGACTTGCTGTTCAATCAGATGATTAATGACAATAACTTCATATATATATATAATAGTTGAGAATTTCTCTAATTAACTGTTCATTTAAAAAAAATGCAAATGTTTCCCAACAGCTACACCTGTGAGCATGTCTTTACAGGAAGAGGTTTGGAGGGAAATTTTGGAAGTTCTGGTAAACTAGAGCTCAATAATCATGTGTTTCAGTGTAAAACCAACTATGTCTGTCCACCTCATTACTGTTTTTTTTTTTTTTTTTTGTAATTTTGTCAATTTCACATATACTATATTTCTCTCTCAGACCATTTCAGAACTTGTAAACATGAATTGTTCTGACTTGAAGCCTTCTGACTTCAAATGATACATTTCCTTCACCCTGCTTCTTTTTGTGTCAGTTGTAGTAATAACTATTATTTTCTCAGTAAGGTATGAATTGAAAATGTCCATGTATGGGACAAAATAAAATGAAATGGAATAAGTTAAATAAAACTGCTAATGAAAGTTTGCTTCACTCATTACGTCATAAGAACCATGATCAGCATATTAACAGACTTCCCAGCATGCACTGTCTCCAGATACCCCTTTTGAAAGAAAAATAAATGTTGGAAAGCTGCTGTTTGTCTGCAGTACGTGTGAAGATAAGTCCAGGTTGTTTCCTGAATGAATGTTAGCATTATATTCAGTCCTTGGACCCTGTGCTCTCTCTGAGCGGCCTCACACACACAAACCACAGCAAAACACTTTATATGTCAAATGAAAACTGTCTCCTCAAACTAGAAGCAGATGACGGTGTGACTTTAATATTTGTCACTGTGAACAAACCAATTATTCAGCTTAAGTCAGTGAACTCTCTCTCCCTCTCAACAATTCATTTGTTGAGAACACATAACTTTGTTTTAAGTTCATCATTATAGAAATGCACAGAAGTATAAATACTCATGGACATTCTGCACTTCATCTAACAGGTGTCTGCATGCATAAATGTAAATGTAGTTCCACCGAACAGTATCCTTCTGTTGCATCTCTGAGTGTTACGTAACATCATATCACATCTGGCTCACTCACTGTGAGTGGCTGTGTGAGAGCAGACCCTCGCCAACAGTAAACAAACCTGAATAGCAGGACAGTCTATGCCAGGAATCAGAGGGACTCAGACAGGAAGATAAACATTAAGACAGACATAAAGATGGAGATAAACGCGGCCGACAGATAGCAGAGGAGGGAGGAGGATGTTCAGGCTTCAGAGGGAGAGAGAGAGAGAGAGAGAGAGTATATTGTTGCAGGCTTGGATGTATTTGACACTGCGGTTGCAGACATATTGACTGATGTGGCCGTTCACTCCACTGAGCAACTGAGCAGCGGTTTGGAGAATATCAAATGTCTGATTTCCACAGGCATATGCCAACACAACGGAGGGAAGCAAAGATGAACCAGAGGACTTTTAAAGATTTTTACACTGATGAAGGAGATTTATGGTCCAAAACTAAGAGACAGACATAGGAGGAGAGGCAAAACGAGGTGAATGAGAGAGGTGGAGAGGGTGATTGCATGGAAAAAGTGTTTTATCCTTCTCCTCCCAATGTTCTTATTCTCTCAGTTTTTATTCATGGACTCTCTCTGCTCGTCTCTGAAGTCATACGTCTGCTCTTCTCCTCATGTGCATTGACCTCCATGCTATATTCAGTACTTTTCCTTTCTCTTCTCAGTCGCCGCCTCAGCCCTCCCATTCTTTGTTATGCAACAACTAAGTGTATCTAGCTCTTGAGAAATGTTATGAATGCACCTCAGAGAGCCAGAATCATGTTCTCTTTTCTGTAACCGCTGAAGTGTCCCAGAGGCACAGATAGACGATCAATGTAAAACAGAATGAGGTGGAAAACAGGATGGGAGTCACTCGGAAAGGCTGAGGGTGATGGTTGTGACCAACAGGGCACACCTGTGCAGCACATCTGGCACAATGTGGCAATAGCATTGGGCAAAGGTCAGCAGGTAGGAGGAAGAGACCGACCTTGGAGGGGGGAAATGTATCAGATCAGATTTGAATAAGGCTGAACATGTGATAGCAAGATACATGATGGTAGAAGAAGTGCAGGAATTGGATGGAAGATGGAGGAGTGGAAGGAAAGAAAGGAAAGAATGAGCATTTGGCAGGACAAATCAAGAGAATTAATACAGAGACAAAACAAAGAAAAAAGGAAAGGAACGAGCATGGATTTCATAATGAGGGCTTGACCACAGATGTGTAAACTATCCCAATAATGTCTACAAAAACACGTATTCCAACCTGTTTGAACAGGCTTGTGTTGCCCTCAGCGGGTGAGCAGGTGTACCGCGGGCTGCTCTGTGGCTCCATGCACACAGACAAACACTCATCCAACAACAACTCCTAAAAAAAGTTTGGCCCTCACTCATCAAAACCCAGATATTTTTCCTGCTCTTTTTATGGCTTATTTTTTTAACGTTCGCTGCTGTGATTCACTTTTAAATTCTATTTGAGAATAGTAGACACATTAAGGAGTAAGTGACTCAGATAGAGTCGGTGAAAACAGCATGCGATGTAAACTCATTCCTTGGCTCTGACAGTCCGTGGGATGGAGGGGGATCCGGCCAGACTGGATGAAGGACAGACATTACTCAGGACTGTTCCCCCCTCCCCTCTTTGAGCCTCTGATGGTTCTGTGCCCTGCGGCTGTGAATTTTGCCATATGAATGTCAACAAAACTGCATGTACTGTATTAGTATACTGCAATACTCGTGGATCTTTAACTCTTTTATGTAATTGTTGCTGAAATCTAAATATGTGGGATTTCATACACATAATAATTTATCTTCCTTTCATCAAAGTCAATTGAAATAAAAAGCAGCAGAGGAATTTTTCTGTCAGTTAATTAGTGCCTGGCTTCTCTAACACACCAACACCTTAACAAAATCCAGGGAACACAGACAGTGCAGGTACTGTATGTGTGTGGTGGACATGGATCATATAGCACAGGCCTATCAGTCCTGACCTCACCTCTCCACCCTCCATAACTACCAAACACTTTGTGCTGCAGCTACTTAGCAATATACAAGACAGTGATTCATGAAACATTTACCAAATGTTACTGACATAATATAGCAGCCTAGTGGGAGGGAGGGAGGAAACCCAAAACACCAGTTAAGAAAAATATAACATCAGTGGAAAAGGTTTAGAAATAAATGAGTCTACTTGTTCAGTTCAAACTGACCTCCTGAACTCTGACTGGACGGTGGTGAGTTAAAATGTTATGAAAAGCCGCACAGGTCGAAAGGAATAATTTTATCTGTGAGGAAATATATTAATTTCACTTTATTACCAAAAGTTAGATGACAAGTTTGATACCACCCTCATGTGTGGATGGCAATATGAGGCTGGACCGCAGCAGCCAGTTAGGGACTGTATGAAAGTTATTGAGGAAGAGACAATTTCCCAAAACAATGTAGGAAAACAAGCTAACAAAAGAAATGTACACAAGAAACTACACTAAACTACCCAGCCAATAATATTATGCAGTTCCTTAGCTTAGTTTATTGTGAATTGAGGAAGTTGGGCCAAACAGCTTCCCTGATATCTCAAAGGAATTTTAAATCGAAAGCTACTGGACTTGGTTATTTGTCTAGGAAGACGTTTCACCTCTCATCCAAGAGGCTTCATCAACCATTGGCACTTGGAGAGCAAAAGGGAACCAGTGACATCATCAGCCTTGTGAAAGCCCCTCCCAGAGGTTCAATACCTGGGTCTCCACACCAGATAGTTGGACCAGTCCCAGCCTGGTCAGATGCGAGCATGAACTGATGAAGTCTCTTGGATGAGAGGTGAAACGTCTTCCTAGACAAATACTAAGTCCAGTTGCTTTCGATTTAAAATTCCTTTGAGATACTATGACCTGGACAAATGAGAATATGCACAGGCTTCAGCTTCCCTGATAGAGACAGAAACATTACAAAAAAACCCACTAAAGCTCAAAATTTAAATTAAAAACATTTTAAAAATCTGTTTTTATCTTGTCTTATCTTTTTTTTTCCTTTTCACAAAACCTTAAATGTGGAATATGCTGTTTTATGTGGGTTATACAGCTTCCCACTGCCTTTCTATTGAGTGGGTAGACTGGCGCTGATGGGCAGATGTTGTCTCATGTGGATAGACCCAGGCAAAGCTAACTAACTGTTGGCTTTACCCTCATCTTAACCCCACTATACTAAATAAGGAACATTAGGGGTAGAGTACTAAGTTATATAATCTCTGCTGTTAGAAATTTGGATCAGTAAATCCCCTGGTTGAATCAGCTTTTAGTGGTGGAGTTCAGAAACACAACTATTTATAAACTCTCATCACTCATATCGTCTCGCAACTCTCCATCCAAGAGAAATCCCTCTTTAACACCTCGTGCTCACAGAGAGGCTGTAAAGCTGACGGGCGGTGGGGATGAGAGAGACAGAGACATCTGGCTGAATGCTGTCGAAGAACACGCCTCGTGTCTCACTTCTTTCCCTCCATCTACTATAATCCCTCACTCCTGCAGGCTAACCTGTTATTACATAGAGATCACATAAGTACATATAATTCAAATTAGGTAATAGTTTGTCTAAATATGAGAGCACAGCGTCAGGTTGAGTCTTGCATAATTTGGGGTTTTAATCTTGAGCTAGTGGTTTCTCAACACTGCTGTGTGTTCATCTGCAGCCCACACACAAAACACACAAATAAACTTGCATAGTTCTCTCGTTGTGTGTCTCTGTAATGTCTGTGGGTGTGTGTTTTTTTTTAATTGTTTTATTTAGCATCTGTCTGAAAGCCTCAATATGATCCTGCGCTGCTCGGGGTTTGGCACGAATGTGAGGAAGGAAGTGCTTGGCTTAGCTTTGGCATGTGAGCTGTTAAATTTTTAACACAGACTAAATTATTTGAGTATGTCTTGAGTGTGTTAATGATTGGGGTTAATTCAGGAGAGTTTGTGTATGTGTGTGTGATTCCTCTGCTACAATATAATCTGTTTCTGCTTCTCACAAGAGCACTGTCCAACATTTTCCTTTTATGCGCTGTTTACTTTGGTGCCCCACTGCTTTTCTGACGTGCCAACTCCAACAAACTGACTTGCAGGGCATGCGACCATCACCCACCTACCTCTGTCAGGAATCTCACACACACACACCTCACACACACACACACACACACGTTTATGCTATTAAATGCACTGCATCAGATAGCGTTCGCCAGCAGACAACACAAACAAGTGATAACAGGCAGCGACACGTTTCCGAAAGGCCAGTGAGTGCAATAAAATGAAAGAAAGGGATGAACAAGCTTTACCCTGCGGTGTCTGCTTGTGGGTGAATTTCCACAACCGAGATCCCAGCGGTGATTGTTATGCATGACCACAAACACAGAAACTGCAACATTCTGCATCTCATCTATAAATAAAAAATCAGCTGTGCACCTTCCCTCCTTTCTTCTTCCTGTCTGTTTTCCCTCACCTTTCTCATTATCTCCCTGTGATTTCAGTCTCCCATTCTATTTTCCCATCATCATCTCTCTTTCTCTATCCCTCCATCTCTCATCCTTCCAGTTTAAAAAAACAAAAAAACAAGACTGTGCCATTCTCCTCTGTTGTTCTGCATCTTTTCCTCTTGGCCATGTGTTCCTGCCAATTATCCAAAGACTTGGACGATACATCAGCTCTTTTTGGTATTCTAAACTTAAACTTTACAGCTGGACTCAAGTTGACTGTGGACAACCAGGCAGCGTACATAAATGTGTATGTTTGGCTTTACACTCTACAGATATGTATGTACATGGCTTCAGTTGTGGGGATCTTAGTTTTAGTCAGAGTCAACATTTAGAACTGCAACATTTATTGGTGAATTCAGTTCATTCCTGGAAGAGCCTCGATTAGTGGATTCATTGACAAGTGCAGTAAATCTACATAGATTCTCTGTGTTGACCTCAACGAGGATGAACTTTAACTCACAGATTTATGGCTTTAACCAAAACCAAAATGTCTCCACAATGCTGACCCATGATGAGTGAATGGAGATGAGCCTGGAGGAGACTGTCACTATCATTTACACACAACCTATAAATGTGACAGGATCTCATGGTACAAATATGTCTTAGAGATAAATGGCATGAACGACCAAAAGCAACAAGAATGTGAAGGTCGTGTGTCCTTCATTTTCTTTATGAGCCTGTTTTCTGATGGTAAACTGTGGTATGCCTGTTGGAAAAACATCTTGAGCATCAGAAAAATAGAGATTCAGACATCCTTATGACAATGAGCTGTGACTCGGTTCAGCAGCAACCAATGAGAACGCAGTGCTTCGATGTGGAGAATACGACCGTGTTGTTTTCGCTTTTGTTCCCAAGTCCAGTGAAGGAGATACTGAATTGCAGTGGCCTGTTTCCTCCTCCTTGTACAAGTTACAAGGGCTCATATAAGAGACAATACATGGACTGATGCTAACACTAAAGTAAGGTAAACACTGCAGCAGTCTGAACAAACTTGGTATCTGTCTGTTTCGTTGATGTCAGAGCAGCCAGGATCTTTAACAGCTTCCTTTAAGAGCCAGCCAAAGCAATTTTTTCACTCTCACCACTTTCCGTGTGAAAGAACAGCTAGTTTTACTCTATTTTCAGCCCCACTTTGTCCAAAACCATTTATAGTTCTGTTTTTTTCTGTCTCATCATCACTGTTTGAGTGTTTGCTGTTTGATCTGTTTCTCCTTTGCTTCTCAAATTTCAGCTCATCATCCACATGGGCCTGTTTATTAAGTATTCCTCCTAAACCTTCATTATTTCTCACCACATCTTCACACTCCTCTTACTCAGTTCATTGATGTGACAACAGCTTCCACCCCAGCTCATCTCCGTTGCCTTCTCTTTATCTGTCTTCTCTAGTGTCACTCTACTCTCTATCTTCTCTCCCTCCCTTTTGCGGTTGTCAAAACTGGTCAGTATAATCACATGTATGCGGCCACAAACACAACAAGCCAAGCAGTGAACCAACACATCGTCTGTAGCAGACTGGTGACACGCAGGCAGGCCGGTGGTGCAGAGTGACGGGGAGCCACGGGGCCCGACAGTTGCACCCGACAACCCCTTCAGCTTCTTTCAGACTCACATGCTCTCGGCTGTCATTTTATTTTAGGGTCGCAAACTCTCCGAGCAAAAAGGTACAAGCACGTCAGGAGGTCTGTATCCCCGAATGACCAGGGCGGGACAAGTAACGACAGAGCTCCCTCTCTGTAATGGTGAGGACTGGGTAACTCGTCCCTTAGAGATAAGGGAGTTAAATGAAGATCACACACATGGAAAGAGACAAGTATAAAAAGAGCAAACATTGTCCAGCCAATGTGTTAGAGTTCCTGGCTGGGTCACCTCCTGGGATCATGGGCTCCATGAAAAGATACCACATTTGGCCCCACCACCTCACCACACACCACACCAACACTGAAAATATAACACTGTGCAGACATGCATGCAACCTTCTGCAGGCAGTCTGGGATTGCAAAATTGATACTCTCTATTAGAAATGTGCTGAAGGCCACCTTTAACTCTTCAAATTTATGAATGAATAAAATTAAAGAATAACGTAATAAAAATGTCTCCTATAAAGTTGGAATACTTTTTTTTGCCTCTTCTCATGAAATGACTGCAATGTGATTTATTCTTGATCGATAAAGTGTATCTTCTCAAAACTTTATTGATCAATCTCTTCCAAACATATTACTGTAGAAGTTAAACCACAATCAACCTTTACAATAGGAATAAAAAGAGGAATATCTGAAAACAAAATTATTCCAACTTTATGGGCAACAGTGTATTAACCTCTTCATTTAAAATAAAGAAATGTCATCTACAATGACAACAAAATGTAAGAGTAATAGGTACAAATGATGTCCTAGTAAAACCCTATTAAACCTGTTATAAAACCTATTAGAAATTGGAACAGTTAGAATGGAGAACTAGTTTGAGTAAATGTGTATATTCAAAATAAATAATCAAAACCATCTTGTATGGTTACAACATGTTATACCATCTAAAATTCATCATAAAGATCATTAAAAATATATGCATATCCCATTATAGGTCATATATGGTAACATTGTTCTAGAAAGACAACGTTAGATATTACTTTTCTGTGTGGGATTTCTTCTTATTGAACATAGATAAATGTTTACTTCACACAGTCTTTACATACTGTAGATAGCCATTCCTTGTCCTTGTCTAATGCAACATGTGAGAATACAAAAGTGAACAAGTTACTAAATCTGAGACTTACAAAGAAACACTATAGTAGGAGGCCCATGATGCTGCCTGCCCCCTTGTGGTCAGAATGTACTCAGTGGATCTCAAAGATATACTGTAGATCCAGGTATTAGTGGTGGCCAGATATGAAAACATAAACAACAGAGCACAGGATACAGAAAGTCGTAAACCCAGTCGATTAGAGGTTTGCACAGTGGGATGTAATGGAGTATGTAATCTCTATATGTAATGTATGGTATAACCACTGCATAAACTCAGTCTCTCTGCACTGCATATAAAAGCAGAGATAATAGTGTGCAGGAGGACTGGATGTCTGCACAATGAGAGTGCCACCCACAAAACCACTTACTTTATACATAGCTGACTCTGGTATGCATGAAGTGTGTGTGATGCTGAGCTGCGGTCAGACATAAAGCAGTGTGAAACCATAGGGATCTGTCCTCTCTCACCCTCTCTGCCACAGACTATAAACCCAAAACAGCAGAGTTCACCTGCAGACGACTGCACCAGAGAGACGACGAGCCGGGCTCTGCTGAGTGAGGCTCATCTGCCCCCTGCAGGTGGAAGACGGACACAGCCTCATTGTTGAACATGGACACTTGAACAAATCCTCGCTTTGTTCCCCTCTCTGTTGTTTAAGAGACACAATATTATGTGAAATATGAATGAAAAACAGGACAGTTGAGCCAGATGAGTCAGTTCATACCGGATGGAGGGGAAACTGAAATTCATCACTTAAAGCTGTATATTTTTGCCCTCGCCTCTCCTCTCCTCTCCCCTCCTCTCCTCTCCTCTCCTCTCCTCTCCTCTCCTGCCAAAGTAAATGAAATACCAGAAATTCTCAGCTCATTTTCAAACAACACATGAATAGGTATATTGATGTGAGCGTTTTAGTTCCCACAATTAGCCATATGAAAGCATCCCCTCTTGAAACCTCTTCTAAGTCTGTTCCTCGGAGCCTTTCCATGTCTCTGGACTTTTATGCTATTAAGTTCAATGAGAGCTTCCCTGTTAGCCTGTCTCTCTGGAGCTTTCCTGACCTCTCCCTGACTGCCTGAGAGCCGCCAGCTAAGACTGGTAATGAGATATTAGCCCTGACAGTGGTAACAGGGAGGGGTGGGAAGTGCTATTCCCCCACCACCTCTCCCTCTCCCTCTCTCTCTTCTCTCCTGTCTGAAGATTTACCTCCCCTCACTCTTGCAGGGAGCTGTAGCATCTCTTCCTTGCTTCCGCTTGTTCTTTCCTCCTTTCTTTCTTTCTTTCTTTCTTTCTTTCTTTCTTTCTTTCTTTCTTTCCCTCCCAGCCTGCCTCTCCTTCCTCCTCTTGCTGCTTTTCCGTGGGACTCTCTCTCACACTGATATTTCATTTCGTTGCTATTATGTGTCTGTACACTGAAGTGGTGTGTGTGTGTGTGTGTGTGTGTGTGTGTGTGTGTGTGTGTGTGTGTGTGGGTGAGGGACTAAAGTGAAACTTCCACCTTGGCTCTGCATGCCTACAGCTGGGGGTTTGGCTGCAGAGGAGGCTGTTGAAGATCAGTGTGGTGCATAGGAGACAAAATCTGTTGTAGCAGAGCTGTGAGCCATTTAACAGACTGCATGAATATAAAACTAAATGTCCCCATGGATACTGGATCACTTCTCAAGTCTTGCTGCTGTTTTTTTTTTAGCATAAAATCACATTGGAGGATGAGCTGGTGTGAAACATTTTGGCATTTTTTCATCATGTGGTTTTCAGAGCAGGTGAAAATCCGATTATGCCTTCAATGGAACTATAGTTCCAATGCGTAAAATGTGCACATTTTAGGAGGTTTGCATCTTCTGTTGGGACTCTTTAGACGTTGTCATATGTCTGCTTTGTGTCTCTCTAGTCTTAATGGTCTCTGTCATTAACATTTTGCATACGAAGCAGGAGACTCAGCTGCTGCTGCTGGTTGAAAGTGTGCCCTTCAACATCTCCACAAATCACATCTTCAGTATTTAGCTCTATAGAAAAGCTCCCTGCTGTAACAAGATTGGATTTGGTTTACAGATACTCAGACTGGACTCAGAAGACACACTCAGGACACTTCTACTTCTAAGTGAGCTCTGCGACTTTCCAATAAGAAATGATAACCATGGGAGCTCCCCCCTCCCCCTCCCGGTGCTTTAGGCCCTTAGGCGTGCCCTGTGGGCCTGTTCAGGAATCCATCCATGAAGGTAACATTTCCGATCATATACCAGGCTGAAACACAGACCTGCAGGGACCAGACTCCAGTCTGTATGCTTTATTATCCCACACAACGTACTGTATAGGATCTATAATGTGTATCCTCTGCTCCCTGGGATTTAACGACTGCCTAGAAGCAGCCATCACAGCATCGCATTGTTATAGACACAGTTAAGTATTAATGAGTACATTACTACACTGTGGGCTGGAAATGGGATGTTCAACTAGCCGAGGGCGAAACCTGTCGAGTACACACACACACACACACACACACACACACACACACAAACAAACACAGGACTGAATAATAAAGCTAAGCAGATTGTGAATTTAAGGGCGACATTTGAAGCCATAAACATATTAATCTTAGCAATCTGAGCATGTGTTAGTGTTGCTCTGTGTGTGACAGAGAAAAAGAGATGAGAAACATTGACACGTAGATGTATGTTTATCAAAAACATATCTCAAGCACAACATCAATGCCATGTACACAGATGTTCCTGTTTACAACTCTCTGGAGGTTGGAGCAACAACATAAGTTATGACTTAATACATACATTTACTGCTCATGCTGTACATACCCAGAGTACCAGCTCACTTATTAATTTGTTCCCAGCTTATTTTTCATCCAATAAATATATGGCTGCTACAAATTTTTTTTTTTTTTTTTTAAAGGCTCTCATAAATAACCTTTTTTTTTTTATGTTTCATTCCTTTTCATTTCAATCCAGTAATGAATGCAGCATTTATCAGGTCTGCAGGCGGGGAGGGAACACAGGAAACATGTGTACAGCAGGGAGGCAGAGAGTTGCAGTAAGGCTGCGGCATCGCTGTACGAGATAGAAGACTGACACATGACTGCGTGCCACTGCAGAATGTAAAATCACATCCCATCAAGTCAAAAGACTAATTTCCCCTCAGTGGGGCTGTGTTTTTTTCATGCTACCGTGCGACGCCTCTGAGGGATGCTCTGAGCACTTGCTGCACTGAATAACCTTTCACTTCTTTATTTCTCCCCCATTCATCTCTTTTTCTTTAATCTTTTTTATCGCTCTTTCCTGCATTCAGATGTGCAGAATCCATTCTCTATCTGTTTAACCCTTTTGCACCCGCCCTCTTCTTTCTTCTTGGTTGCCTCTGTTATTCAAGGCGTTACTATAGTGGACTGATTTGCAGGCAACTGCAAATTCTGCTTGAGATTTGTGTGATAGGCAGGCAGTGAGGAATCTAATTACAGCAAAAGCATTCATACTCCCGACGTGTCAGGCATACCAACGTGCCCATATACATATTAATCCCTGTACATGTCGCCCCTATTTCTTCCTCAGGATTTGTGTATTACGAAGGCATGTTGTGTATGTGTCTGGATTTGCTTATAAATCATGCACTTGTAGCATGTATACGTGCCTGTGTGTGAGAGAGAGAGAGAGGGGGAAAGAGAGAGAGTGTGTGTGTATGTTTGCATCTGGGTTGCCTCAGCATCATTAACCTCTATCAATGCCATTTCCAATGCTTTCAAGCCTGTACAAGCGTCATCCACCTCCGCTATCCTGCCCTGTGTCATGACAACGTCAAGCTCTCTGATTTGGTGATATCCAATTAGTCTCTCCCTCTGAGGAGAAATCGCTCCAATCTAATAAGTCTCTTAATACCAATGGAAGCCTTAAAGCCCAGATTACAGTGCCGGGAGCTCTCACCCTATCTACCTGCCCTTTCCCTATCAAATCTACTGTACTTCACTTTCACTGTGGTGGTTTCTCGGTTTTTCTGGACCTTTCTCCGTTGCTCTACTCCCACTCTGAGCAGTTGGCTCAACTACTATCACTACGTGGGCATCCCAGAGTGTGAAGGGAGAGTTTATACTTTTCAGGAGGAGAAAAAACCAAACGCTTCCCTATAGTCAGGTCAAGTTTATTCTCAGTGCATGAGATTTTCCCTCTCCCTGCAGGATATAGAGCAAATCATGGCACTTTTATGATTCTCACAGCTCATTAAGTGTGGATGCATCTCAGGACTATATATAAAAGTGAGTCTATGCTTCTCACTCAGGCTAAGCTGCAGTCTGTTGAGTCTTCAGGGAGTAATCAATAAAAATACAAGCAGTGAGCAAAGCAATGGAAATATCAGACATGAGTTATGGGGATAAAAGTTGTAAAATAAAAGGCACAGGAGGCTTTAAAGATAACCAGCAGAATTAGTCATGAGGGTGACGGATGATAATGGTTTTGGTATTTGTTCTCTCATTAAATTCTTGCAGGGTAAAAAAAAATCTACCCTCTCCCCCTGGAAACAATTTCAGATTTGTCTTTAAACAAAGAAAAGAGCGGATGAATCCTCTTCCTGTCTTGTTTCCGCTGTTATTTCTTATAGTTGCTGGACTGCCGGTGTGATTCACTCCTCAGTTTCATTTTTATGTAAAAATATTTTGCGGCCATAAATCGGATTTGCCTACAAGATCTCTGTCTGTTGCACGCCAGCCCTGTTTTTCTGCTTTCAACCACATGAAACACACGATACAGGCAATTAGCAGGGAACGAATCTATGTGTCCTTTAACTTTCATGTCACCAAAAAGACAGACCTGAAAACTGACATATCTGTTGAATTAATGAGTAGACTGGGACATTTTCTACCTTATGCTGAAGGGAGATGTGTCTGTGAGAGCGTATATTGTTTGGATGATAGGGACATATCTGAAAGGTTATCTTGTGTGAACTGATCTCTACACAGATTAATTTAAATTCTATAACACAACTTTCCAACTATGAACATATTGTATATTCACATCTGTTGAAAAGAAACACTGCTTGGTCTCCATTTTATCTGTCTATCTGTTGTGCTATCTGTATTTTCCTCAAGTTTCTGTGCTACTTTGTGTTCACTTTCAGCCAATATTACTTGTTCCCTTCACCCAGACTCAAACCAGTCATCGTATATGTCACATCTGACGTTTCTACAGTTTCTGTAAACAGTAATTGTGTGGATGGGTTTTGATATAACAGTGAGGGTGCGAGTTTTCCTGTCAAGAGAAAAAAGTACAAGCACCGTCTTTCTGGTTTTGTCCTTGCTTTCATTGTGGATTCATATAACAAGGTCGGGTTTCTACAAATAATATTCAGCATGTTCAGTGCAACATGAATGTTAATGTTTATTCTCCTGTTTTATATTCTGACTTTGCCATAATGGCTGTCAGGTGGCTGGGCTCTCCACTGCCTCCTTTCTTCCCTTTGCATAATGTTTTCTTTCCTGCCTCAAATGAAACATGGCACATTAATAATTACGTAGCCACATACTTGCTGCTACACATGTAGCTCACAGCTCGTCTCAGTCTGTGAGGTGAAAAACAACAGGGTTTTACGGCAGTGGGGACTCTGCTGTTCTGGATCTATGCACTGAAATCACAATGTCTAGAGGATTGCTGAGCAGTTTCACAGGACAGGGCTTGGCAAAGTTTCAGCAGGGGAATAACACACTTGCTGTATCCACAATGCATGGGTGCACATTGACAATGAAAAGGAAACATTGATCGATGATAGGTTTTTACCTTGACATGACGCTGCCGAGCAGAAATGCTGAGAACCTTTGCTCAGAAGAAGTTTCAGTCCTGACTTATTCTCAGCTAATCTCATGCCTAAAAGGACATACAGCTGCAATTAACTTTATTTATTTATTTATTTATAAGTTATAGAGGTGACTTGAGAGACGCTACTGACAATTATTCAAGGAAATGACAAGGAATAAAAATACAGTTGTTTACGTGTCTGCGCTCAGCAACACTTAAACAGTTCCTGAAAATGTTTTGAGAAACTCTCATGACGACAAACGACGTAAGCCTGCAAAATGAGATTCAGGTCAATCTGCCCTTCGGAGAATTATTCCCAGTGTCCAATTAGTTCAGCACGCTGGCTTCTTAAAGCGTTACATAACAGTGACACACAAAGGAAACTTCACAGCATCCCTTGATGGATACCAAAATAGAAGAAGGATAGATGGTTGCAACTAACAATAAAAAGGACCACTCAGAGAAATGTTGCTGCTTGAAGTGAAAATAAAAATTCACTTTTTCCTCCTGAAACTCCACCTGAGATCAATGTACAATAACTTTAACCACTCTGTATAACACACTGCTTAAACTACAGCAAGTGGCTGAAAACAAAGTAGATACTGCCACTCCAGTCATTATGTTAATAATGTGATGACTTGCAAGAAATACCAAAACATACTTCACATGCTTATACACCAGCAGAGAGATACTCAGCAGTTTGGCTTCTTTCAAATGGAAATATAAAGTACAGGAGAGAAGAAATCCTGTTAATCAAAAAGGCTGAAAATGAATATATTTACTACAGGCAAATCCATATATGAAAGAATTTGCTAGTTGCCATAAAAGTAAAAGATTGGGCTAAAACTGAAGGGATTTTGCACCTCAAAGCCTAAAGAAGCGTGGCAGATAGGAAATGGAAATGAATAATGTGTTTGCATGAATGAGAAAAATCATTAGTTGCATTTGAAGTGAATTTCTGTAAGCCATGGCATGGAATTTCAATCAAAAGGGAGAGGGGACTGAACTGGAATTAAAATGACTCATGTAAAACACAAAGCAGGGCTGTTTTTAAGATTTTGATATCCAGCCTAATTTTACTGCAACAACAAAAACTGTTCATGAATATTACATTTGTGCAGGGCCCCTGAAATCGGTCACAAAGTACAACTTAATCAAGTGATAGAAAGGAGACGGATGACAGATCAGGAGAACAACAAGGTGCACAATATGAAAAAGATATAATATAAAATAGAATAAACAAAAGTGTTGACATCAAGGCCACATCAAATGGCAAAAACATCAGAGTTCGGGGAAGATCAAATAGAATGACAGACATGGCAGCACAATGTTATTTAGAAACAGAAATAGTCTGAAAACTACAACAGTAGATTTCAAGAATAGGCTGAAAGTCATGATTCAGATTCTTTGTCTCAAAGTCACAGAGTCTTGAAGAAAAGAAAAGCTTAATTAGTTTCACTCATAAGTCTGGAACACCTTGAATCAAACGCTCACACTCACTGATAACCAGAGCCAAGTCATAGAAGAGAGGCTCTCATTTTTATATCTCTGCCACAGCATTTTGAACTCAGTGGAGCCACAGAAATGTCTCATGTGGATCAGAAGCTCCTTCTGAGGGATCAGTCTTCCTGACCCGAATACAGAATGCCTTGAAAGTTGGGAAAGAAAAGTCGTCTGGAGATGATGACACAGATGATTAAAACTTGTTACTGTTTGACCAGTAAAACACAAAACTATGGCCAAATAGTGTGTAACCCATATGTGATGCACACAGGTCCTAAACACGGATGATTTGCTAGTGAAGTTTCTCATGTGATCTAGACTCTAGAGGAAGCCTACTGTAGCCCCTAGGTATTGTAGGGTTAGGGTTACGTGGAAGCAAGTAATTTGGAAAAAGAAAAAGAGCAAACATTTTTTTATCGAAATGAATAACATGAAATCTATGTTGCCTCTTGAAAACCACATGTTGAAACTGAGACTGCAGAAGAAGTAATTAGCGCATTACCATGAGTTTTAAGATGTTAGCTATTTACTAAATGATAGTTGTAATAGTTCACTAAAAGCAATGAGGTTACCAGAGAAACAACAAAAATAATTTACAGAACGTCAAACCCTTAACTTTAACTGATGCGCGGTGTAAATACCTGGTAACAAACATTACGTGGAATAGTTAGCTAACATCAATTAGGTTATCAGAGAAATGGCAAAAAGTTATTTTTAGAAAGTTAAACACGTTAACACACAAGTTAATTTATACAAGGTTTAAAAGTAATTTATAAAGAGTGAACTACTTAGCTAATTGATAATGAGCTAAGATACCCACTTAATAGCTATGTAGCCTAATGGGTAGTGTGTGAAAGCAAACTTGACCGGTTAGCTAATAGTGTTTACATGAATTCAAATGAACATATCTGCAGCATGGCTGGTGGAAGTTGTTTGACTTGATTCAGTGTATGAGGCCGAGGGCAGAGATCAATATCCGTCAATGTCAAGTTTTCAAATGGGATTAGGAAGTGTCGCCTGTGTAAAGTAGGCCGTGTGTGATCTGCTGGGTGTTGGTCTCTGAACACAGTCTGGAGCTGTCAACACCAACACCGGCCCACCACCACCACCACCACCACCTGACCTCATGTCCACCAGTACACCAGACAGTCTGAGCTCTCTTTGCCCCTATTCATACGAGGCAGACCTGTTATGACATGCACGTGGTTCATGCACAGGACTATTATTAGTCTAAGTGTTGTATTTTACACAAATCCTAACTCATACCTTTACACTCAAACCTTTGAAAACTTGAAAGGTGGGTGATAAAAATTGACACTTCCTGTTTTCAAGAAGGTTGAAATGTTGACACGTTTTTCATGTTAAAAAAATGAATCTAAACATTAACATTAAAATTTATTGAACCTCTCAAGCAGAAGCCACTGTACCATAGCTCCTGCACACAAACCTGAATGCCCTGACTGCCTATTTCATCCAGTACATTTCATCTGTGTCATGCTTCCTTTCAAACTTAGGTAGATGCAGTGTCATTATATATTGTGTGTGCGAGTGTTAGGTACATACTGTAAATGTTATGTTTTTATAGTTAGCTACTATAATCAAAAAAATAGGCCAAACCAAGCTGTGGATGGGGGTCATTGTTTGGCCACACAACACTGCTGGGAATACAACTTATATTTCAGCATAGAAAAGTAAAGCCTGAAGAGCTGACTGTGAGCAGAGTGAATATGAATGTGTTTGTGGCCTCTCCTCTAATCTTTTTGAGAAGTACTTAAAACTGTTTGTGCTCATGGTCATGTTTTCCTATATTTGGGGAGATAGCCCAGGCGGTTTTTCTCTTAAATATAAAGGAGGTTTGGAATTTAAATAGATAAATCCTTCTAGGATTCAAAGTGTGGGTTCAGCATGTGAGCCCAGAGTGACACTAGAGACTGTGGTTCAGTCCTGTCTAGACTCTTTTTATATATTTATTAAAAAAATGAAGGTGTGCTCGTGTGCCGAGAATAGGTTTCTTTGAGTTTTTACGTGGTTGGTAGCAAACCTCCATACATCCCATAGATCATATGTTCTGTGTACCTGCACTGTATATGGTGCTTCTCAAGGCAGCAAGCTCAGATATAAAAAGAGTATGGTTGAAACACACACACACACACACACACACACACACACACGGATTCATAAGGTTGATGAAAGAACAGAGTTGTCTACTGAAGTCATACTTAGATGTTTACATAAATGACAAGCTAAAAAAATAACTGCCTGTGAAGTTGAGCACATCACACACACACACACACACACACACACACACACACACACACACACACACACACACACACACACACACACACACACACACACACACACACACACACACACACACACACACAGCACAGTGGCCCTTTAATGTAAAGACTTTACATGCTGTCCCAGTGCTAGTTTTCCATACTCAGTCCCCAAGTTAATCTAATTAGCAGTCTTAGGCTGCAAGATTGACATATTGACCTACAATCCTGACATGACAACACTGCGCAGGTCAGTTCAGCCTGGTTCACTGTTATGACTTTTTAACTGAGAAGTAGTTTGGTAATTAATCGCTGGCAAAGTGTAAAGAGGCCACAGATCAACAGGCTTAGGTGAGCTAACTGTACTTACAGCAGCATTTCTTGGATTGCATTCCATCATACAACAGGCCGCCTACTCACACCACGGCTTGTGGCTTAGAAAAAGAGATTGAGTCAGCTGATTGATTTGACCCAGGAAGCTACATTACGATTCACTGTGTACCTTGATTTTACTGGTACACTTCCAACACACACGTAAGACTTTCAGCACCAGAATCAGCAGCACTGACAGGTTTGTGAGACAGACCTGTAGCTCACTGTGGTTCCCAGCCTGCAGACTGTAAATCCAGTGTTTACATGACACAGTGCAGAATTGCAGGGTGTTGTTAAAGAGGCCAACTCCTTCCTATGTCCAGCCTACATACCGTTAAAGAGGCTTAGTCATTGTCCTGTCCTGTTCTGTCCTCTTTCAGGACCAGGTGCCCATGTTGCCCTACTCTTAAAATCTGCCCTTAAAACCTCCACAATGTACAGGATGTGATTGACCCTGATTCCAACCACTTAAGAAATCACTTTGTACTTCAAAAGGTTCGACTCAGTCTTTGAAACAACTTTTATTTCATCATTATTCTAAAAAAAACAAAAAAACAAAGGGAACTTGAATCCTCACTCAGCCCCTGCTTCTGTTTTAAGTTGGTTTAATCAGCTGGAAGATTATTTGACCATAAAAGCATCAGACTGGAAAGATCTTTAATAACTATGAGTATTGATTACAGTCATTAAATATTTAGCTGTAATTAACATTAACTGTATCTGACACCACCATGATCTGTCGGAGGGTATTTCAAAGAGATAACAAGCTGCTTACTTTCTTTCTTTTTTTTAATTCAAAGTCTCAAAGGAGTTTGTTCCACCACTGTAGTATACTGGATTGACTGATGTTGAAACTTTGTCCAGCCACTTATGTCCATCCTCAGGATGAACTATAACAACTTTGGAGATTCTTTTATTTTTGGTGTAACACCATCATCTGCTCCAAATTTCAATTGTCCAACATGCTAATTAGCAGATTTAAGCACAATTAACATGCTACACAAAGATGATTATTGTTGTAAACATTATAACATCATCATGTTTGAATTCTTAGTGTGAGCATATTAGCATGCAGGTGCTAACGCTACCTCGCAGCCTCACAGAGCCACAACAGCATGACTGTAGACCTGAGTCAGTTCAGCTTTGTCTCATGTGGACACAGAAGTGCGTCAGGTGAAAATGCAAGCAGGTAATACAAGCTGAGCAAAGGATCAAATGGTGATTAATATGATCTTGTGTGTTTTCTCTGTATCAACTAAAGTCTGTAACACACAATCGAGCAATGTGAAGAGTTCAGCCTGAGATGTCTGCTCACACAGCTTAAAGCAGAGAGTGGGCCTGAATCTTGAACAGCGCATCAGAAGCCCCGTTGTAACAATGTGAACAGACAAAATGACACAACCTCCCATCAGTGCTCTGTGGTTGGGTCACAGCTCTTTCTCAGTGTTTGTCACACATCCAAGCAGGTTAATCTGAGATCCTGCCTGAAGTTCGGTTTTGTGAAACTTCAAATTTATGTCATTGTGTCTTTTACCCCAGTGATTTTGAACCTTCATGTTGCTGAAAAATGTAATTTTGAAGCTTTTTTTTTAGGATCTAAATGAGTTTAAATCCCTAAACCCTTGCCATGAAGTCAAGGACAACTGGACCTGCTGTTTGTTCAGTGCGACATCTTCTCCCCACTGCACAAACACCAGGACTGATTGCTTGCTTCTAAATATGTGGCTGGTGTTCATCAAATTGAATCACTGCAAATCCACCCCCATCCCCCAAACACACTTGCACACACAGGCTGCAGCTCTCTCACAGTGATGGTGCCAATCCCTTGCTGTGAAGCTCAGACAAAACTACAAATAGGGATCTAATGAACTCTAATTTGGAAGACATACTCTAACGCTTAAAGCTGAAAGTGAAAAAAAAACAAAATGCAACGTTCAAAAACATCAGTTTTCGGGCTGCAGATGAAACACAATCTAATTCCAATCATAAAACCAAAGGCAGTTCTCTTTCTTAATACCACATCCTTTACGTCATTTGGCATGTCATGTGTGGTTAATTGTTTTAATTTCACTAGCAGTAACACCACCTGAATGTTCATCAGCATCTAACAAGTGTGAGTTTAAGGCCCAAAGCAGGAACCTGATTGAACCGACATAATAAAAACTTGTAATTTTGCTTAATCATGCTACAGAAATAAATTGTTATTATCTATAACAGAGGTTATTTTAGTTTTCTATGAAGAAAACTATATATACGTATACACTTTTGTCTCTCCTGGATGTTTTAAATGTCATTCAAATGTTCATGTCTACAAGGTCAGCTTGTCCATTGTTCACCTGTGAAGGGTGGACAACACAACATATGTGAGAACAACATCTCACATGGACCTGAAACGCGAGCGGGTCGTCTCCTCACGGCACAGCAATAGCTGCAGGCGGGCTGAGGTTTAGAAGGATAAGCCTAACAAAATCCTTTCTGATTGATCTTTGACACCGTCTACGCCGTCTCCTTACCAGGACAGGTAGGGAGGGCAGCGGTGGGGGTGGAGAACAAGGACACTAAGAATCAGCCCGGTGAGGGTGGGGTGGGGTGGGGGGGGCATAGGAGATGCTGGCATGAGAGAGATGTTTGGCTGACCTTTTCCGATGACCATGTGACTGGAAAGAGGAGGTTAAGGAGGTTGTGGGGATTACAGATAGGCGTATAAAAGCACAGCCCGGACGGTACATCTTCACACACTCCTGAAGAACTGAGAAGCAGCTCTCAGCTGAGAACAGCAAAGGTCTTGGGATACAGTGACCACAGGTAAGAACAAACTCTACTGCTGATACAACCTTGACGAACTGGCTCCCTGATGGAACCAAAGCTACAATTTTTACAATGTTTTCTATGGCACTTGTGATTTATTTAGTGGTAGTCATGGCTGCACTAGTGGATAATTGGGAGAACTCAGATGAGGATGACTTTGCTTTCATTCATTCATTCAGCATTAGCTAACTTGAATTATGTACTAATAGGAGCAGAATAAACAAAAAAAGATTGCACGCAGCCCTGACTTAAAGCCTTGAAAATGAAGTAGTGAAGAAACAGAGGAGTCTAACTAAAAGCTATGACATGTTCCACTTTTTCTGTGCTAGCAATGTGCTTTGATGTTACAATTTGAAAATCTCCAAAAAGTTATATTTAAAAATTAAATCTAATTTGAAGTTGAACAGCAGATGCTTTAAAGTCCAGATGTGCAAGGGTTAAAATCAAGAAAAACACAGTCTTAATTAAAGACATGAGAAGAAACCTCTAGAAGAGAGAAAGAGAGCAGGTGTGTGCATTTTCAAATGCGTGAAGAAAAGAGGATTGACTTTAGGGGGCAACAATCACAGCAACAGATGGCTACTAACACGCAGGGCGGATTCTCCTCTGCACGGCTCAGACGCAGCTGCACAGATCTCTAAACTGTAGAAGCAGAGCCGTTGTCAGCTTAGGAGAGTCTCTGTAAAACCCATCACCAGCCAGTCTAGATCTGCTGGTGCTGATGCAGGTGGCGCATATGTTTGAGTTACATAACGAGCCAAACTAGGGTGTTGTCCACCTTCGGCCTTAACGGGATTACCAGTGTCAGCAGTCAGAAGAAGGGGGGTGAGCAGAGGAGCTTAGGCAGGATACTGTTTGCTGTTTGTTTGAGCGGAGGACAGGACAGACAGGACTTACTGGTTGATGCACCTAAACGCAAAAAAGAAAATGAACAGATATAAACAAAAGACAGTTAGATTGAAATATAATGTAGAACTCACATTGTATAAAACACAGTAGTTTATAATTTAGTAATCAGAGTCTAAATGGTGTTTGAGTTTGAGGTTAAGAGCAGAAGTCGCTCTCTCTTGGCACATGACATCCTTTGCTGTCCAAGAAGGGCAATTAGTCTTCTGTGGATCAGAGCGGGATTAGCGTTAATCTGTCTGTTTAACCTAATCTGCATAATCTCCACTGATGGGAGCACCGAGAGCTGGAAGGAAACAGGATTAACAGAGGGCAGCAGCGAGAGGGTCAGGGGATCTCAGAGGAAACGCTTGTGCGACGACACGTGCTCAAAACATTGTCCTCCCTTCTTTCAGACACCCTCCGCAGAAATGAACGCCAGCCCCCCTGCAGCAAGCGCCCTGTCCCCCGGTGGAGCCACCGGCCCCACTACACCCAAGAAGGGACCACCCAAGTTCAAGCAGAGGCAGACTCGTACATTCAAGAGCAAGGCTCCCAAGCCAGGCCAGAGGGGGTAACTGAACCTTTATATATTCCATTCATACGCATATTTATTGATGCACACACAGTCATCTCTGTTTATACACTTGGACGCAGGCCACTGACATCTCTGTTTTCTCTTTTCCAGCTTCGGTGACGATATCCCTGGCATGGAGGGACTTGGCACAGACATCACAGTGGTGTGCCCATGGGAAGCCTTCGGCGACATGGAGCTCAGCGACTTGGCCAAATACGGAATCATCTAAACCTCCTGCCTCCTGCCTTCCTCGCCTGCCTGTACCTCTCCTCTGTCTAATCCTCTCTGCTCCTCTGCCCTCTCTCCATCTCAGCTCGGCACGCCATGATAAGGCAGCCGGCGACCCCCCTAATGCCCTCTCGTCTATCTACCTCATGCTTTCCTTCACTGAGTGAATGGAGGGCATAATGATGCTCTTATTTTTATATTATTATGATTATGATATGATACTGTTTACAGTATATATATATACTTGAAATGACAAGACGAGAAAAACAACTCCTCATACCTTATTCCCTTCTCCTTTGTCCTTCTACGACAGTTTTCTCCTCGCGTCTCTTCCCTCCCCACTTCAGTCTCCCCTCTCCCACCCTGTCTCTCCTAACCTACGGCAACGGACGCAAGCAAAACACAGTTAACGCTAGCTTGTACTTGCTTCTAGCTGTCTAAAAATTTGTAAATATTTTTGCTCTCAGCGTTGAACCTTTTTACCTTTTTATCTTACCTTTTGTACTTCCTTCCTCTTTTATTTTGCATTGTATTTTCTACTCCTTGTGCGCAAGGTTACTGTTAACACCAAGGGACACAAGGAGAAGGTGCAATATGCTGTAATGGTGAAAACTACAATGCACTTTCAGATGATCATGGAGGAGGAACTCCCTTTTATCCCACTCTCCATCTCTTTCTCTCTCCTTGCTGCTATCTGAAACTATAGAGAAAGTAAAGGTATATACTGTATGCTTTGTGTTGCAAGCGCACTAACAGAGATTGTACTGTGACCTGGTATGTCCACATAGCACCCAGTAAAATGTGTTTATTTTCAGTAATCGTGTTGTCCTTGTTTTTTCTGAAACACCTGATACATTTAAATATATCAAAAGTAAAATCGGGGTAAATAAAGGGAAATGATGATATCATGATATCACTAACAGGAACTTATTTCTATGTCTCAACTACAGAGGTCTCTGAGCTCAGCTAATAATAATTACACTAATCTAAAGGCTTCCTGAAATCATCCTGCTCAACAAAAGGCTCTTCTTTAAAGACACAAATCATGATGCTTGTTGCATGCAAGTGTCACATAATAAGAAACTCACAAGAAAAACTAATTATATAGGCGATTATACAGCCTGTAGGCTAATCATTAGCTTCATATAGAATGATCGATTCTACTAAGTATTTAGCAGTAGCCTATATCAACAGTTTGGAGCTATTACCTCAAAAGCAGAGTTTAAGCCTGGAGACAGGGACGACTATCAAAACCTCTTCATACAGCCTCTAGCGCAGGCAGGTGCCAGACCATGCAGGGCTCTGTAAGTGATTACAAGAATCTTTGACACTGAGGGAGCCTTATCTGTGATCCAGTGCATAAGAATATTTTGATTACAAGAATCTTTAATTGAACTCTAACGATGAAGAGGAGCTGGTGAAAAGCAATCAAGCTGGCTGTCACATGTCACCTTTTGATGAGCAAGTCAAAAGCTTGGCAGCAGCATTTAGCAGGAGTGTTAAGGGAGGTGGAGTGAGAGAGCTACAGTAAGCAAGATGGAGTGAAATAATTATTTCCATCTCACCTCATGACACACTGGGCCTGAGCCTTGCATTGTCTCTTGGAGAAAAGGAATGAATCAAACACTTGATACATTAACCAAGAGTCAATGGTTGCCAAGCAGCAACCTCTGAGACTGAAAAACCAATCTAACATTGAAGTACAAGTAACAACTGCACTGGCTGCTTGAGTCAGAGACTCTCATGTTGAAATGTCGAACTTTTAGTCCCCACAGCAAATGTCATTCTTCATGATGACTACACAAGGTGTAGACTCACATTTTTAAATACTACTAAGGCTTAACGTTCTGTATAACAGAGGGTGTGATGATTTGAGTGAGTGTATGTTTGCCACAAGCCGGCATATACTTAACTGACCTCAGGGAATCATTTATTGTGCTTACCTTTCTTGTTTATTTGTCCTAAACAGCCAACAGCTCGTATCACTGCTTACTTAACTGTTATATTAGTAAATCATAATTTTAAGGGTCTCGGGCATGTGATGTCTACTCACGTTCTTATCTTTCTCCTCCCTCCGACCCTCCCAGATCCCCAGTTCTTCTCACCATCTTCCTTTTCTCCCAGTGTAAGGGACTACTTTATGTATGATTAACTGATATGGATGAATGTCAATATGAAGCCTTAAGATTGAGGGGGTCATTTTTTAAAAGCCTGCTGATGTCATCAGTGTCTGTATAAGAACTACCCATTAATTTGCAATGTAGCGGAGGAGACCAGAGATGGAATGTGGAGTCAGAAATATCTTTGTCAAACATTATTTGTTCCAACATTTCAATCATTTCTTTTTAGATGTGAATCTAAAATGTGAAGTCTGAAAATATTTTTAGTGGGGTGGGGGTGGGGGCAATTCCTGTTTTTCAGAAATTGGGAGGGAGATGTCCCCCCCGGTCCCCCCGGGATCTGCACCCATGCTCAGATCCGCATGCACCTATTAGCCTGGAGTTTGGCAGCCTGAGGGGAACGTCACATTTTGAGCTTCAAAACCACTCTTCAGGAATCTATGGGTGATGTCACAGAAGCTACATCCATCTTAATTTACAATCAATGTTTTTAGTGACAGCTAGATATAAGTTTATCCTTTTGAGGACCATGAATAGCCTATCTATATATTTTTTAAATCCATGCAAATCCATCAGATAGCTGAGATGTTGTAGTTTGGCTAGCAAGGTCCCAAAAGAAATAATCACTTATTTTATAAAAAACTTTCCTAATTAACATCTACAACCCCAAATAGTCACTAATGTAACACATGGTTTCTTCCACTGTTATTTTACATTGTTGACACAACCCAGACACCTTATGGTATGGTATGAATGATTGCTGTCATGCTCGAATTCCCCTGAACATTTTATTGAAGTGCTTGTGTGTGTTGTCATAAACAACAGACACAAGCATATAATTGAAAAGATAAAGCTTTGTCCCTTCGGGTTTCACACCGCTAGAGTGAATAGGAGTTGCAGAGAGACCTGAGATTCAACTGAACACACCCTCTGTGCTTGTATGGACATGAGCTGCAGTGGTTACGTATGGGCTTGTAAAAGACAACAGTTAGAAATCACTCACTACTCTTGATGCAACTCCCCCTGCGGCAACTCACCGATCTCAGTGTGTTGTTGCTGCGATTTTGCAGTAACTAAGGTGATGACTGGTCCTGTTCTGTATCCCAGGGAGACTGGGGATGAGTCAGTTTGACTCAGTTTAACTCCCTCCTTTACAACAACCTGCTCCTCGCCCCTTCTGAGCATTGGTTTCACATGACAGGATATCTCAAATTAGCCCCAGACACACTGGTTAATTCAGATAAAAGAGTGCATGTTATGGAGACATGGGATGCAAATTCTTACAGGAAATGGGATTCATGAATAGGGAGGAGTGAGCTTCCTCCTCCCTGTGTGTGTGTGTGCCTGTGTGGCTCATCACCTCCAGGTGTGTGCGCCCCACCTATCTAGGGAGGGGCCCTGAGAGAGAGACAGGAGAAAGGAGGGGTCTAAAAAGGAAAGTATGAGTATGTGCAGCGTGCACATTTCTCAGCTCTTAACCGACCTGTTGATGCGAGGTGCAAACTTCAGACCTGAGCGGCTCCGGTGCTTCCCTGTCCTCCTCTTCTCGTGCTGCCACAGGTATGGGACATCATCAGGGTGGACGGTACATGGCTACACAATAGGCGGCCGCTGCTGCATAAACAGAGACATTATTGGAACATTTTTAGCCACACTTCGAAGTGAGGCTTTTGATCAAGGTGTGGGGTTAAGAGGACAAATCACAGCCATCGTCCCATAATATCAAAGGTAAGTGGCACTTTTTAAAATATATATATACAGTATATAATACAGGTTTATTCTAGTTATTTTGGAAATTAACTCCTATTATCTTCAGTCATAGTCGCAAAACATGTACAAATGTTTTCCTCATATATGCCCTTTATCTTATCAGCCATAGTTTCATAACAGCTATTACAGTTATCCAACAATCATGTTCGGAGCCTCATATTCAAATCAGCTGATCAAAACCTTCATGCCCTCGTATTAGAAATAATGTCCCAAATTTGGGTGTGGCCATTGTTTCACGTATCTTTCTCCCACTCTATGATCTCCTGAGTGGCGTCACGACTGAAAGCCAGCGTCAGGGCAAAGTGTGACGGGCCTGGGTCAAATTTAATGTGTGATAAACATGCAAAAGATCATCTTTGAATCTGTGAGGCCCGGAACAAAAGGCTCTGTCACAGACTGGAGGAAGTGGCAGTCGACTATCAGCAGTGAATATCTCTGACTGCGTCTCTCACCTGCAATCTGTGCCGTGTATAAACCACAGTGTGTGAAGCTATCTCTGTCTACAACGGAGCATAGTCACCTTTCATGTCTGCTGCCTCGGCTCCATGTTACAGTTGTTTTTTCCTCCACTCTTGGCCCTGGCTCGAGCACTCCTCTGCCTTGTCCTGGCATGTTTCTAAGCTCCCCCCTCCTGTTCTCTTCACTCCCGCTGTCAAACCCTGTTTCTTTTTCCCCTGCTCTGACCTCTGTGTTATCCTGTCTCCCATTTCATCCATCCTCAGTCAACACAATGTTCGTGTGTTTAGCAAAACCTGCACTTGAATGCTTTTCGCTGACGTGCTGTTTATTTTCAGGAGAGAAGACCTGCCATATCAAAGGACAGTTCAAAGGAAGGACTCAATCCCCAGGTGGATTTCTACGATAAATATGGCCTTTTTATCTGAAAAGCACAAATCCCTCTTCCCCCTCCTCGTCGTCCTCTGTGTCCCTCTCACCTCCCTGTGCCAGTCAACCAACGACACCTCAACCACTTCCTCCCCTTCTTTAAACAGTACTACTACCCTGAAGGCTGTGCCGGGCTGCGGTAAAGGACTGAACCCTATCTACAAGTACCTGTGTGACCGCAGGGCAGCATGGGGCATCGTACTGGAAACCTTGGCCTCTGCAGGTTTCCTGTTGAGCATCATTCTCCTCCTCGGCCTGCTGTTCTGGTCCCTTTGGCTCTGCGTCTCACATAAGAACCAACGCAGCAGCATTGGAGGCACGGTGACCTCCATGTCCATGTTCTTGTTGGCCACAGCGGGGATCTTCGCCATCACCTTTGCCTTCATCATCCGTCACACCACTCAGACCTGCCCGACGAGGATCTTCCTCTTCAGCGTGCTCTTCTCTCTGGCCTTCTCCTGCCTGCTGGCTCGCTGTCTGGCCCTTCTGGGCTTCGCGGCCACCCGGGGCTGGGGAGAACCGGCCGTGGCTCTGGGGCTCTTCACCGTGCAGGTTATCATCTCCACACAGTGGCTGATCCTGGTGCTGGTTCGAGAAGGGAAGCCCTGTGGGTACAGCCAGGAGGAATTTGTCATGCTGCAGATCTATGTGCTTTGCCTCCTGGTTATCAGCATAATCCTCAGCCTGCACTTCCTGTGCCGCTCCTGCTCCACATACAGCTACAGCTACACGGGGCCCATCAACCAGCAGGGGAGGGTCCAGGCCGCCTTGCTGTGCCTCACGGTGCTGCTGTCCGCCTCCATCTGGGTGATATGGATCACCATGCTCACTAAGGGAAACCCTGAGTTGGGCCACCGGCCACAATGGGACGACCCAGTGCTTTGTATTGCGCTGGTGGCCAACGGCTGGGTGTTACTCCTGGGGCACGGGTTATCCCAGGTCGCCTTTCTCTGCAGAGGCGAGGCCAAGTCCAAGGATATCCCTCTGAGCTTCGCCGGCTGGACCAGCCCCAGCGCTGACATCCCAGGGCTGGCCAGTCCCAAGGAGGGGAAAGAAAACGGAAGCTTTGAGAATGATGGCGAGAACAGGAGAGGTGAGAGGCTGTCTTCCTTATCCATGAACCGACTAGAGTTTAACTGAAAGAGTATGAATCATGCTCAGAGCGAAGAAAGACAAGGGACAAAAAAAGAATTAAGGCCGCAACTCACATTTCTTTTCCAGATTTAATTATTCTGCCAATTTTTTTTACTAAATTAATCAACAAGTTTTGAGCTACAAAATAAAATCACTTAGGACCTAAGGACTTTTACACATTGAAATTGTTTTTTTGTTTTTTTTTAGCTTAAATGGCTGGAATAAGTGGCAGATTCATTTTTATCGAGCAGTCCATTTGAATGGTTGTTTCAATAAGAAATATAGAAAGGAACTTTTTTTAACATGCGTATCCTAACAAGAGTTTACCCCATCTAAATCCTGGTCTCTGTGACTGCAAGTGACAATAATGGAATAATGGAAAATGATGAAATTGTATAATCTGAGTACAGTATAGCAGTAGAAGAAGAGCCCTGAAGTTATCGAGACAACAATGTCAGTGATGTAGCAAAATCTAATGTCTAATGTTAATGTGAGCTATAGCTGCTATAAGCCAACAGTCACACAAGACCAACAAAGGCTTAAAACCTCTGAGTGTATTATATTGAACACTATATTTTAATGCTTAAAATATAACTCTTAACTCAGGGGAAAGAAATGTTCCTCTTTTAGAAACTTTAAAGTCTCACGTTTAAGCTCTTTCTTATCCCCCTCCTGCACAAATACCTCTACAGTAAAAATCTGCTCATGTAGCTGAGTCAACTCCAGCTTCTGTGTAAGACATTGAATATTTCACCACAGCAGCAAGACCAAAATGAACATGGAGTCTGTATCAAGACATGTATTCAGTTATCAGTAGGATCAGCTCTCAACTTGGTATTTATGATGAACAGTATATAATGAAGTGATAATTAACGGAGTGTATCATGTGTCTCCCTTCAGGCAGGAGAGCTGAGCCGGCACTGCGGTCGCCCTATGAGTCCGGATTCTCCATGACAGTGAGTAATAAACCATTAGGATTAACAAACTGACTCCACATACTACACTATTAAGCACTGTGACCTTTTCCTACTGGAGACAATTATAGCCAATTTATTCTGTAAGGTTAATGAGTTTGTAAGTTTATCATGGGTATTAATTTCAGTAAAATGATGAATGTGTGACTGTGTGTGTGTTTCAGGAAATCGACCCTGACAAAGATTACACCATTCCTCGCCCTCAGACCACCAACTACAGGGAACCTTATGATGAATATTATGGACAAGATTAAAGTCACCCTGAGTCTCAGTCAGATGAAACTGATACCAAAGCCAAAGCTGAGGCGGACCCAGCTCCTGCACTAATCTGTACTTCAAGTACTTGGCACAAAAAAATGTTGTTGTGTTTTTTTTCTGTTTCATTTTCTGCTGCAAATGTAAATATGTCTGCATAGTGTTATCGAGGAATGTTATTACAAATCTGACAGTAGAATGTAAAATCCTCTGTCCTGAAGAGAAGAAAGAAAACTCAGCACTATAACTCATCTGCTGGGGTTTCATCATGGAGGCTGGCTGGCTCCAGATAGTCCAGCTTTAGCGGGAAATCCACATCATAAATACTTAGTGGAAGTGCATCTTTACGCTGGTGTGTGTGTGTGCGTGCGTGCGTGCGTTTGTGGTGTGCACACTGTGTGCTAGCCTGAGATGGTATATAATAGCCCTGAGGTGACAGAGGAGGCGTGAAACTGTCACTCTGAAGGTGCCAAACTGCTGAGCAGAGCAGAGGCATCTGTGAACGGTAGAGAGGAGGGATGAAAGGAGAAGGGAGGAGAGAGGAGAAGAAAAAAAAACAAGCGGAGGAGAGGAGATTAGATGAGATGAGACAAGACAGGAGGAAGATAGGACAGGAGACCTGTCAGCACTGTGGGAGGTTTGTGCCATCACTGATTAACATCCTCATATTCAGAGTTACATTACAATCGCTGGATGCTGCGCCGCACCAAAGACAATACACGTCCTGTGTACATAGATATAGTAAATGAGGAATACAAAGGTATGCCTTTTTTCCTGTAACAGATATTTCAATTGTTTTTTATACAGTCATGTAAGTGTTGTCAATAAAAATGTTCCTCTATTAAAGCCTGGGTTTGTTTGCAACACTTTCACACCACCTTTGCTTCTCCCACTCACAATCTGCACAGATGGCATACCCGAGGCCAATTACTCTCCCAACCAAGAATCAGTGCCATGCCTCCAGGCACCTGCTGCAAAATGGAGCCTCAACCTCACACATGGGGCAGAGTGGCAGTAGTAGCAGAGCTAAACCACCAGGGGGCAATGTCTAGGCATAGCAAGAGAGACAGGATGGAAGAGAGAAAACCAGCCAGAAGAGCCTAGTACTAAACTTTTCAAGTAACACAAGCCACCTGCAATCTAATAGCAGAGGCCGTCGTGTCTGTATTATTCACACAATGGCCTAGAATGAGTAAAATCATTTGAGATTCAGCCTGGGACGGTCTGTTCTGCATTTGTTTTTCTCACCCAGTGGCCTGTAGTGACTGTCATCCACAAGACAAAAGGTCAATTCCTCACTCCAGTTGATGCAGTCATCCCACGCCCCCCTCTCACCACCACCTCTTATCAGGCGGCCTTCAATCTATTCTTCCAATTAGTCCAACTTCAATTACTCACTGAGAGCATGCCATCAAATTGGCAATTGGCCTCTTGTGCATTAGAGCAATTAGCAGGGATATGAGGTTTCCCGTCACATCCAACCCATTTACGGCCATTAACTCCAGATGCAATTAAAGATTGTTCCAGATTGTTCCCCTTGGCAGCAATGAGAAAGTTAGAGGCGGTGGAAATGCTCATCGCACAGTACATTTGGTCCGGAGGAACAAAAGTCAAGAGTTAACAGTGATGCAACCCCAGCCGAGCGGCATTAATCGAGTGCAATTGTTGCCTCCATCAGTCAACTGACCCACACCAGCTAATGCACCAACTGAGAGGGAAAGTTTCCTGACAGGCAGAGGGGATTCTTGTTAAGGTTGTAATCATGAAAGTTTGCAACATCTCTCTATAGGTTACAGCCAATCAAATACAGGTCTCTTTATCTCCTCCTGCTATTGGGGGTGTGTAGTAGTTAACACAATCTCTCTCCTGATTGGATAATCTCTCTCCAGCCAAACACTGAAAATATAATGATAAGACTCAGACAATCATGGGAAGGAAATAACATAATGGTTACCAGCTCCAAACTCAAGAACCATATCTGGGGCTGTGCTCTATCGCCTCCTGATAATCACACTGTGGGAGTGCCTGGGACAATAACGTTGGACTGAACTGAGGGAAGTGGCATGTGGCTCAGGTAATAAGTATCCAAAGACCAGCATTAAAAACCAAACAGTTTATTTATTATATACATTCAATAATAATGAAGAGAATAAACAGAAGGCAGACACAAGGATGGCAAAATAAAACATTGTGAGAAAATACATGTCACTTATTGAAAAAACAAAATCACTTGGATAAATGAGCTTTTAAGAGCATGTGACGAAAAAAAAAAAAAAAATTTCCACATGCATTTTTAAACCCATTTATTAATCCCTGTACAAAAACTCCCACTTGGGTTGACTTGAGCACAGTGCAAGGAGGCGGGAGGGGGTGGAGGGGTGGGGGTCGTCCTGCACACCACCTGCACACCTCTGTGGTTGCTCTGAGGCCTCGTCATCACGGATAGTCAACGATTCACTCCAATTAGAAGAAGACGGGAAAAAAACCCAGAAGTGAAACCAACCCACAGGAGTCGCTGCAGCTGCAACACCTCGACATTTGCCAACTGGACGAAAAGAGGTGGAAACGCTGCTGGATGAGCAGGTTCATAATAATATAAGGCTCTGTTTGGACACATTGGTTTTTATACAGACCAGCTCCGAGCAGAGTTATAGTTTGATGGGCCGATGTCATCACTGTTAGAATTTTTTTTTTTTTTTTTTTTTTTTTTGAGATTTACTTTCATTATATAAAAAAAACAACCCACAGGGGTCCGGACATATCAAATTAAACTTTACACATCTGATATGACTGGTGATTACCACGACGACCACAGAGGCGCAGAGCGGAGATAACCCAGATTATTGAAGCGGGACCAAATCGTCTTCCTATAAAAGCGACTGCGGGCCACTTGCCTCCTCCTTCCTCCTCCTCCTCCTCCACACCCAGACACTATAATGGACCTTTACTGAGATTCCTCCGTCGCTCCTGTCACCTTGCATTACATAACATCCAAGTTCCTTCTCTCCCCCCTCCTGCTATGTAAACACCTCCTCCTCCTCCAGCACTATGATTTGAATTCATGCACAAATGAAAAGATTCTGACTGACACCCTTCCTCTCTCACAAAAAGCATGCATAGCAACACTTATGATAATACTTGTAAGGGATAATAAGACAAAAAAAAGAGGTAATGCACGTCGGAAATACTCATTGGACCTACTGCACACAGTTTTCACAATCATACAAAAACAACATTACCCCTCCTCGCACCGCCCGCTCCACCCTGAGCGCACTGTACCCCCGTGGAAAGGAATAAAAAAAAAAAAGGAGAAAACACTGGGGGGATGTTGTTATCCTGTCAGCTAATGATTAATGGCTCAGCTTCTCACCTTCACCGTCACGGCCACAATGTCCCTCGACTAACCACCCACACATTGTTTCATTGTTCAGAGAGGTGGCCACCGCCGGGCCACAGGGCTCTGTCGACATTGTGTGGCCGTTTCTCCCACATTTACTTTGTCTGTAATTTGGCCCCGTTGGCAAACGCATTGCAAAAAAAAAAAAAAAAAAACCCCTCTCGTGTCTACCTCTGTCTTCCTACATATCCCTCATGACTCCATCTGCTCCGATTTTCCTTGTCTGCAGCAAACACCTTTACATCCATCTATAGCATGTTCATGTGTTAATTAAAAAAGGAGAGAGAGGTACAGAAAGAAAGAGGGAGAAAGAGAGAGAAATAGAGAGAGAGAGAATAAATTAGTGTGTAGAGTGAATCAAATTTCTAATTTCCCAAATTGCTGCAACCTTTTAAACTACATGCGGTTCTGTCTTTTTTGGAGCTTCAATAACATTTCCCTGGGTTCTGTTGCAACACCGTCAGGCCGACTGAAAAATACAGCTTCAACCCACAGATGAACAAAATAAAGTAAAAGGCAAGAAATAAAAACAAAACAAATCAACCACAAAAATAGGAAATACATCAGGACCAAAAATGTGCTTTCTTCAGTAAAATCTTTGGAACCAAAGAGGCAAATAATAGCAATAACAACAAAGTGAGAGTATATGGAGATGTAATACATAGGACAGAGACTTGGTCTATAAATTGTCTGCTTGCCAGTCCTTTGATGAAGCCTTCAGACAGACCGATATAGAGAACTTTAAAACTATTCAGAGCAAACACTCCCAGAGAGCATGATGAAGGATTTAAAATTACAAAATGATGTGGACAACTAGTGAAAACAGTGAATATAAATAGAAAAAATTCTCATTACTTCAAGACTCCATTATATGACTGCAATGTCTTTGTTTCAAACGGGCTTCACTGTATTCTAATCTGGGCTGTTCTGCTGGGATCTACTGTTCTGCTGAGTTGAGATCAGACACCATTTCCACACACGGAGCAGCTCTGCCTGAAGCCTGGAGGCATAAATATCTCAATTGGCCAGGAGGGATTCCCATTTGGCTGACTGGCAGATGATTAGTTTCCCATGTGGGTGTTCCCGCTTCAGATCAGCTTCGCTAAAACTAGTTCATTTGTGTTCCGCGGTTCTTCGTCCATCTGACCTGTTCATTCACTGCGTTGCTGCTACAGCTGGAATGTCTGATGGTCCAGGACGTAGAAAGAAATGTACCGAGTCCTTTTTTCTTTTCTTTTTTTTTTTTTGGAAGAAGCACAAGGTTGAGCCTTTGAAGGGAAGTGCACTGAATTCTCAAAGTGGACAAACACACAGGGTCGGTTCAGAGCTGGAAAGGGGCAGAAGGTGATTCGATGTCCCGTCTTAGTGTTGCACTTACAGTAATGAATGGAACATGTGGAGACCAGCAGTCAGGACAAATCAATGGCTCTGTCACTGAAAACAATGGACAGTTTCAACACGTCCACGTTATGTGTGTGTGTATATATATATTTATATATATATATATGTGTGTGCGTCTGTGTATATATGACATGTCTATGCAACTTCTTATCAATGGCAGCAAAACAGATTTGTGAAAGAAAAACTGAGGTAATGCAGAAAAAACAAAGTAACTTGGTTTTTTTCTTTGTCATTTTCACACTTTTTTTAAATCCTTTTTTTTTTTAAACATTAGTTTTCTTGTTTCCTTTTACACTTGGGGGGGGGGGTGGGCAAAGAAATGTTGGAAAATGACAAATACCGGAGACTTTCCCCCCCATGTCTTGCGGTTCGTAGTTTGCCGTTACCAGGACAACAGTGGTTTCTGTCAGTCCAATGCTCCCAAGTTCCCACCAGCTGAGTGTTCAGTAATCTGTCTTTACAAAATAACAAGAATGATTCCTACGTGTCCTGTATTGCGCAGTTTGTTTGTTTTTTCATTATTATACCACAAAGTTAAACCAGAGGGTCGTCTCTGCTGTGAGAGAGAGGGCAGCTTTATATCAATGTAGTGTTTAAAAACAGAAGTACCTTTTTTTTCCTTTTTTTTTTTAGTAACGCTGTGCTGTGGCAGTTCTATCATTGTGTGCAGGTCGACACTAAAGGAAAATGTAAACTAGAGTAAACCGTATACTTGGTGTCAAGTGTTAAGTGTGTGTATATAGGTCTGATTAGGTCTTACAGGGCAGTGGATATACTATAAGTCCAGAGATCCTTAGGGGGAAAAAAAGGTTTGTAGTGTTCAGGATCACACAGGAACGGCGGTCTCTCTCCTCCCAGGTCCCATAGCGTTTCTATGAACCATCCTAAATTGTGCCACGTAGATCAAAGTAGTAGGCTCCAGCTCTTTATGTGGGAGACACACTTGGTAGTTGTTTTTTTCTGTTTGTTGTTTTTTTCTTTTTTTGTTTCCATGTCAGCGACAGACAAGAGGAGCACAGAAACAGAGTTCGAGTTGTGATGATGTGGCATTGAACTCTCGCCACAAAAAACAAAACAAAACAAAACAAAACAAAACACATGAGTTGTCACTACAGTCCGTCTGCAGAAAACTGGGGAGGAGCTCCTGCCAAACAAAGAGCCTGAAAATGTGTTTTGGAGCGATGTGGAATTCCTTGGGTGTGATTTGTGGTTTTAGTAAGGAGCAAACCTACTGTATCCTGCACGGTATAAACTGGCCTGAAAGAGACGGAGAAACAAACACAGTCAGAGGGTGGAAACACTGAGGTTACAGCTTTATCCTGCTGTCTGGAGTTTGGCTGTAAAATACAGCCTACACATGGTTACTCTACAAATTGTACATCCGTTGACCCAAGTGTGACCAGTTCCTCTGCAGTGTGACACACAGGTCCCTTTCACACCTGATATTACTGTCCGTCTCCAGTCTCCAATCACAAGTGGTCAGCTCTGTGTTCAGGTATGAACACACCAAAGACGCATTTGAGATCCATCACCACATTCGGTGTGTTCACGTTCTTGTAAGAATGTGAACACAAATATAAGCACACTGAAGGATTAACTACTCCAATGTCCATTTTACTGTTTTAAAGGTCCAGTGTGTAATATTTGTCAAGGTTTATTGGCAAAATCTGAATATACTACCAATGAATATATTTGTATACGTGTATAATCGCTATAAAAGGAAATCTGTTTGGTTTTCATTGCCTTATAATTCTTCTTTTATATAAACATATAGCAAGGGTCTTGCTTAGAGAGTGTCGCCGCCATGTTTGTACGGAATGGAAAATCCAGCCA